>NW_021963850.1:166965-466965 GCF_901765095.1 Microcaecilia unicolor
TCAGCTTAGATGCTGGGAACAGTTCGACTGACCAATAGCAGGGCAGCTTGCAAGATACTTAGTGACATCACAAAGGCATCTGATGGTCTGGGAAACAGAACTTAATAACCTGTTCGCCTATCCTATATAATAAAATGCACCTCCAACATTCTGAAGCTGTCTGCATGGCTGAGGCATTCCTGCTCTCTGTATCCACTCCTGAGTGACATCAAGTATTCCGGGTTTGTCACAAGCAGAAGTGACCAACCACACGAGGTTTCTCGGCTTCAGAATGTTGGAGGTGCATTCTATTAAATATGATTGGTCAGTTCCTTGAAGCACAGCCAGAGTTCAGCGTCCTTCACAGTAACACTCAGACACCAGAGAGAGAGAGGGGGGGGGCCTGACACCAGAGAGGGGGGAGGTATCTCTGTCACACACACACACTCTCTCTCTCTCTCTCTCTCTCACAGTCAATGTCTTTCTCTCACTCTCACACACTGTCTCTCATACACTCTATGTCTCACACTGTATCACATTCACTCTCTATATGTCACACAGTCACTCACACACTCTCTTGCTCTCATACACTCAGTCTCACAGAGAGTCTGTGTCTTACACACACTCTTTCGCACACACTGTATCTGTGTGAAACACACTCTCACATTGTGTCTCACATGCACACTTGCACACACTCTCATTCTCACACACACACTCTCTCTCTCACAGACACACTCGCACCAAGACTCACTCTCTCTCTCTCTCTCTCTCTCTCTCACACAGTCAGTCAATCTCACACACAGTCAATCTCACACATACTCTCTCAAACATACACACTCCGAGGAAAACCTTGCTAGCACCCGTTTCATTTGTGTCAGAAACGGCCTTTTTTACTAGTAAGAAAATTAAAACAAACTGATTCAGAATATCAGAATACACATACAAAGGGGTTTATGTGCTGATCTATGTTAGCTGTTTTATACAGGACTTACCTGCTGCATTAGCAAGTTCAAATTCAATTTATTTTCCTATCTGGAAAAATCATTGCAAGATATCTAAGTGGTGTTACAATTTAATATACAGGGAAAAGATAAACAGAAAACATAAAGTACCAATAGGGCAAAAGGAAAATGTAAGAAGAAAAAACATAGACAATAGTTAAGGGAGCAGGGAGATTGGAGAGGATGAAAGGAGTTATTGACAAAGTCAACATGGATCTAGTGAAGGGAAATCTTGCCTCACCAATCTACTACATTTCTTTGAAGGGGTGAACAAACATGTGGATAAAGGTGAGCCGGTTGATATTGTGTATCTGGATTTTCAGAAGACGTTTGACAAAGTACCTCATGAAAGACTCCAGAGGAAATTGGAGAGTCATGGGATAGGAGGTAGTGTTCTATTGTGGATTAAAAACTGGTTAAAAGATAGAAAACAGAGATTAGGTTAAATGGTCAATATTCTCAGTGGAGAAGGGTAGTTAGTGGGGTTCCTCAGGGGTCTGTGCTGGGACCAGCTGCTTTTTAACATATTTATAAATGACCTAGAGATGGGAGTAACTAGTGAGGTAATTAAATTTGCTGATGACACAAAGTTATTCAAAGTCGTTAAATCGTGGGAGGATTGTGAAGAAATTACAAGAGGGACCTTACGAGACTGGGTGACTGGGCGTCTAAATGGCAGATGACGTTTAAATGTGAGCAAGTGTTAAGTGATGCATGTGGGAAAGAGGAACTCAAATTATAGCTACGTCATGCAAGGTTCCACGTTAGGAGTCACGGACCAAGAAAGGAACCTAGGTGTCGTCGTTGATGATACGCTGAAACCTTCTGCTCCGTGTGCTGCTGCGGCTGAGAAAGCAAATAGAATGTTAGGTATTATTAGGAAAGGAACGGAAACCAAAAATGAGGGAGGTTATAATGCCTTTGTATCGCTCCTTTTGGTGCTGCGTTTAACTCCTAACCCTTATTCACTTCTTCAGAACCCTTATTTATCATCCTCACTTTAATATTCCCTTATCTCTTATTTGTCCTTTTTGTCTGTCCTAATTAGATTGCAAGCTCTGTCGAGCAGGGACTGTCTCTTCCTGTTCAAGTGTACAGTGCTGCGTACGTCTAGTAGCTCTATAGAAATTATAGGTAGTAGTAGTCTTTGGGATTCCGGAATCTTGCTACATTGGGATTCCGGAATCTTGCTACTCTTTGTCCTTATCCCTTATTTGTCCTGTTGTCTGTCTTGATTAGATTGTAAGCTCTGTCGAGCAGCGACTGTCTCTTCATGTTTCAAGTGTACAGCGCTGCGTACGTCTAGTAGCGCTATAGAAATGATAAGTAGTAGTAGTAGTACATTTGTCTGTTATCCCATAGGAACTGCAAAACCTGATAGCACGTAGGGATCCTTTTACAAAGCTGTGGTAGAAAGTGGCCTTAGCGTGTCCTTACACAGGTCTTTCCCGCATGCAAAGGCCACTTCTACCACAGCCAGAAAAGGGTCCAATTTCCAAAGTCATAGCCATGCACTAATGTTGAGGAAAATTCCAAATGCCCATCACAAACAAGGAGTAAGAGGGTGCAAAACGTTTATTCGCCAAAATAACTGACCCAAAAGACCCTACACAGGCCGTGTTTCGGCGACAAGCCTTCTTCAGGGGTCAATATGGTTTAGGTAAATCAGCATCGCAGTGTGTGAAATCCGTTAAAATACTGTGTGCCTTGGAAAGCGGTCTCTCTGCACATATAAGCTACGCTCAGCACTGTTTTTTTTATCTCAAAGCACAAAGGTCTTCTTTAAGATCCCCCCCCCCCCCCAGGACTCTACATCAGAGTTCAAGCTTTAAATTTAGGATTCTTATGGAGCCAGGATTTGATACATACATGGCTATCCCGGAAACATCTTTTGCCGGCTTCCTGCTTTTAATATACCTAAAAACATTTTTACTATGCATTTTGCCTCCAACGCAATCTTTTTTTCAACGTCCCTCTTGCCTCTTCTTCTTAAGCTCCCTTGCACCTACTGTCACTCTATTTTCCACTCTGTATATATTCCCGGAGTTGGTACTCTCCTGTCCGGAACCTGTAAGCCCCATTGAGCCTACTGCTATGCGGGAAAATTGGGGATACAAATGTAATAAATAAATAAATAAATAGAGAACACTAAAGACTCCTGAGGCAGGCCTGTGACCGAAACACAGATCTATGTCGAGTATGCAATAAGTTCATTTTGTTCACATCTACCCGTTCAACTCCACTCATTATTTTATAGACCTCTATCATATCTCCCCTCAGCCGCCTTTTCTCCAAGTATATCAGACTCCTTTTGTAGAAGATTATAAGAGAAAAACAGACATATCTGAAAACATTGATTCAGAGCCCTGTTTACTAAGCCATGCTGTAGGCATGCTAGTGTTTTTAGAACATGCTAATGCTAGAGACACCCATATATTCCTATGGGTGTCTCTAGTGTTAGCACACGCTAATTTTTAGCGCATGTTAAAAACGCTAGCACATCTTTCAATTTTTTGAGTGGAGGAGTGGCTAGTGGTTAGGTTGGTGACTTTGGTCCTGGGGAACTGAGGAACTGAGTTCAATTCCCACTTCAGGCACAGGCAGCTTCTTGTGACTCTGGGCAAGTCCTTAACCCTCCATTGCCCCATGTAAGCCGCATTGAGCCTGCCATGAGTGGGAAAGCGCAGGGTACAAATGTAACAAAAATAAAATAGATACTATTGGAGATTCTACATGGAATGCTAATCCACTAGCAACATTCCATGTAGAAGGCTGCACAGGCTTCTGTTTCTGTGAGTCTGACATCAGACTCACAGAAGCAGAAGCCTGCACGGCCACATTGGTGATCTGCAAGGGCCGACTTCTACATGGAATGTTGCTAGTGGAATAGCAACATTCCATGTAGAATCTCAAATAGTAGCAACAGTGGAGGAGTGGCCTAGTGGTTAGGGTGTGGACTTTGGTCCTGAGGAACTGAGTTGGATTCCCACTTCAGGCACAGGCAGCTCCTTGTGACTCTGGGCAAGTCACTTAACCCTCCATTGCCCCATGTAAGCTGCATTGAGCCTGCCATGAGTGGGAAAAGCGAAGGGTACAAATGTAACTAAAATAAAAATATCTGTGTAGCAGCACAGAGTGGAAGATTTTGGTTCTGAATCCAAATTAGGTGACGGTTTTTCCAATGGCAGGGCAGCAAGTCACCCTACATTCCCTATGTCTCTGCATTAATAGTGGATGTGTATAATCTGTCATGAAGACATCAAGCTCTTTGGTGAAATTTTCATGGAACACAGTATTCCACTAGGTGGCAGCAGCAGCGAAGCAACCAGGATAGGAAATAGCAAATGAATGCAACATTTATCTATTAATTAGGATTTATTTTACTTGCCTTTTTGAAGGAATTCACTCAAGGCAGTGTACAGTAAGAATAGATCAAACATGAGCAATAGGCAATTGGCAGCAGTAAAAATATTCAAATAGCAATACAAAGTATGGCATAGGTACAGTACTTACAATGTCAACACAATACGTAATAGAACATTTAAATAGACAGCGTAGGGTATAGCAAGATGGAACATGTGGAGGGGCATAATTGAACGAAAACGTCTATCTCCATGGGCATTTATCTCCGAGAACGGGTCCGTGAAGGGGCGGACCGAACCGTATTTTGAAAAAAAATAGACGTCCATGTTTTATTCGACAATTTGTGAGCTGGGCGTTTTTGTTTTTCAGCGATAATGGAAAATGAAAGCGCCCAGCTCAAAAACGAATAAATCCAAGGCATTTGTTCGTGGGAGGGGCCAGGATTCGTAGTGTACTGGTCCCTCTCACATGCCAGGACACCAACCGGGCACCCTAGGGGGCACTTTTACAAAACAAAAAAAAAGGTAAAAGAGCTCCCAGGTGCATAGCACCCTTCCCTTGTGTGTTGAGCCCCCCAAATCCCCCTCAAAACCCACTGCCCACAAGTCTACACCATTACTATAGCCCTAAGGGGTGAAGGGGGGCACCTACATGTGGGTACAGTGGGTTTGGGGGGGGGGTTGGACGACTAAGCATTAAGCAGCACAATTGTAACAGGTAGGGGGGGAGGGCCTGGGTCCACCTGCCTGAAGTCCACTGCACCCCCTAACAACTGCTCCAGGGACCTGCATACTGCTGCCAGGGAGGTGGGTATGACATTTGAGGGTGAAAATAAAAAGTTGTGAAACATCATGTTTTGTGGTGGGAGGGGGTTAGTGACCACTGGGGGAGTCAGGGGAGGTCATCCCCGATTCCCTCTGGGGGTAATCTGGTCATTTAGGGCACTTTTTGGGGCCTTATTCGTGAAAAAACAGGGTCAGGAAAAGTGCCCTAAATTCTAGCTACAAATGCATACTTTTTTTCCATTATCGGCGAAAGGCGCCCATCTCTGTTCGGGTGATAACCATGCCCCAGTCCCGCCTTCACCACGCCTCCGACATGCCCCCCGTCAACTTTGTACGCTTCCTCCACGAGTGGAGTGCAGTTGAAAACGTCCAAGTTCGGCTTTCGATTATACCGCGTTATTCGTTTTGTGAGATAAACGTCCATCTCCCCGATTAGGTCGGAACTTGGGCGTTTTCTCTCGTCGATTATAAGCAGGAGAGTATACTGTTGACATTATACCTCTAAGAAAGAAGGAAACCATAAGTCATTCATATTTAGGGTAATAACCAGTAAATAACCCCACTAAATAATTGAGATCCAGATGGTCTAGGGGTGAAGAACAGTACCACGGAAGATATAAAACTTATTCATGAAGTCATACGCCCCCATCAACTTTGTATGCTTCCGCGATGGAGTGCAGTTGAAAACGTCCAAAATCGGCTTTCCATTATAACCGATTTATTCGTTTTTGTGAGATAAACATCTATCTCCCGATTTGGGTCGAAATTTAGAGGCGTTTTTCCTCTTTCAATTATAAGGTGGATAGGGCTCCTTTTACTAAGCTGTGTTAGGCTGCACACGCGCCCAACGCATGCCAAAATGAACTTACCGCCTGACTGCTGCCGTGCCTCTTGCGGTAATTTCATTTTTGGTTCAAGTCCGCTACGCGCATCCGGAAAATATTTTTTAATTTCGGATGCGAGTAGCAGACGCGCACCAAGTGGCATCTGATGTGTTAGGTCCTTACCGCACAGATTCTTACCGTTAGGTCTATGGCTGGCAGTAGGTCAGACACCCAAAATGTACGCGAGGGCCATTTTGATTTTGCCGCACATACCATTTTCGGCAAAATTTTTAAACAGGCATTTTAGATTTATGTGCTGAAAAATATTTCTGCACGCAGCCAAAACCCGCACCTACACTATCGCAAGCCACTTTTTACCGCGGCTTAGTAAAAGGACCCCATAGATAGGTAAGAAAGTAATAGGAGTTAGAAAATCAGGTCATTAATGAAACTAGAATTTTAGTTAAAGCAAGCAATAAAATAAATCAAACTGCTAGATTTTAGGATTGCTTTTTAGACTGTCTAGGTAGGAAGCTGAAGAAACAAAACCACAATAGGGGAATACGTAAATACTAGGAAAGAAGGCCCGTTTCTCAGAGCATGAAACGGGCGCTAGCTGTTTTTGGTGGGGGGGGGGGGGGGGTGTGACTGACATACGGAGAACAGTGGCGATTTTCCTGGGCCGCCCTCGACGTCATCGCGTTTTGACACAAGGGCGGAGCACAGGTACAGTAATAAAACTCACCCTCAACGTTTGCTCCGCCCTCGATGGTCATGACGTTTGACGCGAGGGCGGGGCCCGTGGCTTCACCACCACGAACCTTCGAACCTGAAGGAACTGAAGTCAGTGGCTTGGCTTCACTGACGTCAGTGTCCTCAGAACGTTGAGGGTGAGTTTATTATAGTAGATGACAAAAGAGAAAATATCCCCAACCACTCAAACAAAAGGGATGAAAACAAATATAAGTTTGGGAGGAAAAGGTGACTCTCAGTTATCTAAGCTATGGACGTTTCCAGCTTCTAAAGCTTACTAGGAG
The DNA here is from genome assembly GCF_901765095.1 of Microcaecilia unicolor. NCBI lineage: Eukaryota > Metazoa > Chordata > Amphibia > Gymnophiona > Siphonopidae > Microcaecilia > Microcaecilia unicolor. The sequence goes on from NW_021963850.1 coordinate 173,955, forward strand.
AGCAAGGATTCTGAGCAATTTTGTTTCATGCTTTAGCATTGATGCCTAGATACATCCTCGAGTCACCTATTCCATGTGTATATAACGGTGAAATTAATTAAACCATCCCAAAATCAATACAGTGTCCCCAAAAAAGCAAAAGAAAAAGACTCTAAACTAATAAATAAAACAAAACAATTCTCAATAATGGAGAGTCTAAAATACTTATCTCAAAGTTCAAAAACTCTCCAACCTTTGTATGTGGTGGTGCTTTTTTTTTTTTTTTAAATAAAGCTTTATTTTACGCTTATTTGGCTGCTGGAGGTCTTTTGTTCCACTCCCTACTCTTGTTTTCTGTTGTCTTGGTCCATATATAAGGGTTGGTTTTCCTGACTTTTTTTGGTATGGCCTGAATTTAGGAGCCACTTTCAGAATTACCACCTAAACATTTTCTCCATAGATATGTGTAACCTCCTTTTATTGACCTAACTTAATGTATCATAAGTACATATGTACATAAATGTTGCCATACTGGGACAAACCGAAGGTCCGTCAAGCCCAGCATCCTGTTTCCAACAGTGGCCAATCCAGGTCACAAGTACCTGGCAAGATCCCAAAACGGTATATTTTATGCTGCTTATCCCAGAAATAAGCAGTGGATTTCCCCAAGTCCATTTTAATAATTGTCCTATTGGACTTTTCCTTTAGGAAGCCATCTAAACGTTTTAAAAACCCCGCTAAGCTAACTGCTTTTACGACATTCTCTGGCAACTTAGTAACATAGTAGTTGATGGCAGAAAAAAGACCTGCACGGTCCATCCAGGTCTGCCCAACAAGATAACTCATATTTGCTGCTTTTTGTGTATACCCTACTTTGATTTGTACCTGTGCTCTTCAGGGCACAGACCGTATAAGTCCTGCCCAGCACTATCCCCGCCTCCCAACCACCAGCCCCTCCTCCCAACCACCGGCTCTGGCACAGACCGTATAAGTCTGCCCAGCACTATCCCTGCCTCCCAACCACTTCCCACCACCGGCTCTGGCACAGACCGTATAGTCTGCACAGCACTATCCCCGCCTCGCAACCACCAGCCCCGCCTCCCGATCTTGACTAGCTCCTGAGGATCCATTCCTTCGGCACAGGATTCCTTTATGCTTATCCCAGCCATGTTTGAATTCTGTTACCGTTTTCATTTCCACCACCTCCCGCGGGAGGGCATTCCAAGCATCCACTACTCTCTCCATGAAAAAATACTTCCTGACATTTTTCTTGAGTCTGCCCCTCTTCAATCTCATTTCATGTCCTCTCGTTCTACCATCTTCCCATCTCCGGAAAAGGTTCGTTTGCGGATTAATACCTTTCAAATATTTGAACGTCTGTATCATATCACCCCTGTTTCTCCTTTCCTCCAGAGTATACATGTTTAGTTCAGCAAGTCTCTCCTCATACGTCTTGTAACGCAAATCCCATACCATCCTCGTAGCTTTTCTTTGCACCGCTTCAATTCTTTTTACATCCTTAACAAGATATGGCCTCCAAAACTGAACACAATACTCCAAGTGGGGCCTCACCAACGACTTATACAGGGGCAATCAACACCCCCTTTCTTCTGCTGGTCACACCTCTCTCTATACAGCCTAACAACCGTCGAGCTACGGCCACCGCCTTTCACACTGTTTTTTCGTCGCCTTCAAAATCTTCAGATACTATCACCCCAAGATCCCTCTCCCCATCTGTACCTATCAGACTCTCCCAGCCTACACATACGTCCTCCCGGGATTTCTATTCCCTAAGTGCATCACTTGCATTCTTCGCATTGAATTTTAATTGCCAAAACCTTAGACCATTCTTCTAGCTTTCCGTAGGTCCTTTTTCGTGTTTCCACTCCCTCCCGGGTGTCCACTCTGTTACAGATCTTAGTATCAATCCGCAAATGGCAAACTTTACCTTCTAACCCTTCGGCAATGTCACTCACAACAATTCCAGAGTTTGAATTACACACCGAGTGAAGAAATATTTTCTCTCATTGTTTTAAAATTTACTACTGTTGTTGCTTCATTGCGTGCCCCCTAGTCAGGTTTGGAGAGTTAAGTGAAGAAACAGTGCAGTTACACTGGCTTTAAATAGTACAAATTCCTTTCAGCCTTGGGCTGTCTGCATGTTTTTACATCCCAGTGAAAAGGAGTGGGATAGACAGAGAGGTAATGGGACTATAACTATTTTAACTGCATTGTTTCTTCACTATCTGATGAAGAGAGGATAACTCTCCCACGTTTGCCAAAGATACATCAAGTTAGCCGATAAAAAGATCTCCACCTATAGCTGGTTGCTGATCCTCTTTCTACTTATCCATTTAGACTAACACAGCAACCACAATTCTCTCCCCGTAGACATAAAATAGGAAAACTCTCTTAATACATTCTAAAGCTGTGTCCGAGTCAAACATGACTATCATTCTCACTCAATCAATGAAAGGCTCTTTCCTGTATCACTGGAGCCAAATAATCTTTAGTGCTCAAACCTTACCAAGTTTAAATAGTACTAAAAACAAAACACTTACATAAGTACATAATGTTACACGCCCTCCCTGGTAAGGTAGGCAATGTCGGCTGCAGGTTCTCTGAGGGTTAGTTGTCAGTAGTCCGTGACTCGCCCTCAGGAACACTCTGCCCAAACTGGAAGGGGGTACAATCAACTAACCTTGTCTCCCATCCTCAAAGGGCGGGAGAGGAACAAAAAACTAAATTTAGGATAGACTCTGAATTGAAGGAGACCAATTCAAATAATTGCAAAATATAAATTTTAGTGATGTCCATAATTATTATTATACCTTTAAACAACAAAACTTTGTATCTAACTTAGCTCTAAACATTTTAAACAACATTTCAATTGCTTCACTTCAACATCATCATTCTCCCCTTTTCTAGACAGACTAATCTGGACTCTATGCATCACCATCAGATAAGTTCCTTTTCATACATTTACCCTTTTAATCATCAACCTGTTGCAACAGCTATTTATTTTCTTTATCTATTTTCTTCCCTGAAATTAGGAAGAATTTGATATTGTGTGTCCTTTTTGTTCCCTAGGTTACCCGGACTCTCTCTCAGGTAAGTATTGCTTCAAAGTCTATTTCACTTTACTAAGCTGTCCTTCTCCTTCTGGAATTGATGCAGCTTCGAACTTTCTTGCGTGGGGGCCCGATCACCTCTCCTCCAGCACTGCTTTCACGTCTCTCTTCCTCCTACACCTTACTCTTAATTAAATAAAATAGGAAAGAAAACCCTTTCCCCCTACTTTATCATATACCACTATACTAAATGCCTTTTAAATGGAATCTCAAATACTGGGGATAATAACTATCATAATAAAAATAGCCAAAGGCACCTCACTTCCAGGCCTATACTATTACTTGTGCTTCCCTAACTGGAAGGGTATATTCACTATATACATGCACTCCAATTCATCACCTCATTCAAACTATTATTCACACATTTTCCTGATATTTCCCCTTTCAGAACAGTATCAGACTTTCATTTTCATGTACCCAACACTCTTCTCAGATCCCTATTACCTCCCTAGTAATTCCTCCGCTCAGACACCAAGCACCACACATCCACTCTTTCCAACAGACTTCACCCTTCTCCCTTTAATATCTCCTCTCTAGACACTCACTCACATGTATTCACCCCTTTCCCAATCCTAACTCAGCATATATATATCTTTCTCCACCTCAATCAGCACCAGCCTCACCCACACACAACCTCTCTCACCGCAGCACCAACTCCTTCTGGCCACTCTCACACTCAAAAATACATATACTCTCTTCCTCTGTTTCTGCCCAACTTTCAACTGACCAGCAAGCTGTCGCCAAGGCAACCAGGTCTCAGCTTGCTCAGCTGTTGTTCCAGAGTCATGTCACTATAGAACTCTGGAGGAGCCCAGTTAAGATTATTTTAACCCCTAGGTTACATTCGCCCATAGTTTAAAAATGAATATTGTCCCCAATATTCCTTTCCCACACCTACCAATCAGCACAATGACATTCTCACTTCTCACCCCGCATACTTTTTCCAATCAGACATTCCATAAAACCGATACCCTTCCATCCCCAGACTAGCCAACCCACACAAACATATCTAAATCACACTATCATCACTCACTCCTATGGCACTGGCTATATCAGTGATCTCTATCTTACAAGGTAGGCCTAAACCTTTGATCTTCTAAGACCATTCTTATTTATGCCAAAACATTGTCTCCAACTTAACAATTTTGTAATTTTCCAACACTTGTACATACATGTAAACTCAGACTTTTGATTATTCTTTTATCAAAAATCCGTTACATTTCTTCACACTGGTAGTATGTCATGTATCAACTTTTCCCACTTAACCCAAAACAAAATGTTCAGCTAGGTAAGGAGAACAAATTCCCTTATTAGTTCTTGCTGAACTCTTTATTGTTTCCACATTTTCTGTAACATTAGGGGCAAAAATAGCTTCCGTGTAAATTATATACCCACAGTTGTTCTTTCTGTTACAACATTATCATCATATACTTCATCCTTTTAATAACTTCCCTTCGAGTCTGTGGTTCAATATCAGGTTCCACCCCATCCAAAATATATCTCTTTACTGAATTACGATGGACTGTTTTTTTTCACCATCCTCCTCATTTCCAATCTTAATGACATTGGAGTTGTCCCCATAGATGGCAATAACTCTATAAGGTCTAGCCTCCCAAATGTCCTGTATTTTGTGCCTCCCAGAAAATCTCTGTCTCCGAAGCAGTACCCACTCTCCCACTTGGATTAGCTCCGCCCTTGCCTCCTGGTTATTATAATGACCTGCCAGCCCCAACTGGTAAGGTGTCTCGGCAAGGGATCTATCACAAACTTCTAGATGTATCTTTTGCAATGAGAGACAAGCTTCATAGTTCTTGATTGCCTGTGAATAGCTTTCAGATTCCACACCGACCTCCCCAAGCTTCAAATAGGCTGAGTAGCAAGTAACCATGCTTCTTTGATTTTCCTCTTTCCATAGATGACTTTGGCTGACTCTAGCATCTCCCCGGCCAGGTGCAGATTTCCAACCTCATCCTCTTGCTTCAGCTTACTCTCTTTCCCTGCCTTCTCTTCTGCACTTGCAGTTACTTCAGGTTTCACGTTATTGGTTTTATTCCTTCCCACCAGAACAGTATTCATCACTGTCCCTTCATCCATTTCCTCTTTAAGGCAAGGGCTGTTATCCGCCACTGCACCTCGTGACACAGATGTCATTTTGTCATCAGCTGTCTCTTGATTTCCTGATATAGCCTTATGTCTCTCAGGTTTAGAAGGCACCCCCATCTCTTCTGTGCTCTCAGCAGCTCTTTCACTATCTGGCAGCAATTTTGTTTGACAAATTCTAGACACCTCCACTCTCTCCTCAGACAAGTCTTTCTCTTTCATTTTTTTTATAGTAGCATTTAACAAGGCTTCACTGCTTTCCACAGCTTCTATCATGCCTTTTGTTCCAACCTTGCTTTGTTCTTTATTCACATTGCTCACAGATTCTGCTGAACCTATCTCCGCCATTTGCTCTCTGTCTGGGAGAACATCTTGTACTCTCACATTGATCTTCCGGACGGAAACATTTCCTCGCCGTAGTGGAACCCAGGTATTGGCTATCATAGACTTCTTGGGTAAGTTCGTCCTTCTAGAACCCCAAACCCAGTACCGCTCCTGCACTCGTCCGTATCTGTTGGCCCTTTCTCATCAGGATCTTTTCCGACCTTGCAGGTATGATTTTCCTCACGTTTCCCTGCAGCTTTCCCGCCCCATCAGATTCCCTGATCTTGGTGGAATGCCTCTGAGAAATCTTGGTCAGAATACCCTCAATCTTCACTGGTTCCAGAGTGAAGCATGAGAGATCCTTGAATAGGCCCTCTAGATGCTGGAGGACATTCATCCCTATGATTCCCTGGAAGGAATGATTCTCAGTTTGTCCATTGCAGAAGTTGTTTCTCATAACAAAGATACATCTCCTTGGTATTAACTGTCCCAAACACTGGACATCAGCGTCGATGTAAACCCAAGACTGGCAATTCCATCCCATTCACAGCCACAAGATCAATTTACTTGCATCTTTCAGGCATTCAGAATTTTGAAATTCTTGTAAAAGAAACTGGCCAGTATTGTCGAAACGTTGGAGCCAGTATCAACAGTACATAGGGTATCCACCCCATCAATCTTAACCTTCAATAATGGGCTCGAGCCTATAGCCCTCTCTCCAAAATGTTGTTCGTCACCTTCCTCCTCTTTATTGACACGCCTCTGCATTCTCACCGTAGTTTTAACATCAGACGGTCCCGACACTTCACAGGTATTTCTCGGTTTCACATATTCTCCACTGGTACTAGGGCATTGCTGGCTCGCTTTTACCTTCCCTCAGATAAGGTCTATTCATCCTCTCACTCTGGCAGTTTCGCGCTATGTGCCCAGGCTCCTGACATCGATAGCAGATCAACTCTCCATTGGTTTCTTGACTCTCTCTCCTATTGGGATTGTATCCTGAATACCTTCTCTCCTGGAAATTGGGGTATCTCAGACTTTCCCGTTCTCTCCTCTGCCATTCCCATTCCTCTTCTTGTCGTTCACATAAACGCGCAAACATATTTGTCATTTGCTGCATCATCACTTTCGCAGTCTCTTCAGGCCTACAAAAGTCTCCAGCCTCATCCCGACTCCTCTGCAATATTCTCTTAGAGAGGATTCCCATGGAGCCAATCCTCTCTCTTCACCAGCCCAACGGATGGCCGCCTGCATCAACTCTGAGAAAGATAACACCGGGTTGTCCTCACTACGTTTAGAAATCTCTCTCTTCAAGCTCTCATCTCTCAAACCGATGACAAATTGCTCTTTAAGAGTTTCGTTGGGATTTCCCATACGACGTCTATCCCTCTTCATGATGGCATCCAGCTTCTCTTGCAAACGATAGGCGAAAACTAGGATCGACTCTTTTCTCCTTGCCTCTGGTTGTAAAATTCTTGTATGGCGCAACTCCAGGGCAACCTTGTCCCCATACACCTGCCGGAGTAGGTCGTAGATCTCCTCCACTGTACATTCCCTCAGGAGAGAATACTTCACAGTATCCAGAGCAATGCCTTTAAGGTGATCTCTGACAACCTCTACATGATCCTCCACTGGAACCCGCATGATTCTCAGTCTGGATTTCATCTTTTCGATCCAATCCTCCACTTTCATGTCATCTGGATCTCTAGCAAATCCGTGGAAATCCGGGACCGTCCGATCTTGAGGGATGACGACAGTGTGGGTCCAAATCTGAGGGGCGCGACCTCCTGTCGCTTCACCTTCCATGTTCTTTAGTTTTTCTTCAGAGAAGGGTAAGCCTCAAAAACAAAAGACCCCAGGAGAACACAAAACACAGGACACTTTTTTTTATTTTATTGCACAGCTTCTGCGAATTGGGCAATGAACTCTACAAGATTCTTCTCACCTGTAACAGACTCTCAGGGTTCACAGAATTTCATGCAATTACCCAAATATCCCCTGGTGGCACCCCAAATTCAGGAGCTATCCTGCCGACTACGCCAAATTTGTTACATGCCCTCCCTGGTAAGGCAGGCGATGTCAGCTGCAGGTTCTCTGAGGGTTAGTTGTCAGTAGTTGTGACTCGCCCTCAGGAACACTCTGCCCAAACTGGAAGGGGGTACAAATCAACTAACCTCGTCTCCCATTCTCAAAGGGCGGGAGAGGAACAAAAAACTAAATTTAGGATAGACTCTGAATTTGAAGGAGACCAATTCAAATAATTGCAAAATATAAATTTTATTGATGTCCAATAATTATTATTATACCTTTTAAACAACAAAACTTTGTATCTAACTTAGCTCTAAACATTTAAACAACATTTCAATTGATTCATTTCAACATCATAACAATGTTTTTTTGTATTCTCCCTTTTCTAGACAGACTAATCTGGACTCTATGCATCACCATCAGATAAGTTCCTTTTCATACATTTACCCTTTTTAATCATCAACCTGTTGCAACAGCTATTTATTTTCTTTATCTATTTTCTTCCCTGAAATTAGGAAGAATTTGATATTTTGTGTCCTTTTTGTTTCCCTAGGTTACCCGGACTCTCTCTCAGGTAAGTATTGCTTCAAAGTCTATTTCACTTTTACTAAGCTGTCCTTCTCCTTCTGGAATCGATGCAGCTTTGAACTTTCTTGCGTGGGGGCCCGATCACCTCTCCTCCAGCACCGCTTTCACATCTCTCTTCCTCCTACACCTTACTCTTAATTAAATAAAATAGGAAAGAAAACCCTTTCTCCCTACTTTCTTTATCATATACCACTATACTAAATGCCTTTTAAATGGAATCTCAAATACTGGGGATAATAACTATCATAAATAAAAATAGCCAAAGGCACCTCACTTCCAGGCCTATACTATTACTTGTGCTTCCCTAAACTGGAAGGGTATATTCACTATATACATGCACTCCAATTCAATCACCTCATTCAAACTATTATTCACACATTTTCCTGATATTTCCCCTTTCAGAACAGTATCAGACTTTCACTTTCATGTACCCAACACTCTTCTCAGATCCCTATTACCTCCCTAGTAATTCCTCCACTCAGACACCAAGCACCACACATCCACTCTTTCCAACAGACTTCACCCTTCTTCCTTTAATATCTCCTCTCTAGACACTCACTCACATGTATTCACCCCTTTCCCAATCCTAACTCTGCATATATATATATCTTTCTCCACCTCAATCAGCACCAGCCTCACCCACACACAACCTCTCTCACCGCAGCACCAACTCCTTCTGGCCAGTCTCACACTCAAAAATACATATACTCTCTTCCTCTGTTTCTGCCCAACTTTCAACTGACCAGCAAGCTGTCGCCAAGGCTACCAGGTCTCAGCTTGCTCAGCTGTTGTTCCAGAGTCATGTCACTATAGAACTCTTTTTTCTTTTCCCTCTGGAGGAGCCCAGTTAAGATTATTTTAACCCCTAGGTTACAATAAGTATTGCCATACTGGGAAAGACCATGCCCCTTAGTCCTAGTATTTTTGGAAAGCGTGGACAGACGCTTCACATCTACCCTTTCTACTCAACTCATTATTTTATAAACTTCTATCATATCTCCCCTCAGCCGCCTTTTCTCCAAGCTGAAGAGCCCTAGCTGCTTTAGCCTTTCCTCATAGGGAAGTCATCCCATCCCCTTTATCATTTTCGGTGCCCTTCTCTGCACCTTTTCTAATTCCACTATATCTTTTTTGAGATGCGGCGATCAGAATTGAACACAATATTCGAGGTGCGGTCGCACCATGGAGTGATACAAAGGTATTATAACATCCTCATTTTTGTTTTCCATTCCTTTCCTAAAAATACCTAACATTCTATTTGCTTTCTTAGCCGCAGCAACACACTGAGCAGAAGGTTTCAATGTACCATCAACGATGACACTTAGATCCCTTTCTTGGTCTGTGACTCCTAACGTGGAACCTTGCATGACGTAGCTATAATTCGAGTTCCTCTTTCCCACATGCATCACTTTGCACTTGCTCACATTAAACGTCATCTGCCATTTAGATGCTCAGTCTCCCAGTCTCGTAAGGTCCTCTTGTAATTTTTCACAATCCACCCGGGATTTAACGACTTTGAATAACTTTGTGTCATCAGCAAATTTAATTACCTTACTAGTTACTCCCATCTCTAGGTCATTTATAAATATGTTAAAAAGCAGCAGTCCTAGCACAGACCCCTGGGGAACCCCACTAACTACCCTTCTCCAATGAGAATACTGACCATTTAACACTACCTCCTATCCCATGACTCTCCAATTTCTTCTGGAGTCTTTCATGAGGTACTTTGTCAAACGTCTTCTGAAAATCCAGATACACAATATCAACCGGCTCACCTTTATCCACATGTTTGTTCACCCCTTCAAAGAAATGTAGTAGATTATGGAGGCAAGATTTCCCTTCACTAAATCCATGTTGACCTAGTCTAATTAATCCATGCTTTTGAATATGCTCTGTAATTTTGTTCTTTATAATAGTCTCTACTATTTTGCCCGGCACCGATGTCAGACTCACCGGTCTATAATTTCCCGGATCTCCTCTGGAACGTTTTAAAAAAATCGGCGTTACATTGACCACCCTCCAATCTTCCGGTACCACGCTCGATTTTAAGGATAAATTACATATTACTAACAATAGCTCCACAAGTTCATTTTTCAGTTCTATCAGTACTCTGGGATGAATACCATCAGGTCCAGGAGATTTGCTACTCTTCAATTTGTAGAACTGCCCCATTACATCCTCCAGGTTTATAGAGAATTCACTCAGTTTTTCCAACTCGTCAGCTTCGAATACCATTTCTGGCACTGGTATCTCACCCAAATCTTCCTCGGTGAAGACTGAAGCAAAGAATTCATTTAATCTCTCCGCTATGGCTTTGTCTTCCTTGATCGCCCCTTTTACTCCTCGGTCATCTAGCAGTCCAGCCAATTCTTTTGCCGGCTTCCTGCTTTTAATATATGTGTTTTTGCATCCAACGCAATCTTTTTTTCGAAGTCCCTCTTAGCCTTCCTTATCAGCACTTTGAGTTTGACTTGACATTCCTTATGCTGTTTCTTATTATTTTCAGGCAGTTCCTTCTTCCATTTTCTGAAGGATTTTCTTTTAGTTCTAATGGCTTCCTTCACCTCACTTTTTAACCATGCCGGCTGTCGTTTGGTCTTCCGTCCTCCTTTTTTAATATGCAGAATATATTTGGCCTGGGCTTCCAGGATGGTGTTTTTGAACAACATCTATGCCTGATGTAAATTTTTGTCCCTCGCAGCCATTTCTCAGTTTTATTTTTCACCGTTCTTCTCATGTTATCATAGTCTCCTTTTTTAAAGTTAAACGCTAATGTATTTGATTTCCTATGTATACTTACTTCAAAGCTAATACCATGCCATATTTTGTATTGTTACTTGAATATTTTTGTTTGATCTATTCTTACTGTACACTGCCTTGAGTGAATTCCTTCAAAAAGGCGGTAAATAAATCCTAATCAATAAAATAAATAAAATCTAATCATATTATGATCATTGTTATCAAGTGGCCCAGCACCATTACCTCCCACACCAGATCATGCACTCCACTAAGGACTAGGCCTAGATTTTTTCCTTCTCTTATCGGCTCCTGTACCAGCTGCTCCATAAAGCAGTCCTTGATTTTGTCAAGGAATTTTACTATAAAGGTTCCAGATGAGCAACATAGCACAACAAACTCATTTGGAGATTTATGTTTAAACAAAGGATAACATGTCACTACATGGTCATGAAATGCAGTTTATTTTCCTCAGTGAATCATTTTACTCAATGACATGATTAAGCCAAAGCCTGACTTGTTTACACTGAGAATACTTAAGGATTAAGTGGCTGTCGCTGTCCTCCACTATTTGAATTGTAAGCTAAGGCAGTATACAATTCAACACCGGCCTACAATATGAACCTGACTTTTAACAGACCTAATGCAGAGGCCTGGTACTGTGTAAAGGCCTCGAGGTACATGAGGAGTCATCCAGTCTGCTAAAAACAAAACACTCTACAGAGTGGCCTAGAGGTTAGAGTACCAGTCTTAGAATCCAGAGGTGGCCAGTTCAAATCCCACTGCTACTCCTTGTGATCTTGGGCAAGTCACTTAACCTTCCATTGCTTCAGGTACAAACTTAGATTATGAGCCCTCCAGGGGCAAAGAAATGTCTAGTGTACCTGAATGTAACTCACCTTGAGCTACTACTGAAAAAAGGTTATGAGCCAAAAAAAGAACTTGGACAATAACGTTATGTTGTTATCAGCATGGACGTCATTACAGGGACTTCAGGTCATCAAGATCCAAGACACTTGACACTAAGAAAAGTCTAAAGACCCCTTCCTTGAAGGTGTTATCAGTTAGCTGGCACCTGAGCTGTTATCTGTCGGAACCTCGGTAACAGCCATCAGTTGGTTCTGAGCCTGCCACCAGAATTAAGGCTCGTTAATCTGTGGTATCACCACCTGCTGCCTGTGTTCCTGAGTCCTGATTTATCATCAGTTCCTGTGCTGCCCCCTGACCCAGTGTCGTGAGTGGTACCTGTCAGATCTGAGCTGTTATCTCCTTAGTGGCTATGAGTGCCTGGGGGTGATAGGTATCCTAATATTTTAGGATTAGGGGCATGGCTGGCCCAAGGCAAGATGCCGCCTAAGACAGAGATAAGATGCAACTCCCCCCTCCCCCCAGGCCAAGATGCTGCTCCCCACCCCATGCCGAGATGCCTCCCTATCCCGAGCTGAGATGCTGCCCCCCCCCCTTCCTACCTCCAGCCCGTTCGCAGCATTTATCTTGTCAGTTCCAAACCTGAGCCTCTGACAAAACAGGAAGCTACATCAGAGAGGCGGCCGCAGTAAAAGGAAGAGGCGGGTGCCAGCGGTAGGGCAGCATATGGGAATCGCTGCCACTGCCGTGTTTGGAACATGTTAAGGTAAATGCTGTGAAGGGGGAGATGCCGCCCCCCCGAAGAGTGGGGAGGTGCCGTTCCTGAAGAGTGCCACCTGAGGCCCCCACCTTAGGTGGCCTAATGGTCGGGCCGCCCCTGATTAGGGGAGTATTAGCATAATTCATTGTGTCTGATTACATCTATTATTGCCTGTTGCCAGTATGGTACAATAAACAGCTTTGAGTTCAGGCAGTTAAAGTGCTTTTAAGAATGAAATAAAAGGTGGGGGATTATACAGAAGAAAATGTACAGAAAAATTGAAAGTTTTTTGAAGGTTTCTTATTTATTTATTTATGACATTGATATCCCACAATATTCCCACCCATTGGCAGGCTCAATGTGGCTTACATAGTTTAGTTATGATATTGTCATTCCAGGATATCAGATACAATTAGTAATATGTAGAGATTAAGGGGAAGAAGAAGGAAGTGATTGGGTGGGTGGGTTTAGAAGGTGGACTTTCATAACTGGATGGATTGGTGAGGTGGATTGTTGGGGCTATGCAAACCTTTGGGCAGATAAAATGATCATATAAATTACAAAATCAGGGTCACATGTACTTGGATATTTCAATAAAAATCTCCTGCTCACCGGTACGACTAGCTGAATATAAAAGCTGCCTTAATCATAACAGGCTCCATTAGTGGAATATTGTATCATGAATAAGCCTACTTTTTCTTCTCTACTTTGTAGTGTTATTGATCAGGTACAGGAGGGCATGACTAATCCATAGAAGTACTACTACTACTATTAAACATTTCTATAGCGCTACTAGACTTACGCAGCGCTGTACAGATGAACATGAAAAGACAGTCCCTGCTCAACAGAGCTTACAATCTAAATTGGACAGACGAACAGACAGCTAGGGGTGGGGAAATTGCAGTGGTAGGGGTGATAAGTGAGGGTGTTGAGTAAGAGAGTCATGGTTAGGAGTCGAAAGCAGTAGCAAAGAGGTGGGCTTTAAGCCTAGACTTGAAGACAGCCAGAGACTGAGCCTGACGTACTGGCTCAGGGAATCTATTCCAGGCATAGGGAGCAGCGAGGTAGAAGGAACGGAGCCGGGAGTTAGCAGTGGGGGAGAAGGGGGACGACAGGAGACATTTACCCAGTGAACGGAGTTCACGGGGAGGAGTGTAGGGAGAGATGAGAGCGGAAAGGTACTGAGGAGCTGCGGAGTGGATGCACTTGTAGGTCAAAAGGAGAAGCTTTTATTACAAAGAGAACAACAATGGATCTTTGATTTAAACACTGAAGAACCGAGATGATCAAACCAGAAGACTGAGTGGAAAAGCTTCTTCTGATGTACAATATACAGTGAGCAAAGCACAGGAAATGACATCATTATTTTCAGTTTTAAAAGAGAAGGTGTCCTGCGGCCATGTTAGGGGAACCTGGTGATGCTGGCAATATGCTGGCAAGTACTTGACTTTTTAAGCAATATTTTAGGTGTGTTTTTTTATCTGGATTACTGATATATTTAAGCACCAATAATTTATTTTATATGTTTTTTAAGTTGGACACTCATTGTTATGTTTTTTAGACAAATGATCCTGGACACCTTGAAACAACCACAGGTGAAACTTTGGCCACAGTTGGTGGGGTCTACAGCAAAAAATCTTTAAAGCACTTCGTTTTAAAGATAAGTCACGTGTTGAAATAATCATTTTTGTGGGTGACCAGTAAATCGGCATTGCACAAAGCCTGAATAGTTTCAATGGGGAGGTTTTTTACGCCTACGATGTTCTTGCCCGTTCATTCCTGTTACTAAGTAGAGTGAAGGTGGGGTTCTGAGGCTTTTTCCTCCCTATTACTATCATACTCTGCTGTTGTTTGTTTGATTTTATTTATTTATTTTATTTATGACATTTATATCCCACAATATTCCCGCCCATTGGCAGGCTCAATGTGGCGTACAGTAGTTAATAAGCAAACAGCAATATCAATAGTACAAAGTACAGTAGACAAGGTCACAGGTGGGAGAGAGAAAGAACTGATGAGGAAAAGGAAGAGAGGGTAGGTGATAAGTCATCACAGAGTGAGCTGCGGGCTAAAAGGGTGTGGCTCCTGTAGGGCTCGTGGTGTATGCTCTGCCAAAAAGGAAGATCTTGAGGTGCAGGACGTCAGAAACAGAACGAAGCCTTCGCGGGAAGAAGAGGACCTCCTCGGCTGGCGGGGATTGGGGTCCCCTGCCAGCAAAGATCGCACGGCGATGGCGGGGGAGGGTTGGTGGCGGGAGGGGGGGGGTCGAGAGGGTCGTCAGCAGGGAGTCCAGGGCCAAATCTATGGGGGTCCAGGCTCCCCCTGGCCCCACATAGCTATGCCACTGCCTTGGACACAAGCATGGAATTTTCTCAATATTGGGGGTGCTCAAGCACCCACAGCACCCACAGAGTCGGCTCCTATGAGCGCTAAGGTTTGTCAGGACAGACAGCATTATAGGACACCTTTAAGAGAGCAATAGATATATCAGGTCCCATTACAATGCATAATTTTTTGACTTAGCATACACATTGGAAGCTATTGGTCGTAGAGGAGGTTGGGTGAGGCAATGAGGTTACCTATGAGAACCTAGCCATGCATACCTCTACATACATTCACTCCTGTATTGGCCACTGTTAGAAACAGGATGCTGGGCGAGATGGATCATTGGTCTGACCCAGTATGGCTATTCTTATGTTCTTAGTGTTCTATAAACTACATGTGTAACTGGGAGGCACGCCCATGCTCCACCCATGTGTACACCCCCCAGTACTACGGCAATTAGGTGCTACCTTATTGAATAGTGTGCTTAGTGCACATAGGTGCCTTTGACATAAGGACATAAGAATAGCCATACTGGGTCAGAACAATGGTCCATTTAGCCCAATATCCTGTTTCCAACAGTGGCCAATCCAGGTCACAAATACCTGGCAGAATCCCAAACAGTAGCAACATTCCATGCTACCAATTCGAGGGCAAGCAGTGGCTTCCCAATGTCTGTCTCAATAGCAGACTATGGACTTTCCTCCAGGAACTTGTCCAAACCTTTTTTAAACTCAGATATGTTAAACACAGTTACCACATCCTTTACCTTGGGCAACGAGTTCCAGAGCTTAACTATTCGTTGAGTGGAAAAATATTTCCTCCTATTTGTTTTAAAAGCGTTTCCATGTCATTTCCTTGAGTGCCCCTTAGTCTTTGTACTTTTTGAAAGAGTAAAAATCAATTCTACACCACTCAGGATTTAATAGACCTCAGTCATATCCCCGCTCAGCCGTCTCTTTTCCAAGCTGAAGAGCCCTAACCTCTTTAGCCTTTCCTCATACGAAAGGAGTTCCATCCCCTTTAACATTTAGGTCACCCTTCTTTGAACCTTTTCTAATTCCATGATATCTTTTTTGAGATGCAGTGACCAGAATTGTGAGTTCAATACTCAAGGTAAGGTCGCACCATGGAGGGACACAGAGGCATTATAACGTCTTATTTTCTTCCATCCTTTTCCTAACAATTCATAGCAGCCTGTTTGCTTTTTTTTGGCCACTGCCACGTACTGTGTAAGCGGTGCGGATCTCTATCCTTCATGCGCTTCTCTCTGACGGATACCATCATAGATTGATTTATAAGAAAAAAAAATCTCTTCATACATAGGTGTTTATATAATGCAGAACAGAAATAAGCACAGTTGGACCCCTTTTTATTGCATGGGTGATATTTCTTTTAGAGTAAACTAAGGAGCATCTAATGACGTAACATGCGGTTTCGAATCCACTTCTAAGATGGGTCTTGTTTGATCTTAAAAACTTGGTTATAATTCTTGTGTTAGGTCAATGAAAAGTACCAAAATGTACACAGAATTCAGGGAAAGCATGGTAAAATGTATCCTACAGGTAAGTGTAAAGAGAACTTGGTGTCTGGGCATTTAAAGAAAACAGGAGGGCAATTGTTCTTCCAAGCATGTTTTTTAAAAAAAAAGTGCTGAAATATTTTTGTGATGATCAAACTATATTCATGCTGCTCTTTTTCACCTAATTAGCTGGCTTAAAGGGCATAGTCAGGATAGTTGGAGCTGGCCACTTCCCCACGCTCACTGGGTTCTCAGTGAACAGCGGTGAGGACATTTGGAGGTTACAATAAGGTTTGCCAGGGGTAAACAGAGATAAGTGGAAAAATCAAACACTGAGTGTAGCTATCATGGTGCAATTTTTGTGCAAATAAAAGGCTGGATTCACAGGTCAGAAATTAATCCAGGAATCACCATCTGCACACACCACCAACCGGTGCTTTCTTCCTCCACCTGCTTCTGGCGTTGAGGCATTCTCTTGGTTCCCTTTTTTAGCACCTGCAAATCCAGAGTGCAGACTGGTCGATAAGAGATTCCTTGCAGAACATGAGAACATAAACGTTGCCATCAAGCCCAGCATCCTGTTTACAACAGTGGCCAATCCAGCTTACAAGTACCTGGCAAGATCCCAAAATAGTACAATATATTTTATGCTGCTTATCCTAGAAATAAGCAGTGGATTTTCCCCAAGTCCATCTTAATAATGGCTTATGGACTTTTCTTTTATGACGCTATCCAAACCATTTTTAAACCCCGCTAAGCTAACTGCTTTTACTACCTTCTCTGGCAAAGAATTCCAGAGTTTAATCACACGTTAAGTGAAGAAATATTTTCTCCAATTTGTTTTAAATGTACTAATTTGTAGCTTCATTGCATGCCCCCTAGTCCTAGTACTTTTGGAAAGAGTAAACAAGTGATTAAGATCTACCCTTTCCACTCCACTCATTATTTTATAGACCTTTATCATATCTCCCCTCAGCCATCTTTTCTCCAAGCTGAAGAGCCCTAACCGCTCTAGCCTTTCCTCATAGGGAAGTCGTCCCATCCCCTTTATCATTTCCGTTGCCCCTCTCTGTATCTTTTCTAATTCTACTCTATCTTTTTTGAGATGCAGTGACCAGAATTGTACACAGCATTCAAGACACGGTTGCACCATCAAGTGATACAAAGGCATTATAATGTCCTCATTTTTGTTTTCCAATCCTTTCTTAATAATTCCTAGCATTGGCATGAGGGACAGGTGAGTCTTGAATCCCTGGGCTGGTACATCTACGGTTGTGGCTCTGAGCCCCGCCCTCCCCCAATTTATTTTCCCACTGTAGAATACAACAGGTATCTTGTGTCTTCCTGTTTGTCATATATTTCAGAGCGATATCTCAAGTTTGTAACATCTTTAACTATTGTATCTTGTACAGTCTCTAATCTTGTTTTCCACCTTCTCAACACGTTTTCCCATTAATTCTACTTTAGCTTCATTTTCTTTTATTCTTCGTTCCAAAGCTGTGATTTTTAAAGACGGTTTGTTAGATTGTAGTAGGAAAAATCTATGGGTCTGAGAAATCAAATCCCATAGTGAGTCCAGTGTTACCTCGGTCGGTTTTCTCAAGAACTCCGGGAGCTCACCCATTTGAAAGTCCTGGGCTTTCCTCTGTTCAGAGCCTCTCTCCTCCACAATTAATCCTCCAGGGCCGCGTGTTCCGTGGAACTCCAAAGATTCCACCACCTCTTGTCCTTCCGACAGATCTCCAAGCACTCCTCCAGCATTGGCGCCCCTGGCAAGTTGCATCGTGGAGCCCGTCGCCTCTACGGAAGGAGAGCTGGTCCACTGGGGCTGCGGAGGCGGAGCACGAACGCCGGGGCTCAAGCTGACATCAAGTCCGGTGTGGGCAGACATTCCCTCCGCTCCATCTGCCCTCACCAGAAATAGAGAACTAGGAACTGGAGAAAGGTAGACTGTTGACACTAAATTTGTTGAAAATTTGAAACAAAGAAAAGGAGACAAAATCAGTAGGGAAAAATCTTGAATAAGGAGCAAAACAATTGAGGATTACTGTTAAATTGAAAGGAAGGACGACAAAGATGATACAGGGGATGGGACGACTTCCCTATCAGGATAGGCTGAAGACGCTGGGGCTCTTCAGCTTGGAGAAAAGGCGGCTGAGGGGAGATATGATAGAGGTCTATAAAATAATGAGTGGAATGGAACAGGTGGATGTGAAGCGTCTGTTCATGCTTTCCAAAAATACTAGGACTAGGGGGCATGCGATGAAACTACAGTGTTGTAAATTTAAAACAAATAGGAGAAAATATTTCTTCACCCAACGCATAATTAAACTCTGGAATTCATTGCCGGAGAATGTGGTGAAGGCGGTTAACTTAGCGGACTTCAATAAAGGGTTGGACGGCTTCCTGGAGAAAAAAGCCATAGAATGTTATTGAATGGATGAGGGAATAATGTAGTATTTCTAGGATGGGCAGGACAAATTGTTTGTTCTTGGTGACAGGATGCTGGGCTCGATGGACCCTTGGTCTGTCCCAGCATGGTGATGCTTATGTACTTATGTTATGATAAAACCTGACATGGCCATTTTTTTTGGCTCATAACACCACAAAAATCAGAATATTAAACCACGAACTGTAAATTTTGCGATCTGTAGATGAGATGTTCTGCTACTGTAGTTTCTGTTTAGGTATCCGCCAGGGGCATATCTGGACTTCAGTGGTGGGGGGGGCAGAGCCGAGGTGAGGGGGCACATTTTAGCCTCCCTCGGCGCCGCCCCCCCCCGCCGCCATCGCCGACACCCCCTGCCGCCACCAGCACCAAGCTTGACACCCCCCTCTCGACCCGCCCACCATCCATCGCCGTCTGTACCTTTGCTGGCAGGGGACCCAACCCCCGCCAGCCGAAGTCTTCTTCCTGCGTTTGGTTTCTTCTGAGTCTGATGTCCTGCTGCACGTACAACGTGCAGGACGTCAGACTCACAGAAACAGAACAAAGCCTTGCGATCTGCAGGACGTCAGAATCAGAAGAAACCAAATGCAGGAAGAAGACTTTGGCTGGCGGGGGTTGGGGTCCCCTGCCAGCAAAGGTACAGACGGTGACGGCAATTTGGCGAGGGGGAGGGGTTGAGAGGGGCGTCGGCAGGGGGGATCCAGGGCCAAATATATGGGGGCCCAGGCCCCCATGGCTCCATAGCAGCTACGCCCCACTATCCGCAGCAGTCTGCTTGCTCTATTTTCCCAGTTGGAGGTGTATCGGTGTTATAGGGCCCAGTGCAGTGCTGCCTTTTGGTGTGACTCCTGGGAGTTAGTCGTTTTAGGGGATAACTAGTAAGTAGTTAACCTCTTTGAGCCGGAGTCACTAAATGGCGGCAAAAGTTAGATGCTGTTAAGATCCACAATAAGCACCATTCTGGAGAATAGCACTTAAAGTGCAAAGATTTACACCTACTA
This sequence comes from Microcaecilia unicolor, assembly GCF_901765095.1. Taxonomy (NCBI): domain Eukaryota; kingdom Metazoa; phylum Chordata; class Amphibia; order Gymnophiona; family Siphonopidae; genus Microcaecilia; species Microcaecilia unicolor. The sequence continues at coordinate 193,762 of NW_021963850.1, forward strand.
AAACCAGAGAGGTGTAGTCTAGTGGTTAGTGCAGTGGCCTGAGAACCCAGGGACCTTGGTTTGATTCCTACTACAGCTCCTTGTGCCTTTGGGCAAATCACTTAACCCTCCATTGCCCCAGATACAAAATAAGTACCTGTATGTAATATGTAAACCACTTTGATTGTGACCAGAGAAAGCAGGTATATCAAGTGCCATTCCTTTTCCCTTACCTGGTCTAAGTCCTTGTGACCAACCAGGGGCGTAGCCAGACTTCGGCGGGAGAGGGGCCAGAGCCCGAGGTGAGGGGGCACATTTTAGCCCTTCCTGGAGCCGTGGACCCCCCGCCACCTTTGACCCCCCCCCCCGGCGCCCCTCCCCTTTCGACCCTCCCCTTCCTGCTGCCGCCAACCCTCCCCCGAATCCCCCGCTGCCGCCGCCATCAGGTACCTGTGCTGGCAGGGGTCCCCAATCCCCGCCAGCCGAAGTCCTCCTCAGCCGGTCTCCAGGCTGGCGCGTTGCTGCAGCTGATGTGGAAGCCTAGGATTCTGTTTCTGTGCGAGTCGTCCTGACGCCCTGCACATTCAACGTGCAGGACGTCAGGATGACTCACACAGAAACAGAATCCTAGGACTGGCGCGCTGCTGCAGCTGATGTGGAAGCCTAGGATTCTGTGTGAGTCGTCCTGACGTCCTTCACGTTCAACGTGCAGGACGACTCACACAGAAACAGAATCCTAGGGCCAGCGCATTGCTGCAGCTGATGTGGAAGCCTAGGATTCTGTTTCTGTGCGAGTCGTCCTGACGTTCTGCACATTCAACGTGGCCCCACGTAGCTACGCCCCTGCAAGAGACAGGGCCGCAGAGAGATGGAACCGGGCCCATGCCCCACCCCCCTCCTTTCCTGCATCTGCTCCTCCCTTGGTCTGTCACTCTTGTGCTCCTGTGTGCCAGGAACGGGGTACTGCGTAAACGTAATCACCCGGGTCACGACACACAGGAGCAGGAGACAGACAGATCAAGGGAGTAGGACCTTCTGGCGTCGGGCCCCCCTTGGAGGCCTGGCACGGGAAAACTTGCCCCCTCCCCCTTCAGCAGCCCTACTAACAGACAGCAGTTGAGAACAAAATTTTAAGTATTCTGTAACACCACACCTAATACCTGGGCCACGCCCCTGACCCATCCATGGCCACACCTCCTTTGGAGCTGCACACTACGAAATTTAGGCATGGATGTTATAGGATAGCAACAAGGCCAGACGCATGCGCAAATCCAAATTGGTGCCAATTAAATCTGATTGTTGATACCTCGTTAACATATGCTCATCTGCCCTCTATGTCCACATTTGTCTGTCCAACCTTGGGCAACCTATATAGAATCCAGAGGTCTATGCCAATGTTTTGTATTATTTCAAAAATGTGTCCCACAGTGGAGGAAGTTCCTGCTTTGAATTTATTGTGGACACAGGGTAGGTGTACACAGATGCATATTTCATCCCATTCTGTATAGACACAGAAGTAGCTATAGAAATGATACATAGCAATTGTAATATTTCACGTCCACCCAGCTAAATTATTATTATTATTATTATTAGCAGGGCTGTGCCAAGGGTCTCTGGCGCCCCCCTGCAGACTATCAGATGGCGCCCCCCCCCCCATGTGGCACAAGATGCAAAGGAAAGAGGAGCTGAAAGATGGAGTGCATCTTTGTGGGATTGCTGAACAAATAAAGGGTTTACAACCACTTAGCTTTTCGTGCTTTCATGTTCATGAAATTGGTAATTAAATCTTTGATATCTAACTGGGCACATATATCATTCTCAATAGCAATCATGGCAATGCTTACAAGCCTTTCTTGCAAAATACTTGATCGCAAATAATTTTTTATGATTTTTAACCGTGAACATGATCGCTAGCACTGACTCTAAAGTTTAGCAATTTCATTAAAGCAAAATGTATTTTCACATATCACAAACTCTTTACTCTTCCTATCCAAGGAGAATGTTTTATATAAAAACACACACACAAAAAAGCAATCAGATTTTCACTTACCAGCTCTTCAAACACTAAACAGTCAGCTAAACTTCTTTGAAACTACTGTTGGAACCATCAGCCAATGAAATGGCTTTTAGCTCTAGCTATCTCAGGTTACCTGATAATTATGCACACATCATTGCAGTCATCATGCCCTCCTCTCGGTGTACATGCTCAGAAAAACTTTGAACCACTTACAGATTTTAACAATTACACTATTTATTTTTTATTTCTCCCCAGGCTCACTTGCACACCTCCCTCCAAACCTGTTCTCTTTAATTTGAATGTTGTTCAAGCTCACCCTGACTAAGGAGTTCTTCCCATACCAAAGACATATATAGCACTAGTTGTATTCTTTCAAACAACTTCAGCAGAGCCTGCCTGCCTCAGTGAGCACTGCTACGTGAAGAGGGGAGGGTAGGGGAGAGAGGAAAATCACAACTTCAGGTAAAAGATTTTGCAACTGAGCAGACCTCAGGCGCCCTCCTGCAGTGCTTACCTCGCTTACTGTGTTGGCACGGCCCTGATTATTAGTTACATTTGTATCCCACATTTTCCCACCTATTTGCAGGCTCAATGTGGCTTACATAGTACCGTAATGGCAATCGCCAACTCCGGTAAGGAACAAATACAGAGTGATGTTGTGGTATAAATTGATTGAGTGATGCCATCAAATAATTTTATATTTCAATCTTTTTATTGATGGCAAAACACATAAACAACAATTGTCATCTTATCTCTGCCAGAAACAAGAAAATCCAAATATTCCAATACGTTTAACAGGTGTAGAGAACATCAACCATCCTCGATAAGTTTTGCTTTCTCCCCAAGTCCCACCCCACCCCCAGTCCCATCCCTCCCTTCATGTGCACTTTCCCTCTCCCCAACCTCAAACAACACATCACAGAGTGCCATCGAGTATAGCCACATCTAGCATGCAGTAAACTATGTAAATGCAAAACTATACGAAAACATTCCAGGTCCTCTCCAGGAGAGGTCTCCAGCCATTAGTTTCGTGACCCTTGAAAGGAATGTTTTACACAACCAACCTACTATCCCTTAAAATCACCCCTCCCTCTCTCCCCCACCCCATTCAGGTGCTGCGTCATACACTAGAAGTTTAATATTCTACTGTGCGCCACCGCTGTCAGGGAGTCCCAAAACGGGGACCAAGTATGACAGAAGTCGTCACTGTTAGGCGAGGCTAAATCGCCCACCACCCTACGTTCCATCGAACAAAGAAAAATCATTCTGGATCGCCACTGAGAGAGAACCGGGCAGTCAGGGGTTATCCATAGATGAAGGATAGCCTTTTCCCCCACAAGAGCTGCCTTCTTTAAAAATGGCTTCAGCCCCTTTGGCGATAACTGAGAAAGATGGAACTTATCAAACAACAGCGTCGGTCTCCGGTGCCAAGTGATTCCCCAAAGATTAGACACATTTCCTCAAAGTATCTTTATAGCCGATAATAGTGTCCTCCTCCCCCACCCCCCGGTCAATCGGACCTCCCTACTGCTCTCCCAAATTAATTAGTCAAACTATGTTTATGTTTTCAAAATAAATGCTTTATTTGCCGTTCTGAGGCTTGACTCCAGTACGTGCAGCTGTGAATCAGATCAGACAGGAGGAGTCTGGATAACTTTTGGAAAAATGACAGACCGAAGTTAAGAGCAACATCTTTTCCAGACTATCACTCAAGATGAAAGAATCCAGAGATCTGTGGAGTAGAAACGGGAAAGCATAAAAGAAATAAAAACTGTGTTCTGTAACTTTGCCTTGGGACTATCGTCTGACTTATGACAACAATTGGAAAAAGTACAAGTGAATCTCAGATGCAGACAATAAGCTAATGGCAGACTTGAATTGTTTGTTTTTCATGGCTGAGTTTGCATGTTTTATCTGGGACATGTTGGGCTGAAATTGTGCAATATTAGAGCAGGCTTATCTGTCATTGATACAGTGGCGCCCATGTGAGCAGGGAAGCAGCTGGTCCTAACAGTATGAGCAGATGGTGAAATATAAGACAAGGTGGGCATCAGGGATGCCAGCATTCATCCTGCAGTACGTGAAGTGTCTGTTTACGCTTTTCAAAAATACTAGGACTAAGGAGCATGCGATGAAGCTCCAAAGTAGTAAATTTAAAATGAATCGGGAGAAAATGTTTCTTCACTCAACGTGTAATTAAACTCTAGAATTCGTTGCCAGAGAATGTGGTAAAGGCGGTTAGCTTAGCAGAGTTTTAAAAAGGTCTGGACGGCTTCCTAAAGGAAAAGTCCATAGACCATTAATAAATTGGACTTGGGGAAAATCCACTATTTCTGGGATAAGCAGCATAAAATGTTTGTGCTTTTTTGGGATCTTGCTATGTATTTGTGACCTGGATTGGCCACAAGATGTTGGGCTTGATGGACCTTTGGTCTGTCCCAGTATGGCAATATTTATGTACTTTTTTTTTTGTTACATTTGTACCCCGTGCTTTCCCACTCATGGCAGGCTCAATGTGGCTTACATGGGGCAATGGAGGGTTAAGTGACTTGCCCCAAAGTCACAAGGAGCTGCCTGTGCCTGAAGTGGGAATTGAACTCAGCTCCTCAGGACCAAAGTCCACCACCCTAACCACTAGGCCACTCCTCCACTTATGAAGACGTGACTGCTTGAAACTATAAATAATGCACACGAAAAGGACATTTATGAGTGGAGAGAAAATTCTGGGTGTGAAGCTTCAAGTCGGTAAACTTGGAAGTAACTTCAGAAAATATTGCGTCAAAGAAAGGGTACCACCAACACAGAGAAGAAGAATCTCCGCAGGTCATACAAAGAAACCTAAAGGAGCAGAGGTGGCCCAAACTGGAGACAAAAGTACAGGTCCAGACAAAAGTGCTTTATTGACTGATCCAACACGGCTGTGTTTCAGCACAATGCCTGCCTCAGGGGTCGTAATCTCGCTGGGAAACAGATGTCTCTGCCACACTCACGAAATCCAAAAGCACATATCTGTTTGAAATACCAAATAGTCAGAACAGCAGGAAACTCAAAGCAGCCACTCAGCACTCACAGAAAGGGTGGCAGGAGCATGAAAGTCTCCCAATCTTGAGGTGGGTCTTTGAGCAGGACAAACACAGCCAGAAAAAAAGCAGGATGCATCAAGCCAGGATGGTCATTCCAAGCACGTAGGGGGTAATTCTATAACAGTATGTCAATACGTAGGCATCAGAAAGGTGCCTATATAGTACTTATTCTATACAGGAAAAAAGGTGCCCACTCTCCTTTATAGATTACTAGAATACCAGGGGAAATACATGCCTCTAATGTTGACCCAGACACTTACGCCAGCCATAGAGCTCGTGCCTAAATACCAGAGATACATGTATAACTTTTAGTACTGTATAACATCCTACTATATAAATGAGCTGTGACCAACATGCCGCACATGTGCAGGACAGCGCAGCTGTTCTGCACATGCGTCACTTCACAGGTCTCTCCCGAGCCACCCAGCGATTCTTCTCTCTCCCCTGCCCCCCTCCAGCCACCCAGCAATTCTCCTCTCTCCCCTGCCCCCCCTCCAGCCACCCAGCGATTCTTCTCTCTCCCCTGCCCCCCTCCAGCCACCCAGCGATTCTTCTCTCTCCCCTGCCCCCCTCCAGGCACCCAGCGATTCTCCTCGCTCACCTGATTACCTGTCGAAGCGGCCGCGTCATTGAAAGCCCTGCCCATCTCCAGCCTTCCCTTCGAGTTCGTTCCCTCAGAGTCCCGCCTTCTGACATCATTTCCTCTTTCCGTGAGGGCGGGACTCTGAGGGAACGAACTCGAAGGGAAGGCTAGAGACGGGCAGGGCTTTCAATAACACGACCTCTTCGACGGAGGTAATCAGGGGGTGCGAGGAGAATCGCAGGGTGGCTGGTGGCTGGAGGGGGGGTAGGGGAGAGAGGAGAATCACACACTCTCTCTCTCTCTCTCTCTCTCTCTCTCTCTCACAGACACACTCGCACCCAGTACCCAGTCTCACTCTCTCTCTGTCACACACACTCTCACATTGTGTCACACACACTCTCACATTGTGTCAGAAACGGGCCTTCTTTACTAGTATGCACATAAGGGAAATGGGACTTGATATACCGCCTTTCTGTGGTATTTTGCAACTACATTCAAAGCGGTTTACATATATTCAGGTACTTATTTTGTACCGGGGCAATGGAGGGTTAAGTGACTTGCCCACAGTCACCACGAGCTTCAGTGGGAATCGAACCCAGTTCCCCAGGATCAAAGTCTGCTGCACTAACCACTAGGCTCCTCCTCAAGTGTGAATCCTGCCCACACTCCATCTCTGTGTACATCTACCTGTAAAATATGCATTCTCTCAGATATATGCGTATTTATAGCAACGGCATTGCCAGAACACAATTTCTGGGTGGGCCAAGGGGTGGAATGGGTGGGCACATGCATTTCTTCTCTGCTCTGGCTCCCCCCATCAGTATATGTAAGCAATTAATTCCTTGGCTGGAGGGGATCCCCAAGACCTGCCAGCAAAAGACATTCTCTGTGGAGCCACTGTGGAAACTGCATGATTTTTATGTCAGAAATATACCTCTTTACGTATCAGCTATTAGATTAGGATTCTAGTATAACAGGATGTTACTAACTAACCTAGGCCAGGTGTACGTTATCTCACTGTCTTAGAAGTGAACACATGGAGGGGCATAATCGAACAAAAACGTCTATCTCCATGGGCGTTTATCTCCGAGAATGGGTCCGTGAAGGGGCGGACCGAACCGTATTTTCGCAAAAAAATAGACGTCCATGTTTTATTTGACAATTTGTGAGCTGGGCGTTTTTGTTTTTCAGCGATAATGGAAAATGAAAGCGCCCAGCTCAAAAACGAATAAATCCAAGGCATTTGTTCGTGGGAGGGGCCAGGATTCGTAGTGCACTGGTCCCCCTCACATGCCAGGACACCAACCGGGCACCCTAGGGGGCACTTTTACAAAAACAAAAAAAAAGATAAAAGAGCTCCCAGGTGCATAGCACCTTTCCCTTGTGTGTTGAGCCCCCCAAATCCCCCTCAAAACCCACTGCCCACAAGTCTACACCATTACTATAGCCCTAAGGGGTGAAGGGGGGCACCTTCATGTGGGTACAGTGGGTTTGGGGGGGGTTGGGCGACTAAGCATTAAGCAGCACAATTGTAACAGGTAGGGGGGGATGGGCCTGGGTCCACCTGCCTGAAGTCCACTGCACCCCCTAACAACTGCTCCAGGGACCTGCATACTGCTGCCAGGGAGGTGGGTATGACATTTGAGGGTGAAAATAAACAGTTGTGAAACATCATTTTTTTGTGGTGGGAGGGGGTTAGTGACCACTGGGGGAGTCAGGGGAGGTCATCCCCGATTCCCTCTGGAGGTAATCTGGTCATTTAGGGCACTTTTTTGGGCCTTATTCGTGAAAAAACAGAGTCCAGGAAAAGTGCCCTAAATTCTAGCTACAAACGCATACTTTTTTTCCATTATCAGCGAAAGGCGCCCATCTCTGTTCGGGTGATAACCATGCCCCAGTCCCGCCTTCACCACGCCTCCGACACGCCCCCGTACAACTTTGTACGCTTCCGCGATGGAGTGCAGTTGAAAACGTCCAAGTTTGTCTTTCGATTATACCGCGTTATTCGTTTTTGTGAGATAAACGTCCATCTCCCGATTTAGGTCGGAACTTGGGCGTTTTTCTCGTTCGAATATAAGCAGGAGAGTATACTGTTGACATTATACCTCTAAGAAAGAAGGAAACCATAAGTCATTCATATTTAGGGTAATAACCAGTAAATAACCTCACTAAATAATTGAGATCCAGATGGTATAGGGGTGAAGAACAGTACCACGGAAGATATAAAACTTATTCATGAAGTCATACGTTATCTAACCTTTGCATCTGTAATAATTAATCTTTTTTTTAATCCGTTTGATCTATTGTATTTTGTGAGCCTGAAGCTCTATATTAGGGGCTGGTCTTTGTCCAGCATTTAGAACAAAACCAACAAGGAAGTGTAATGGGCCGCACATGGAACAAGGAGGCGGAGCCTTGGATCGGAGGAAGTAGGTTGTTAAAGGACCCAATATGGTCCATGTTCCGGTGAGGTGCCTGCATCAGAGGTCTAGTCACATAAATAAAAACAAAAGGGGAAATAATTTAATATACAAATAAACACAAAATGCAGTTATACTATGAATTAAATAAACATAGACATGAATGTCATGTACTGATACCACATAGCGGTTTCAAAAATGCATAAAACTTCCTGTGTAATTCAGCAGCAGAGATATTCTAAATGAAAATATCTGTAATGTATATGTGAAAATTGACATGGCAAAATATAAATAAAATGTAAAACCCAAAAGACAATTCTAAACAATATTATCAAATAAAAAAAGTTTGTGAAAATATATACAGAATGATCACTGATAAATCTGTATGTTGAACATGCTAAATGGAGTGTATTCGTGGCTGTCTATTACTGTAAGTCAAAAAACAAAACGCGGAGAGGAAAATCCTCACGCAAATTGAAGACTATAAAAACCAAAAAGTGAGAACAAGTGTGGAGGCAATCCGAAAAACTTTATTGATGATCAAAAAACGACCCGACACGGCCGTGTTTCAGCATGAAAGCCTGCATCAGGGGGTCAAACAAATCTTTTTTGGTTGTTGCTCAATTTGAGATCATTGACAGTACTTCTGTGTATTTGCCATCGAGGCGTTTGACAATTGACTTCCTAATCTCTGAGTTTCAGGGAAAATGACATTTTCTTTTGATCTCTAATTGAGCAACAACCAAAAAAGATTTGTTTGACCCCTAATGCAGGCTTTGATACCGAAACATGGCCGTGTCGGATCGTTTTTTGATCATCAAAGTTTTTTGGATTGCTTCCACATTTGTCCTCACTTTTTGGTTTTTATTGTCTATTACTGTAATACAACTGATGTTATGCAGATGTCTCACACTTTCAGACTAGACTTATATCTTAAAAGCATATAAGTTAAACAAACCTTAAGGTCATTAGAAATCTAAATCTTTATTGACTGTGCATTTAGAACATACTTGCTCTGCACCCAGACTCTCTGCATCTTCATATACATCGATGTCTATTAATAAACAATTGTTTAACTAAGCACCAGGTAGTAACATACATACATAATAGATCCAGTCTGCCTAAACAAGATAAACTCGTAGCAGAAGGTATGATGCAATATTACATATGCATACTTGATCTTGATAAAAGAGCTGAAATGGGACTTGAACCTCAGTCCCCTGATTTACAGTTCACTGCACTGACCACTAGGCGGCTACTCCTCAGACTTTTGCACATGCTCAGCTCATGCATTGAGAACTGAGCATGTGCTGCTGGGGTGTGAGCTGGGGAGGAGTTTTGGTAATAGGGTTCAGAAAGAAAAAAGCTCCTGAGGAACACGAGTCTGGTGGTTCTCCTTTCAAATCGATAGCAGATTCCAGTGCAAAGCATCATTAGCAGATGGTCCAGACAAAAACCAGAAATGATGTCAAATGCATCTGGTAAACCAGTGTCCTGTTCTTTATAAAAACCATAATCATTGATATATCATTATAACACCAGGGCCCACCCTTGGCTACACCACTGCCTTACAGTTTTTAAAGAAGCAAAAGTAACACACACACACACAAAATGGAAGCAAGAAAATGCCTGTGCACAGCTCTACACAACACACTGGCGAAAGGAGGGCAGGGAGAATGAGGAGTGTCCTGTCCTGACCTGACCTGCCTAGTCATGCTGAAAAGCCCCTTTCGTGATGGATTTTATTATGAAGGCACATGCTGGAACCTGGCTGACCGCTGGCAAAGACCGGGACTTGGAGCAGCTGATGCTTCTCGTGTTTAATGTAATAAATACTCATTCATGAATACAATAATGAGAACTAATATATATGCTGGTATAAGCTGATCCTTTCTTTGTTTAAGAACTGAACTATGTGCTTTGTTAACTGCTTGCAAGATGCTGACATGTTGAATTGTGATTATGGGCTGGGTAAATTCTGCCCCCCCCCCCTTTAACCGGCCAGACACAGTCACTGATTGGTTAAAATAGCTTATTTATTTTTTGCATTTGTATCCCACATTTTCCCACCTATTTGCAGGCTCAATGTGGCTTACATAGTACCGTGAGGCAGTGGCGTAGCAAGGGCTTGGCGGTGGGGGCAGTCCACCCTGGATGCACGCCGCTGGGGGGTGTCGGCTCTGCTGGTTCCCTACTCCCTCTGCCCCGGAACAGGTCACTTCCTGTTCCGGGGCAGAGGGAGCAGGGAACCAGCGGAACTGACACCCCCCCTAGTGGTGTGCACACGGCAGGCAAGAATGCACTCGGGGGGGGGCTTGGGTGATGCGCCGAGGGGGGGGATTGATGCGCCGAGGGGGGGGCTTGGGTGATACACCAAGGGGGGGGTTGATGCGCCGAGGGGGGGGGTGTAATGCTGCACCCGGGGGGGGGGGGTGCGCAGCGGCGAACCGCCCCGGGTGGCAGCCGCCCTTGTTATGCCACTACCATGAGGCAATCACCTTCCGGTATGGCAAATACAGAGTGATATTATGGTATAATAAGGTGCATGTGTGACAGACACATAAGGGAATAGAAAGGAGGAAGCGTTAAGTTATGTCCAGCTCGAGTATTAGTATCATTGTGTTGCAGGATTCAAGCATTTAAGTTGTATCGTTAGGGTATGCCTTTTTGAAGAAGGTAGTCTTTGGTGATAATGTTCAATGGGACATAACTGGTTACCTCCACTGAATATTACAAGCTAGTACCTAGCGCATAAACAGCTATATCACGCAACTTATTCGGTCAGGTGCCGATATTTGGCGCCTATCTGGATAAGTTTAGTGGTCAAATAGGTCCTTCTATATACTCTCAGGTGTTACCGAACTTTTAGAACCTAGGTTATTCCAGCGGTTCTCAACCTTTCTTCTGTGGTGTTAGACCTGAGAGACAATGTTCACGTTTGTGACCCACTGGATACCACAATTCACAGCCGTACAAGGAAAAACTCCTTATAGAATTCATTTAATTGCTACTAACAATGATACAAGGGAAATACAGATGTAACAGTGTTGACTGCTAGGGTGGAGTGGGGGGGGGGGGAGAAAGAAGAGAGAGGGATAGGCTGGAGACCTGCAGCATTTTCATTTAGATCCAATTCACTCATTCGGGGTAGATCTTAAGCAGGGATTAAGCATATAACATGTATAAAAATCCCAGCACTGCACTGAAAACTTATATCAGCTTTTTTCTTTTCGTTCATACAATCATCTGGAGCTACAAATTACTTTAACAAGCCATCAGCGACAAATGGATCCTCAGGAGCTTAGTCAAGATCGGGAGGCGGGGCTGGTGGTTGGGAGGCGGGGATAGTGCTGGGCAGACTTGTACGGTCTGTGCCAGAGCCGGTGGTTGGGAGGCGGGGCTGGTGGTTGGGAGGCGGGGATAGTGCTGGGCAGACTTATACGGTCTGTGCCTGTGCCAGAGCCGGTGGTTGGGAGGTGGGGCTGGTGGTTGGGAGGCGGGGATAGTGCTGGGCAGACTTATACGGTCTGTGCCCTGAAGAGCACAGGTACAAATCAAAGTAGGGTATACACAAAAAGTAGCAAATATGAGTTATCTTGTTGGGCAGACTGGATGGACCGTGCAGGTCTTTTTCTGCCGTCATTTACTATGTTACTATGTTATCAGCGACAACTCGTTTCACATGAGTGAACTACTCAACTTCCTCTTCATCGACTTATACATAATCTACTTCAACTTTAATATAATTGTTTATAATTTGTTATCATTTTTCCACTTTATAAAATAGATTAGAGCCCAAAAATGGTACTTATCTGAAATCATGCAGACCAACCAACATGGACCACGTTTCGTTCCTGCATCGGGGAAGATCGTTGGCAATAACTTTCTTCTTACATAATGTCTGCTCTATCTTTGACCGTGATGATTTTGACAAATAAATACCTTTGATGTTACCCATCTACGACTAAGTGTGGTTATTGTTGGAAGACTCATCGACAACCCTACTCTTCTCCACTTTCCTATATCTTACGTACCACATATTTGCAAGATGGGCATACACATGAGTGCAGCCTGGGTAGACTGTGGGCGAGAGTAACTTATTCAAAACTAGAGCTTATTCACATCTATTTGGCAAATAGACACATGCACTTACGCTAGCTCCAGTGATGTACCAAGGGTGGGGCCAAGGGTGTGGTCTTGTAGAGAAGATTAAGGTCCTGATGGACCCTGGAGCAGGAAAGCATCACTCTGTAGACCATTTCTTACCTCCTTACTCAACTCCTCTGGGAAGAAAGATAAAGGCTCCTCCCAAAATAGACCACACCCCTTCATTAGTTTGATTGACACTGCTCTCTGGAGCAGACACCCAGAATGTTCCTCCTTCCAGTGCACAGGAAGGCCCATTGTGACCTCCTGCTTCACAAGCCTTTAGGACAGTGGTCATTTCTCAGTATGGTAGCAGCTTAGGAAGCTGGAGACCTGGTTCCCAGTCCTGCAAACATTTTACCCAGTTAAAGGGCAGAGATGCCACCAACACTCCAGCTGAAGATGGCTGACGCCAGAACAGGATTTCAGCCTTTTGGCTGGAGCTGACTAAAGCCAGGTGAAAATAGGATTACCATATGTCCGGATTTACCCGGACATGTCCTCTTTTTGAGGACATGTCCGGGCGGGTTTTGCCAATCTGCCCATTTGTCTGGATTTCTGGACAAACGGGCAGGCTGGTGGGCAGGACGTCCTTCGGCCTACCCGCCAGCCTGCCCGTTTGTCCAGAAATCCGGACAAAAGGGCAGATTCTAGCCTCCCCTCCCCTTACTTACTACTGCCCTGGTGGTCTAGTGACCTCTTCCGCTTTCGGGGCTAGAAAGAGCCCCCTCTTTCCTGCCCGGAGCGCTGCCCTGCATGCTTTCTTCCTGTTGCTGATCTCGGCGCGGATTCAAAATGGCCGCCGAGAGTTGAAGTGACCTCGCGAGACTTCAACTCTCAGCGGCCATTTTGAATCGGTGCCGCGATCAGCAACAGGAAGAAAGCATGCAGGGCAGCGCTCCGGGCAGTAAAGGGGGCACTTTCCTGCCTCAAAGAGGTCACTAGACCACCAGGGCAGTAGTAAGGTAAGGGGAGGGGGGTGATGGGGTGTGTGACGGGGGAGGGGAAATGTGACAGGGGGCGGAGCGAGGGTGTGAAGGGGGTGTGTGAAAGGAGCGGGGCGGGTATGGTGGGGGCGAGGCATGAGTCCTCCTTTTTGGGGGACAAAATATGGTAACTCTGGGTGAAAACATTCCCCTAAATGAGGAGTATTTCTTTATTTATTTTATTTTAGTACATTTCTACCCCACATTTACCCACATGAGCAGGCGCAATGTGGCTTACAATAAATCAGGATACAAAACTGGACAATGATGGCCCAGAAACAGAAAGTAAAAAAAAAAAGAATCTAATTGGACACAATTTCAGCAAGAAAATTTCACTATAATAGCAATGGTGAGCTGAAAGTTATTTAAATTTCCAATCAAGGTATTCGATGGTATCTTTTTATGATTATTTTATTATGTGGAAATGTTTTTCTTTTTTTCTATCTATAATATATTTTAAGCAGAGAAAATGACCTCATCAGTCCAAGCTAGGCGTTGCTACGCTTCATGTGCTCGAACGCCAGCAAACTTTGGACTCCGTTATAATCCTCGGTCATGAAAAAACTCTGCTCTCTATCTTTTTTCAATATCGAACATTAGAAACAATATTTAATGTTACTTAGCTTTTTAATCTTGCCCTACGGGGCTCTCCGTTTCGCTATATATAATAAGCTTCTTCAGGGGGCCAAGCAACTTTTTGGCTAATCACGATATCTATAAGTAAACATAATGATACCATATCAACCTTAATATAAGAAACAGAAACAGAAAGTGACAGGAGTCATATCAAAAATCCCCTGCTTTGCGTGGAACAGGAAAAAGGATCCGGCTTTTCCCTCACACTTGACAACTTCCACTTAAAACTGTATTACCTTGTAGTGGAAATTCCTGAAAGCCAAAAGAACCTGAGACACAATATCCAGTAATGTCTGGTCAGTGTGTTTTTTCTAGTGAAAAAGGTGCCGATACTCAAATGCCAAATGCCAGGCCACCCTTCAGGGGCGGGGTGATCACTAAGTAGCAACACCAATAACATAAAGGCTTTGCTTATTGCTATTGAACGTGCTGTCTTGAGAGGGCGCTGTGGAGGCCACAGTCCTGCTGGAGCTGAGGAATTTTTCTCACAATACTTTCACTATTCTTTTGTTTACGGCTGAATTAGGCTTTTAAAAATTTCTGTTATTACTGGGGGGGGGGGGGGGGGGGGGCGGGGGTTGTGCTCTTGTTCTGCCAAAATAAACGCTGTTTGGACTGCTTGGTATTTCACCCTCCCCAGTCTCCCACTGATGCTTTTTGATCATTTGTTCAGAGTTTCACCACTGGATACATTTCTCCTATTGAAAGAGCTCAGGGGTGATGAGAGCTGGCGTGATAACTGGATTCAGTGTCATTAACTGCAGCACAGAGTTCAACGTCCAGCACAGAGGATGAATAAGTTACCTAGGAGTTGGATATGGTCCCATCTAAGCCTGTGATCACCAGTACTTGTCTCAGATTCTGAGCCATCATGTAATCATTCTCCCTTCTTGTTTAGTCCGAATTCTTGACCTTGTGTCCATGAGTCACCTGCCCTTGAAACAATTATTATTTGAGAAAGGCATTTCATTTTCTGTTTTTATCAGATGCATTTTGCTCCAGGGATAGTATCTGGTGTCTGTCTGTCTGTCCATCTGTCTGTAGTGTACACGTGCACCTCTGGAACTAAAACCTCATGCAGTTGAAGGGGGAGAGCTGATGTAGCTCTCTGCTGATGGGGAGGCCTGTGCGGTAGGGCACAAAAGACCCACAGACAGTGAGCCCAAACTCTACCAGAAGGGATCGAAGCAGTGGTGAGGTGAAAGGGATGGGACTTGATATACTGCCTTTCTGTGGTGACAGTCAAAGTAGTTTACATTTTATAAACAGGTATATATTTTTGTAATTGGGGCAATGGAGGGTTAAGTGACTTGCCCACAGTCACAAGGAGCTGCAGTGGGAATCAAACCCAGTTCCCAGGATCAAAGTCCGCTACACTAACCACTAGGCTACTCCTCCACTAGCAACACCCCATGTAGAATCTCAAATAGTAGCAACATTCCATGTAGAATCTTAAATAGAAGCAACAGAATCTCAAATAGTAGCAACATTCCATCTAGAATCTTCAATAGTAGCAACATTCCATGTAGAATCTCAAATAGGGAAAGGGAAATGGGACTTAATATACTGCCTTTCTGTGGTTTTTGCAACTATATTCAAAGTGGTTTACAGTATATAGTATATATAGGTACTTATTCATACCTGGGGCAAAGGAGGGTTAATTGACTTCCTCGGAGTCACAAGGAGCTGCAGTGGGAATCAAACCCACTTCCCCAGGATCAAAGTCTGCTGCACTAACTATCAGGCTACTCCTCCACTAGCAACACCGCATGTAGAATCTCAAATAATAGCAACATTTCATGCAGAATCTCAAATAGGGAAAGGGAAATAGGACTTGATATACTGCCTTTCTGTGGTTACAATCAAAGTGGTTTACATATTATAAACAGGTACATATTTTTGTACCTGGGGTGATGGAGGGTTAAGTGATTTGCCCACAGGCACAAGGAGCAGCAGCAGTGGGAATCAAACCCAGTTCACCAGGATCAAAGGCTGCTGCATTAACCACTAGGCCACTCCCCCTCAAGAAGGGTGGCATTAGATACAATACGGTTTTAGGCCCCAACACAGTACAGAAACCTTGCTTCTTGTCCTCACCACTAAACTATGACAGCTCCTAAGTAGAACTTGACAAGCCACGCTATTACAGTTTGATATATCAGCTTTTTAAGTTAAATGAGCTAGGTGTTACTGGGAAAGTATTAGGCTGATCTGAATAGTCTCTGAAGACTAGGTCCTACAGTGTCAAGAGCCAAAATGGATGCGGGGTACCACAGGGCTCACCACTTTCGCCTTCTTTATTCAATGTGTATCGGAGTTCTCTGGGTAATTGCTTTTTAGGCAGTGAGCTCCCTGTGTTATCTTACGCAGATGAGATTTTCCTTTTATGCCCAGTGTTGGAAAGTTTTGATGTCACCTTAGATTCCACCAAACACTACATTTCTGACATAGATAGTTGAACCACAAAATATTGCTTGAAGTTGAATAAACAAAAAAGAAAGATACTTTGGTTTGGAGATATTAACATAATCTCTTACAATCAAACCATGGGTTTCCACAAAAAATATATAAATGTAACGTATGTACTCTACACAAATCTGCAGTTATTGTTTGTTTAAATTCCCAATGGGCTAGGCAGTGGCGTTCCAAGGGGGGGGGGGAGGTCCGCCCTGGGTGCACGCCGCTGGGGGGTGCCGTGGCGCGCGCCTGTTGCCTGCCCCTGTCTCCGAGTTCGCAATTTGCATGTGTTCACTGCTCCCTCTGAGTCTGCCCCGGAACAGGTTACTTCCTGTTCCGGGGCAGACTCAGAGGGAGCAGTGAACACATGCGAATTGCGAACTCGGAGACAGGGCAACAGGCGTGCGCCGCGGCACCCCCCCCCCCAGCGGCGTGCACCTGTGGGGGGTGTCATTTCGTCGGGGGGGGGGGTCGCGCTGCACCCGGGGGGGGGGTTACATCGGCGATCCGCCCCAGGTGTCAGCCAGCGTCGGAACGCCACTGAGGCTAGGAAGGAAAAAAGGCCTCAATGAGCTCCAGGACCAAATGTATCCTCTAGAGCTAAACCGATCAATAAGATCTACTTTTCATCATTGGCCGTCAAAAAAACCTTCCAAGATTGCAAAAAAAAAAAAGTGTTACATGTGTGAGGACAATCTAAATTAATAAATGCCTTAATTTCTGTGCAGAAATCAAAATGTATTCTACAACAATGTGCCTAACTTAATCAGTTAACTAGTAATTGGATGATAACAAGCAAATAAAAGCACTAATTGGCATTAATTAGAATTTACACGCACTACTTGTTAAGCGTATTCTGTAACGTGGTGCATGTAAATATAAGTTGCATAGTTGAAAAATGGTTGTGGTTATGGGCAGGTTATAAGCATTTCTAAAATCTATGCTCATGATTATGGAAATCACCCGCTCTGCGCCTAATTTACACATCGGGATTTACGCCAAGTAAAACATGGCCTAAATGGATGCGACCAAATTTGGTCATGTGGAGAGGTGCTCGGTGTATTCTATATACCGCGCAGAAATTTAAGCTGATTCTAGGCGTATTTTTTTACCATGCAGATTTTTCTGGCACCATATATAGAATCCAGGCCTAAGCATATTCTGTAATGGCTTGCGTAAATGTGTACAAATGCAAGGGGGTGTACGTGGGGTGTTCTTCTTCTAAATATCCTCAACCATTATGGAATCTGTGGGGCTGACCTGAAATGGTTTTCTAGCTTTCTAAAGTCCAGATCATCTCAAGTCAAACAATCAGGTGCAATTTCTTCAAAATGGTCTCCTGATTGTGGAGTACCTCAAGGTTCTCCTCTATCCCCATCCTGTTCAATATCATGATGATCCCCCTAGGTAATCTACTAGAAATAAATGGTCTTTCGTCATTCATTTAGTTTACCCTTGAAACTCAAGTTTCTAAGGTGGTCTCAAGTGTCTTTAATTCACTTTGGAAACTAAAGAGATCTCTCTAGGTAATCTACCAGAAATAGATGGTCTTTCGTCATTCATTTACGCCGATGATGTCACCATTTATATCGCATTCTCTAAAGAATTATGTGAAATAATGAACTCGATCAAATTAGGCATCAAATTAATGGAATCTTGGGCATCTAATTTTAAATTAAAACAATACTGAAAAAACTAAGGGTTATGTTTACTAAGGTGCGTTAGCGTTTTTAATGCGCCTGTAAATTTAAGGTGCGTTAAACGCTAACGTGCCTATACAATTCTATGGGCGCATTTGCGTTTAACATGCGTACATCATTTACACACGTTAAAAACACAAACGTGCCCATAGCACCGTTTAGTAAACCTAGCCCTAAGTTTCTAATAGTAACTAACCCTCACCACCCTATAAATCTTAAAAGATTTTACATTAAAGAACATCACTTATCCCCTTGACTCATCAATGAAAACATAGGGACACTCATAGGGAAACCGGATATCTCGCCCCCTTCACACTTCCGGCTGGAGGCTTCATAGAACGTTGGGTTGCCTTTTATATAGAGAGATAGTAAAAAAGCCCCGTTTCTGATGCAAATGAAACGGGGGCTAGCAATGTTTTCTTCTGTGTGCATGTGGGAGTGTGTGTGTCCCTGCCCTCTGGCCTCTCTCCCCTCCCCCCTCTGAGTCCTTCACTGTTACAGAGCCAGCGATTTGATTTCATGCTCTGCTGTTTTCCTTCACTGACTGTGTTACAGAGAGGGCGGGGCAGACACTCATAGGGAAACCGGATATCTCGCCCCCTTCACACTTCCGGCTGGAGGCTTCATAGAACGTTGGGTTGCCTTTTATATAGAGAGATAGTAAAAAAGCCCCGTTTCTGATGCAAATGAAACGGGGGCTAGCAATGTTTTCTTCTGTGTGCATGTGGGAGTGTGTGTGTCCCTGCCCTCTGGCCTCTCTCCCCTCCCCCCTCTGAGTCCTTCACTGTTACAGAGCCAGCGATTTGATTTCGTGCTCTGCTGTTTTCCTTCACTGACTGTGTTACAGAGAGGGCGGGGCAGACACTCATAGGGAAACCGGATATCTCGCCCCCTTCACACTTCCGGCTGGAGGCTTCATAGAACGTTGGGTTGCCTTTTATATAGAGAGATAGTAAAAAAGCCCCGTTTCTGATGCAAATGAAACGGGGGCTAGCAATGTTTTCTTCTGTGTGCATGTGGGAGTGTGTGTGTCCCTGCCCTCTGGCCTCTCTCCCCTCCCCCCTCTGAGTCCTTCACTGTTACAGAGCCAGCGATTTGATTTCGTGCTCTGCTGTTTTCCTTCACTGACTGTGTTACAGAGAGGGCGGGGCAGACACTCATAGGGAAACCGGATATCTCGCCCCCTTCACACTTCCGGCTGGAGGCTTCATAGAACGTTGGGTTGCCTTTTATATAGAGAGATAGTAAAAAAGCCCCGTTTCTGATGCAAATGAAACGGGGGCTAGCAATGTTTTCTTCTGTGTGCATGTGGGAGTGTGTGTGTCCCTGCCCTCTGGCCTCTCTCCCCTCCCCCCTCTGAGTCCTTCACTGTTACAGAGCCAGCGATTTGATTTCGTGCTCTGCTGTTTTCCTTCACTGACTGTGTTACAGAGAGGGCGGGGCAGACACTCATAGGGAAACCGGATATCTCGCCCCCTTCACACTTCCGGCTGGAGGCTTCATAGAACGTTGGTGTTGCTTTTTATATAGAGAGATGTGGTGAATTAACCTGGATGCAACTGTTCTTAAGGGTAGATGGACAGAAGATTAAAATCATAATTAAGGGGTCCTTTTACTGAGCTGCAGTAAAATGTGGCCTGGGGTAGTGTAGGCGCATGTTTTGGGCGCTTGCTCGGCTAGTTTTTACCGCATCTGCAAAAAAGGGCGCCTAAAACCATCCTGAGCCCTTAACGCCATCCACTGATCTAGTGGTAAGGGCTCACGTGCTACACATGCAGTGACCATTACCGCTGGAAATGTCGCGCGTGGGAGGAAATAAATAAATAAACAAACAAATCATCCAGACCGGGAGGCGGGGCTGGAGGTTGGGAGGCGGGGATAGTGCTGGACAGACTTGTACGGTCTGTGCCAGAGCCGGGGTTGGGAGGCAGGGCTGGGAGGTGAGGATAGTGCTGGGCAGACTTATACGGTTTGTGCCTGTGCCAAAGCTGGTGGTGGGAGGCGGGGCTGGTGGTTGGGAGGCGGGGATAGTGCTGGGAAGACTTATACCGTCTGTGCCAGAGCCGGTGGTTGGGAGGTGGGGCTGGTAGTTGGGAGGTGAGGATAGTGCTGGGCAGACTTATACGGTCTGTGCCTGTGCCAGAGCCGGTGGTTGGGAGGTGGGGCTGGTGGTTGGGAGGCGGGGATAGTGCTGGGCAGACTTCTACGGTCTGTGCCCTGAAGAGCACAGGTACAAATCAAAGTAGGGTATACACAAAAAGCAGCAAATATGAGTTATCTTGTTGGGCAGACTGGATGGACTGTGCAGGTCTTTTTCTGCCGTCATCTACTATGTTACTATGTTACTATGTGTTACCGGTGTGCAGCAAATCCAAAATTACCGCCAGTGGGGGTGTGCTGGCCTGGTGGTAGTCTCGTTTTGGCGCCTGCTGCACTCGCATAGAGCCTAAGTTTGTAAACAAAGAAGTGAAGATGAATAAATATGGGTACAATTAGGGCTAGATAGGATTAGGTTGGAAGGAAGAAGTGAAATTAATTCTGTGAATGAATAATGTTCAAATAGAAGTCTTTGTTTTCTGAAAGGCTAAATTGAAAAATTGAGTTTTCAGTAGGTTTCTGAAGGACAGGTAATCATCTGTGCATTTAATTGGTTTTGGTAGCGAGTTTCAAATTTTAGTACCTTGATATGAGAAACTGGGCACCCTGTCAAAAAAAACCGGTCAAAAAAGAAACCAGACAAAGAAGTTCCAAACAAAAAAATTTCCCGACCTAAAAGTCCCTGATAAAATAGACTCCTGACAAAAAGGGTCTGATGAAATAGATTTACTGAGAAAGTCCATGGCTTGTCACTTGAAAGTCCTGGCACCTGCCTACGGCTTGACTTCACTCTCCACACTTGGTATCTAGTGAGAATCTGCTTGACAAGATAATCCAGCTTGATTAAGGAGGTTTCCCTGCCCTGTTTTGCGTAGAGTCTATTTTGTCTTGGGGTTTTTTTGAGAGGCTTTTTTTTGTCATGGTCTGTTTTGGTTTTACTCATAGGCGGTCGGTGGCCCAACTGTTTGGGGAGGCTAAAGGGGGTGGGGTTAGGGGTGGGGCCAGGGGGTGGAGCTTAAATCCATAATTGTCTGATAACACACAGAAAAAATAAATAAATAAAAATAAAAGTCACAATACCTTTTATTAAATTTAGATATTAGATATGTATCATATGTCAAAGAATAAAGTGGTTGCTCAAAGCATATTCTAAGCACAATCGCTGAACTGCAAAACACTATGCACAACTTTGTGCAAAAACACACTCAGAACCTTACTGTACCATAAATATTACACTGGGCAGAACCTAATACACCAATATACCACCCATACGGAAAATGCAGATCGTCAACAATATGAAACAAGGGATCATAATATCACAATTCTCATGTAGAGCCACAAAACACCCTAATTCATGTTTAATGTGGGATAAAATGCCATAAATAAGTAAATAAATATAAACTTTTAATGTTGAGCACCTGATTCTCAAAGTGGACATATTCCAAACACTATAATGAAAATAAAATGATCTTTTCTACCTTTGTTGTCTGGTTGTCTGATTCTGCTGCTATCTGTTCTCAGTGCAGGTCAGGAAGTCATATTCCTTAAATATCTCCCTGGCAACCCAGCCAACCCCCCCCCCCCCCCTCCCCCTGCTCTCCCAGCAGTAAGGTAAACAAACCATAAACCAATTTCTACAATTGGTTACACAAGGCTAGAGGACTTTCACTGCAGCTCCTGCTGTGAGGATGGAGGTAAATCAACAATTTAAACCTCTCAGAGCACAGCAGGGGAGGTTTAGCCTGTCCAAGCCTCTTATACCGGGCGCCTATGGTTTTACTCTGTTTTGTTGGGGTTTTTTTGTCATAGTCTATTATGTCGGGGTGCCGAGAAACTGACATCGTGAATTGTTTTATAGATTACATTCCTACAAATAGGGAAATGCAGAATGAGATATTTTCTGGATGATGGTACGGCATTATGTGGGGGTAATTCATTGAGATTGTTCATATATGATGGAGCAGAACCATATAGAATTTGGTGACTAAAAACACAGAACTTGAAAGATATTCTATCTTTTATTGGTAACCAGTGTAGGTTATATAGACGAGGAGTTGCTTTGGCAAAGTGAGGTGATCTATATATGAGGTGTGCAGCAGTACTTTGAGCAGTTTGTAATTTTTTGATAAGGCCGCCTTTCATTCCTGCATAAATGGAGTTGCAGTAGTCGAATTTTGTTAGTACCAAAGTACGAAAGACTGATTTAGTGAAAAAAGTTCTTAATCTCTTTAGTTTCCAAAGTGAATTAAAGATACTTGAGACCACCTTAGAAACTTGAGTTTCAAGGATAAGGAATTGATCAGTTGTGATTCCTAATATTTTCAGTGAAGGAAAACAGCAGAGCACGAAATCAAATCGCTGGCTTTGTAACAGTGAAGGACTCAGAGGGGGGAGGGGAGAGAGGCCAGAGGGCAGGGACACACACACTCCCACATGCACACAGAAGAAAACATTGCTAGCCCCCGTTTCATTTGCATCAGAAACGGGGCTTTTTAGAGCACGAAATCAAATCGCTGGCTCTGTAACAGTGAAGGACTCAGAGGGGGGAGGGGAGAGAGGCCAGAGGGCAGGGACACACACACTCCCACATGCACACAGAAGAAAACATTGCTAGCCCCCGTTTCATTTGCATCAGAAACGGGGCTTTTAGAGCACGAAATCAAATCGCTGGCTCTGTAACAGTGAAGGACTCAGAGAGGGGAGGGGAGAGAGGCCAGAGGGCAGGGACACACACACTCCCACATGCACACAGAAGAAAACATTGCTAGCCCCCGTTTCATTTGCATCAGAAACGGGGCTTTTTAGAGCACGAAATCAAATCGCTGGCTCTGTAACAGTGAAGGACTCAGAGGGGGGAGGGGAGAGAGGCCAGAGGGCAGGGACACACACACTCCCACATGCACACAGAAGAAAACCTTGCTAGCCCCCGTTTCATTTGCATCGGAAACGGGGCTTTTTTACTAGTATGTTATATTTGTTTTACAAAGCCAATGTTACAGCGTTATTTATGGTACTTCATAATCTGTTTATTTAAGTTTTAATATGTCATTCATTAATTGATATGTAAGCCACATTGAACCTGAGTCACTCTCGGACTAATGTAGGGTAAAAATGTAATAAATAAAATAAATAATAAAAATAAAATAAATGCAGAATGGGAGGGGCATAGATGGGACATCCAGATACAGGTGTAGCTTACAGAATACTGTAAATTATGCCCACCCTTCCTGCATTTAGCTGCCCACAGTTATGCCAGGTAAATATAAGGTACCCTGATACCAGGTTCCCCTAGTATTCTCTTTTTTTTAAAATTTATATATTTATTAATATTATCCAATATTTTACAAGACAATCCTCTCGTTCAGGAAAAGTATCTAATAATCTACAAATTGTGTAAAAATAATAAAACAGGAAAAAAAAGTGAAGCTTAAGCTTCTCATTAAAAGGAAAATTATATTCAAGTCCATACATGTGATCCAAGATTTCAGGAAAATACTGGAGACAAATTATCTCCCCTAGTATTCTATAATGGAATTTGAGTGCCCAAATGCCATTATCCAATAGTCACTCCCCATATGGTGCTTAACAAGAGGCGTCCACTGACAGAATTGACATCATGACCCTTCCACTTATACATTTGCACACAGAGACCCCCAACTAATCAAGCACAATAGACGCTTTTCCAACTCCTATGCCAACCTACTGTCCCCCAACTCCAGCCAGGTTTGGATGGGGTGGAGTGGGGGGCTTCGATGACAGCTTCAGTAGTTGGGGAACAAGGCCAGAGCTGGGCAGAATTCTATGGTCTGTGACCTGAAAATGGCAAGAATAAATCAAGATCGCATCATACCTTATGCTATGAGTCTATCATGTTGGGTAGACTGGATGGACTGTACAGGTCTTTATCGGCCATCATCTACTATGTTACTCTTCACTCACATAACCCACTCATATTCACTCCCCAAATGTCTAGTTTGTGTACACAGGTGTTCGCTGGGTAAATGTCTCCTGTCGTCCCCCTTCTCCCCCACTGCTAACTCCCGGCTCCGTTCCTTCTATCTCGCTGCTCCCTATGCCTGGAATAGACTCCCTGAGCCAGTACGTCAGGCTCAGTCTCTGGCTGTCTTCAAGTCTAGGCTTAAAGCCCACCTCTTGGCTACTGCTTTCGACTCCTAACCATGACTCTCTTACTCAACACCCTCACTTATCACCCCTACCACTGCAATTTCCCCACCCCTAGCTGTCTGTTCGTCTGTCCAATTTAGATTGTAAGCTCTGTTGAGCAGGGACTGTCTTTTCATGTTCATTTGTACAGCGCTGCGTAAGTCTAGTAGCGCTATAGAAATGTTTAATAGTAGTAGTATGAGCCAAGTATAGGACAGTCAAGCCATTGTGACATCACTGATGAGGTTGGCTCTTAGGCATCGGTGGACTGAGGCATTATGACATCACAATGTCAGCTCTGGTTAAATCACCGCAGCTCCTCAGTACCTTTCCGCTTTCATCTCTCCCTACACTCCTCCCCGTGAACTCCGTTCGCTGGGTAAATGTCTCCTGTTGTCCCCCTTCTCCCCCACTGCTAGCTCCCGGCTCCGTTCCTTCTATCTCGCTGCTCCCTATGCCTGGAATAGACTCCCTGAGCCAGTACGTCAGGCTCAGTCTCTGGCTGTCTTCAAGTCTAGGCTTAAAGCCCACCTCTTTGCTACTGCTTTCGACTCCTAACCATGACTCTCTTACTCAACACCCTCACTTATCACCCCTACCACTGCAATTTCCCCACCCCTAGCTGTCTGTTCGTCTGTCCAATTTAGATTGTAAGCTCTGTTGAGCAGGGACTGTCTTTTCATGTTAATTTGTACAGCGCTGCATAAGTCTAGTAGCGCTATAGAAATGTTTAATAGTAGTAGTAGTATATAGAGACACATGCATTAGTGTCATACCTGCATCACAACCCAAAGAGAATGCAAGTCATTTCAAATATCCTGTAAGGAGTCTCTAACACATAAGCAATTAAATTGAAAAAAGGAAGGAAAAGACTTCAGAAGCTCAGCCAGGATACCAATTCTGTAGTATACATCTCAATACTGAGCAGTTTCCTCAGAAGTCTAAAAAAAACCTTAATATCATTATTTTCATTTCCTGTAATTATTTTACTTCCTTCTTTCATTTCACTTCTTCATGTCTAACAAAATTGAGGTTTCTTCATATGTAACAAAATTCAAGTATGATTAATATAGAAAGGGACACTCACGCCTGGCAATTGGTTCATTCAACAGAGCGCTGTCGTTTCACTAAACACTTCCTCAGGAGCGGCACCAATTTTTTTTCTGTCCATGTACTTTTAAAACGACTTCTCTGCTCATACTGCTAGCATTTTATTGTGTATGTATTAGATACCCTACATGATATTGGAAGTGACTTGCCATTCTCATTAGGTTGTGATATTGTTCAATAGCAACTTAATAACCTTATACATCTCATACCTGCATACAATTCTCTCTCATGCTTTCTATTTCCAATTTGTATCTCAAAAATGTATAGCCCACTAATCCAGGAAACAGATCCTTGGTCTTTGCCCATCTAGACTGCTGCAGTTTAATTTAATTGGGTCTTCCTAAAAACAGAGGTCACAACTGCAGTTGGTGGAGAATATCAGGTTTATTTTCGAAAGAGAAGGGCGCCCATCTTTCGACACAAATCGCATGATGGGCGTCCTTCTCACAGGGTCGCCCAAATCGGCATAATCGAAAGCTGGTTTTGGGCGTCCTCAACTGCATTCCTTTGTGGGGCGTGTCAGAGGCGTAGCGAAGGTTGGACTGGGGCGTGCCTAACACATGGGCATCCTCGACCGATAATGAAAAAAAGAAGGGCGTCCCTGACGAACACTTGGACGACTTTACCCTGGTCCTTTTTTTCTTACGACCAAGCCTCAAAAATGTGCCCTAAATGACCAGGTGACCTCCCCTTATTCCCCCAGTGGTCACTAAACCCCCTCC
Source organism: Microcaecilia unicolor (assembly GCF_901765095.1). Taxonomy (NCBI): domain Eukaryota; kingdom Metazoa; phylum Chordata; class Amphibia; order Gymnophiona; family Siphonopidae; genus Microcaecilia; species Microcaecilia unicolor. The sequence goes on from NW_021963850.1 coordinate 219,862, forward strand.
CACCATTAAAAAAATTTTTTTTTATATATTTTTCCATTGGTTGGCTGGCAGAGCTATAGTATTACAGAGCAATGAAATAAAACACCAAGACTACAGAATGTCACCGGTAGTTCATATTTTATTTTTACATTTTGTTGCATAATGTTCAGGTTGTTATTTGATACATTTCAAAGTTAATATGCAGATCTATTGATAATAGTTCTGTACAGCGCTTTAGCATATATATATGCCACTGTTACTTAATATAGTAAAACGGAAAGGGGGGAAATATGAAGAAAAGTTGATGATAGCAGTTTAACTGTATTAGTATAGGTTTGAAATGTTTCTTGCCAAAATATACCGATTGAAATGGAATTGTTTTATATCTGCATTCATCGATAAAAAATTATTAAACCCTAATATTTTTTCCGGCCTCTATGCCAGCCTCAAATATCATACCCAGCTCCATGGCAGTTGTATAGAGGTCCCTGGAGCAGTTTTAGTTGGTGCAGTGCACTTCAGGCAGGCGGACCCAGGCCCATCCCCCCCCTACCTGTTACACTTGTGGTGGTAAATGTGAGCCCTTCAAAACCCACCAGAAACCCACTGTACCCACATGTAGGTGCCCCCTTCACCCCTAAGGGCTATGGTAGTGGTATGAGGAGTGGGTTCTGGGGGGGGGATTTGGGGGCTCAGCACACAAGGTACGGGAGCTATGCACCTGGGATCAATTTCTGAAGTCCACTGCAGTGCTCCCTAGGGTGCCCGGTTGTTGCCTTGGCATGTCAGGGTGACCACTGCACTACGAATGCTGGCTCTTCCCATGACCAAATAGCTTGGATTTGGTCGCTTCTGAGATGGGTGTCCTCAGTTTCCATGCGAAAATCAGGGATGACCATCTCTAAGAATGACCATCTCTAAGGTCGACCTAAATGTTGAGATTTGGGCATCCCCGACCATATTATTGAAACGAAAGCTGGACGCCCATCTTATTTTGATAATACGGGTTTCCCCACCCCTTCGCCGGGACGTCCTGTGAGGACGTTCTCAGGAAAACTTGGGCGTCCCTTTCGATTATGCCCCTCCACGTCAGCCAAACTGAACATGGGTCATAGAAGATGAGACAGAGCAATTCGTGTGTCAAAAGGCTTTACATGTATTCCCATTCTAATTTTTAAGATTTTAATTCTCACTTTTAGAATTTTACAAGACATGGTCCTGGGTTATCTCATGCCCTGTATACAGTGGTATGTGCCTACACAAACCTTTCACTTTAGCCTAGTTTTGATCTTGGCCTTTCAGTCTCCTAAGGTGCTTAAACTGGCCTCAATACATAATATATAAAAAAAATCATAATGAAGAAAACACGATGCAACATAAGCACTGGTAAAGCATTGATAAAGAAGGCCAAACGAGAATATGAAGAAAAACTTGCCTCGGAGGCAAAAACTCATAGCAATAACTTTTTCAGGTATATCAGAAACAGAAAGCCTGTGAAGGAATCCGTGGGACCCTTCGATCATCAAGGCGTAAAAAGGGCACTCAGGGAGGGCAGGGCCATTGCAGAGAGGCTGAATGAATTCTTTGCCTCAGTCATTACTGAACAGATTAAAGAGTAGCAAATCACCTGCCTGGATGGTATACACCAAAAGGTACTGAAAGAACTCAAATATGAAATTGCAGATCTGCTGTTAGTGATCTGTAACCTGTTGTTAAAATTGTCCATAGTACCTGAAAATTGGAGGGTGGCCAATATAATGCCTATTTTTAAAGAGGGATCCAGGGATTATCCAGGAAATTATAGACCAGTAAGCCTGATCTCTTTGCTGGGCAAAATAGTGGAAATTATTTTAAAGAATAAAATCGCTGAACACATAGACAAACATGGTTTCATGGGACAGAGTCAACATGGATTCAGCCAAGGGAAGTCTTGCGTCACCAATTTACTTCATTTCGTTGAATGCGTGAATAAACATGTGGATAAAGGTGAGCCAGTTGATGTAGTGTATCTAGATTTTCAGAAAGTGTTTGACAAAGTTCCTCGTGAGAAACTTCTGGGAAAAATTAAAAACCCATAGAATATGAGGCAATGTTCTGTTGTGGATTAGGAATTGGTTGATGGATAGAAAACAGAGGGTAGGTTTAAATGTCCCATTCTCTCAGTGGAGAAGGGTGAATAGTGGAGTGCTCCAGGGATCTGTTCTGGGACCAGTGCTATTCAACATATTTATTAATAATCTGGAAACGGGAACGACAAGTGAGGTGATTAAATTTGCAGATAACATAAAACCATTCAGAGTTGTTTGAATACATGCGGATTGTGAAAAATTGCAGGAAGATGTTAAGAAGTTAGAAGACTGGGCAACAAAAAGGCAGACGAGATTTACTGTGGACAAATGCAAAGTGATGCACATTGGGAAGTGCAATCCACCCAATTCACATTGGGAAGAGCAATTCATTCATGGAATCACTGTTTGAAATTCTGGTTGCTGTATCTTTAAAAAGATAAACAGAATTAGAAAAGGTTCAAAGAAGGGCACACTTTTTACATTGAATGATATATACCACATTGGAAGATGAGCATGTGAAGGATTCCTTTATGTTGAATATTTTTCCTTTGTGAATGACTGTAGCAATGATCCATAAACTATGCCATATCGGGTCAACTTCAAGCGGGAGGTTCCTCCTAGTCTGCGTGTAGATGATTTAAAATGAACTTTCAATCAGAATCAGAGATTTATGCTCCAGACTTGAAAAATGGTATTATTCTGATCTCCTGAAGACGCTTTCAGCGAAACACTGGACCGTGAAGAAACTGGGACACATTGGATAATTTCTCTGAGACGTTTTACAGCCAACCTTGATTACAATTTTAGTGAACTTTGACTGGATGACAGCTAACTTTGATTACAACTTTAATGTACTTTGAACAGAAGTTTCTTGTTTGAAAAGATTTGAATTGTAACTGAGTATGAAAACGTGGAAATAGGATAAGAAGATTTACAATGTCCCTGAATATTTTGTTAAGTGGATATTTACCAGCAGATTTATCAGTGGATTTTTTTGGACACAACATAGACGCAGCAGCTCACTTATTGTTAATTCAGCGGTGAAGTTTTGGGATGTTACACAGGGAGGAAATATTTTCAGTTTACGCAAGGCTCTTTGATTATTGATTCACTCAAGATCCGGTGGTCACATTATCAGCTGTTCACTTCAGCCAAGTTATTCAGCCCCTCAATCAGATAAGTCCTTTTCACTTTTTTTTTTGTTACATTTTGTACCCCGCGCTTTCCCACTCATGGCAGGCTCAATGCGGCTTACATATTTTATACAGGTACTTATTTGTACCTGGGGCAATGGAGGGTTAAGTGACTTGCCCAGAGTCACAAGAAGCTGCCTGTGCCTGAAGTGGGAATTGAACTCAGTTCCTCAGGACCAAAGTCCACCACCCTAACCACTAGGCCACTCCTCCACTGTTGCTACTATTTGAGATTCTACATGGAATGTTGCTATTCCACTAGTCGGCCCTTGCAGGACGTCAGACTCACAGAAACAGAAGCCTGCGCAGCCTGAGTTTGAAGTGGGAATCAAACTCAGTTCCTCAGTTCCCCAGGACCAAAGTCCACCACCCTAACCACTAGGCCACTCCTCCACTATCACTAAGGATGGAAGCTAAGATGGTCTCAGAACTGCAGATAGGCCGAAAGCCTGACTGGCAGGGGTGGAGAGCTAAAGTTCTACCTATAAAGTGGCTTAAGTTGAAGAAAGTCTGTAGAAAAACTGTCCTTAGAGAGGAAACAGATTAGAAACACGGCAGTAGTGTACTGGTAAGGTGGGATCAAAAAGTTTTTTTTGTTCAGAATGGATCTAATAATTGCCAATTTCTAAACAAAAATACCATAGCTCAAGGCAAGACTTAGATTAACCTGGGTCAGAAGAACAAGTAATCCAAGGATGGTTAGAAGCAGCCAAGATGAAGGGAGAGGGTCCAAGAAACAAGTAGTCTTTTTCATAGATTTTATAAACTTTAGTCAGAGAGGTAACAGCGAGGTCTTTGTGCATTTCTAAATGAGTTCAGCCTGATGCAGTTGGCGTTTAAGAAGGCGCAACCCTACATGATATCAGGGTTACTTACGAAGTTTCTTAAGAGAAATAGAATGGTAGGGAGCCAAAGTTATCAGTAAGGGTCGAGTTCCAACACTGGACTTGGGTAGAGATTGAGATGGAAAAAATCCTTGGGAAAAAGAGACAGAAGCGAAGGTAACGACTGAAGACAGAAATGTTGATGCTAACTCTTGGTGAGAGTTTTAGTCAAAGTCTGGGAGGATTGTGTAAGTGCAGTAAAGAGAACTGAATTAAACAGTGGTCTGTCCAAGGGAAACCCTAGGATGAGTAGGGATATATATGTTGCAATGATTGAATGAGGGGTTAACAGCTTTAATAGCATTTTATTGCTAAATTAGCTGTGACCACCGGTGATCACTGAGTACCTTTCACATATTTATATATATTTCTTTCTTCATTAATAGATAACTGTAAGATTATGTTGATTATAGAAAATTAGTCTTTTCATTTTCTAAGACGCCAACTGCTGGAAAAATGCTCTCGTAACAATCTTCCAGTGTCATAACCAAGCCACCGCATGTGTGATCAGATGGTAATGAGAAATATAAGGACATAAGAGGTGGGAGCTTCTCTACTCATGTTCTCTCAAACACACTCTGTAATCTCATGGAGCTTATTCCATTACTTCCCTTTTCATTATTGTTAAAGTCTGCTTATTGCAACTGACTCTTCTGTGCTGTTAAATTATGGCAGATCCATCTGCTGCCTGCATGTGTACGGCTGGTGGGTCTGAGTCACATGCCCTAAAGAGAAATCACAGGCAGTTAGTGAGCAAAATTGAATTTTGCACAACTCAGTTTGACGCATCCTCCTGATGACACATGCATCTTTAGGAATTTTCAGATAGGTGAAAGGTTTATTTAGAAATGGAACCGCTGTGAAAGGTGTACAGGTTAATAAATTAACTACCGTAAGTTGTCATTTCCTGGGCTTGAACGTGGAAGGTTTGCAGATGATCACATTTATTGTTGGAAATTGTCATTCGCTGGCCTTGAATGTCAATTTAACATATAACGCATGCACCAGGTCTCAGGGCTGCTGATGGGGAAGGGTTAAAAAAAACAAGAGGAAATCCTGAATTTGTTTTCACTTGTTGGGGAAGGTTTATTAGTCAAGGACAATAAAACATGAATTGACTGGTACAGAAATCAAGTTCAGCTTGCCAAGATGAGAGGAAATAATTTCGTGTTAAGATATCCATTAAAAACACCCTGCCACCCATGGTGCCAGGGCCCACTTAAGGCATGGAGCAGGCGAAGCACTGGCTCAGGGCACCAAGCCCCAAGGGTGCTGAAAGTCTGCTTCACCTGCTCCCCCTGCAACAGTCAAAATCTGCTCCTCTGGCTTGTGCAGTGTGCCTTCACCTCCAGCATATTCCTCTCCATCCCCAGATCTGACAACTCTCTCCTCTCTCTCTCTCTTAGGTCACCCTCCCCCCGTCCACCTTTAAAGGTAGTTTTCCTCTCCTGAGCACCGGCAGTCCTAATGCTACCCACACCAGCCCCAGCGTCTTCTCTTGTCCATGCCCCTGCAGAAACAGGAAGTTGCATCAGAGGAAGGCAGGGTGCAGCAAAGGAAACATGCTGGGGCTGGTGCAGGTAGCGTTAGGTGAAACGCTGCAAATGCTCGTGAGAGGAAAACCACCTTTAAACTTAGGCTAAAGGAGGTTGACCTGAGAGAGATGGGGGGGGGGGAGTGCATGCCGATGGGGGGCACCAAACCAGAGGTTGGCCGGTATGCCAAATGAACAGTTGGCTCAAGGTGCCACAGTCCCTTGAGCTGGTCCTGTGTGATGTACGTGCATTTCCATGGACAAAACATCAGCTTTGCTTATAACTGTTCCAGCCAATTAAATGGAATCAGTGCAGCTTCTGTGAGGACACCCTGGTTATAGTGTCAAGCAATGTAATCAGGCAGCAGTAATTTACAGCTGAGAGTATTAAACTCAAGAGTTCAGTCTGAAGAAGGAACAAGTATGGTGATTACATTTGTAGAGGACACAATTCAAAGTTGTTAAAGCACATGCAGATTGTGACAGTGGTGTTTCTAGGGGGGGCTGACACCCGGGGTGGATCGCCGATGCGCCCCGCCCCCCGGGTGCAGCGCGACCCCCCCCCAGCGAAAGAACCTCCCCCCGACTGCACGCCGCTGGGGGGGGTGTGCCGCGTGCCTGTCTGCTTCGTTCGTTTCCATGCTCCCTCTGCCCCGGAACAGGAAGTAACCTGTTCCGGGGCAGAGGGAGCACAGAACGAACGTAGCGGACAGGCACGCGACACTCTCCCCCCAGCGCCGTGCACCCGGGGCGGACCGCCCCCACCGCCCCCCCCCCCCCCCTTGGTACGCCACTGGATTGTGAAAAATTGCAGGAAGATCTTAGGAAATTGGAAGGCTGGGCTTCCAAATGGCAGATGAAATTTACAGTGGACCGTAAGGGAGTGAGTGACATAGCAGGAGGCGTCCCTAGAAACACCCCCTCACTGAGGTTACAGTTCAGCTTTACAGCAGGTGGTGCTAAACCTGCTGTAGCACAGGGACGTTAGGCTTCCTGGCGGGGCTCAACAGTGAGCAGGAAGTAAAAGCCCTCGGGCAGCTCTGAACAGGGAGGCCTTGAGAAGAGAGAAGCCACCCTAGAGTGTAGGTCTCCACTGCTTGTGTGTAAGCTACCAGAACCTGGCTAAGTTAGGCTAAGCTATAATTTGAGTTTTAAAAGAATGCTGTCCTTGAGGTTTGCTGGCGGCAGACCTGTGATGTGAAACCCTGCAAGTAGGGTTACCATATTTGGTTCTCCCAAAAAGAGGCCACATGCCCCGCCCCACACCCCACCCTGCCCCCTTTCACACCCCACCTCGCCCCTGTCACATATCGCCCCACCCCTTTCACCACCACCCCTGTCACACCCCCCTAAGGGTGTCCTCCCCTCCCCTTACCTTACTCTACTGCCCTGGTGGTCTAGTGACCTCTTCGGGGCAGGAAAGAGCCCTCTCTTTCCTGCCCAGAGCGTTGCCCTGCATCCTGTTCCCCTTGCAATGCTGAGTGCTGACAGTCCCGACGCTGATTCAAAATGGCCGCCAAGAAATCCAGACAAACGGGCAAGCTGGCAAAATTCGCCCGGTTGCCCGGCCATGCCCTCAAAAAGTTTACATGTCTGGGTAAAACCGGACATACGGCAACCCTACCTGCAAGTAGCTGTGTGTGTGTATACTGTGGACTTAAGCAGTGGTGTTTCTTTGTCGGCTGCCACTGCTTCGCACCACCCCTGGCACATCACCCCCCTCCCCCAGCGCATCACCTCCTAGGGGTGCCGGGAGCAGTCATGCTGCTGTCAGGTCCGCTGGTTCACTGCCCCGGAACAGGAAATTACATCAGAGGGAGCTGGGAACCGGCAGAGCCGACAGACACACAGCTGCTCCCTGCACCCCCTTGCAGTGTGCACCTGGGGTGGACCACCCCCATTGCCCCGCCCTTGGTACGCCACTGGACTTAAGACTGTCATCTACAGACTGTGTAAAGTTTGCCTCTGAACCTAAAGAGATTTATTACTTTACTTTGCTGCAATGTGAAGTAACAGGATTCAGTGCCTGGTTAATAAACGGTTTTTTTGTTCATTTCTCCCTTGTCTGGCTGTATTTATTAAACGCTTCCCGCACCAACTCGGCTCAAACAATCACATGGGCAAATGCAAAGTGATGCACATTGGGAAGAATAATTCAAATCTTAGTTGCCTGATGCTAGGGTCCGTCTTAGGAGTCAGAACCCAAGAAAAAGATCTAAGTGTCATTCTAGACAATATGCTGAAATATTCTGCCCAGCGTGTGGCAGTGGCCAAAAGGTCAAATGGGATGCTAGGAATTATTATGAAAGGGATGGTAAATAAGACCAAGAATACTATAATGCCTCTATATCGCTCCATGGTACGACCTCACCTCGAGTATTGCATTCCATTCTGGTTGCCGTATCTCAAAAAAGATAAAGCAGAATTAGAAAAGGTTCAAAGAAGAGCGACCAAAATGATAAAGGGGTTGGAACTCCTCTCATATGAGGAAAGGCTAAAGAGGTTAGGGCTCTTTAGCTTGGAAAAGAGATGGCTGAGGGGGGATATGATTGAGATCTACAAAGTCCTGAGTGGTGTAGAATGAGTAAAAGTGAATCCATTTTTTTATTCTCAAAAAGTACAAAGACTAGGCAACACTCAATGAAGATGCATGAAAATACTTTTAAAACAAATAGGAGGAAAAATTTTTTTTACTCGAAGAATTGTTAAGCTCTGGAACTCATTGCCAGAAGATGTGGTTAGTGTATCTGGGTTTAGAAAATGTTTTTGGCAAGTTCCTGGAGGAAAAGTCCATAATCTGCTATTGAGACAGACATGGGGAAGCCACCACTTGCCCTGGAATCAGTAGCATGGAATCTTGCTACTATTTGGGCTTCTGTCAGGTACTTGTGACCTGTATTGGCCACTGTTGGAAGCAGGATGCTGGGCTAGATGGACCATTGGTCTGACCAAGTATGGCAATTCTAATGAAAAAAACTGAACTTGTGTGGTCCTTGGAAAAACTACAGTAAATTATTTCTATAATGTTAACGTGCGGTCATGTTAAATGTTGACATATTTGTCGTGTTGACCCCATAAAAAGGTGCAAGTTAAGTATTTCATGTTTTATAGTATTGCCTTAAAAGATGGTTGCAATATAAACCTATTTGGAAGATATGTATAGACTTTTAACGAAAAATATAAAAGCGAAAAAGAATAAAAATGTTAAATTGCTATGACATTTTTTTGACCAGTGATAATATTTAGAGCCCCATTAAAGATGTTGATGAGAGTCCGCGCTTGGACGTTTGAGGTCTTTGCCTCGCATATCTATATACAGTTTACTGTAATATTTTGTGCACTGGGTTCTTGGGTAGGTTACGTCAAGTTTGTGTTGACACATTTGTCATGTTGACCCCATAAAAAGGATTATAATCTGCAAACAATCTAGTATATGGAAGGATAAATCACATATTTTGGGTGTTTCCAGGAGTCTGTGTATAAAACAAGATTAGGTAGGATTAGTATGTGTTTTCGCTTCAGCACCATGGCTAGGTCTCCTGATTGAAGATTTTGCCAGAGTTAAGGTGTGTTGTTGAGATGCTGCAAAGAGCAGAAGAAAAGTCTTACAGGCAGAAGAGAATCACTCAAGGGTATAGCTCCTTCAAAGTATGTACCCTAGTACATAAAATCATCCATGGCGAGGCCCCAGCCTACATGTCAGACCTGATAGACTTACCACCCAGGAATGCTAAAAAATCATCTCGTACATTCCTTAATCTTCATTTCCCCAACTGTAAAGGTCTAAAATACAAAGTAACGCACGCATCAATCTTCTCCTATATGAGCACACAATTCTGGAATGCACTGCCACGCAACCTAAAAGCGACCTATGAACTGACCAACTTCCGTGAACTACTAAAGACCCATCTCTTCGACAAGATATACCACAAAGATCAAAGTATGTGAAACTCCCACATACATCCAGAAACGTTAATAATGCTTTCTATTATATCACTATGATATATTCCACTACCATTCTACCCAAAATCCTTCTGTAATACTAAATATCTATTCTCGTCTCATTCCACTATCCATGATGTATTGTAAGCCACATTGAGCCTGCAAAGAGGTGGGAAAACGTGGGATACAAATGCATTAAATAAATAAAATAAATAAATAAATAAATAACAGTAAAATGAGAGGAAAGAGGGAAAATACAAAAGGAAAACAGTGAAATTGCCCATGCAAGCTATGTGTAATAGTGAATAGCATGGTTGGGAGGCGGGAATAGTGCTGGGCAGACTTATACGGTCTGTGCCCTGAAGAGGAAAGGTACAAATCAAGGTAGCGTATACAGAAAAAGTAACACATACGAGTTTATCTTGTTGGGCAGACTGGATGGACCGTGAGGGTCTTTTTCTGCCGTCATCTACTATGTTACTATGTATATAGTATTTGATAATATTTTAAACATATGTGAACAGCACTAAAACTGAGGTCTTTGCAAACAGCTGCATATCTTAAGCTGGAATGTAAGCAGAAGAGCCTCCAGAGCGTGCAAATCGCTGCAATGATAAATGGCACAATAGTGACTCAGAATTATGGGGCCCTTTTACTAAGCCGCATAGGCGCCTACTTGCTCCCAATGCACCCCAGTTCAGAACTACTGCCCAGTTACCACATGGCCTGGGCGGTAATTTCATTTTTTATGCACCCACTACGCGCACCGGAAATTTTCCGTCACGTGGTGCTAACCGGGCGGTAATTAGCATTAAACTCTGGAATTCATTGCCAGAGAATGTGGTAAAGGCGGTTAGCTTAGCAGAGTTTTAAAAAGGTTTGGACGGCTTCCTAAAGGAAAAGTCCATAGACCATTATTAAATGGACGTGGGGAAAATCCACTATTTCTGAGATAAGCAGTATAAAATATTTTGTACTTTTTTGGGATCTTGCCAGGTATTTGTGACCTGGATTGGCCACTGTTGGAAACAGGATGCTGGGCTTGATGGACCCTTGGTCTGTCCCAGTGTGGCAATACTTATGTACTTACGTACTGCCCAGTTAACGCATGAAACCTTACCACTAAGTCAATGGGTGGCAGTAAGGTCTCAGGCCCAACATGGACGCGCGCCAATTTTCATTTTGCCGCATGAACATTTTTGGTTAAAAAAAGGCCTTTTTTGCAGGTGTGCTAAAAAATGAACCTGCGCATGTCCAATACATGCATCTACACCAGCACAGGCCACATTTTGGCGCGCCTTAGTAAAAGGACCCCTATGTGTTTTTTAAAAAAATTATTTATAGACATTATAATTATACACTCCAAAGCTAAACTTTGTCGAGAAAATTGCCATATGTAATAAAGAAAATAATCCCAAAGGAAAAAAAGTACATGCGGGGAGGTGGGGTGGGGCGTCCACTACACAGAATACCTAAGAAGAGATAATAAAGGAGAAAAGAAAAACAGGAAGGTAAACTATACAGTACCTATATCTTTAAAGTCCAATATCCAATTTGGACCTCACTTAGGAGTTCTAGCATCTAAAAACGTACAATGCTGAGAAGGTTCAAAAAAGTGAAAGGTAGTATGATCTATCGGAAGCAGACATTTACACAGGAACCCTAACTGAAATCTAGAATTCCGTATTTTTTTAAAGGTCATTAGTTACATCGTTATGGAGCCCTTTTACTAAGACGTTCTAGGGCTAATGCATGCCAAATAGACACTACCTTTTGCCCTTCAGAAAAGCATTGAAGACCCATCTCTTCCAGAAAGCCTACCCTAACGATTCAACTTAACTAAAGCCTGTCCACATGATTCTTACCGACAGTGCATTTTGTCTAACAAAAAAGGTGTCGGTACTCAAATGCCAGGCCACCCTTCAGGGGTGGAGTGATCATTGAGGGACCCACCCTACAATAGCCAGGACCCCTGCAACCAGTCATAGAATCTATGACACGGCAGAATTTGTATGTAGAACCTGAGCTCTTTCATTAAAATACGAGAACCATGGGTCAAGTTTAGCAGACAGTGGAAAAGGTGCCGGTACTCAGTACCCCTAAGTACCACCTCAAAAAAAGCCCTGCTTACCGACGATTGTTACACATTGACCATGTTTCCCATTATCCTCATTGCTATCCCATATCTATTCCTCTCCATCTTCCTACGCCTACCTCCCAACGCTCATTTCCTTCTGCACCCAATTCCTCCTATGTTCAATGTACTTATCTGTTAACCCTATTATTATTACATTTATTACAAATTGTATATTCCTCTTATGACTTTGTAATTCTTTATATTGTTACTATGTAAGCCGCATTGAGCCTGCCATGTGTGGAAAAGCGTGGGGTACAAATGTAATAAATAAATAAATAAATATCTCTGGGCCAGCGCAGGTGCCCGGGGGTATTTTTGAAGTTGGCGTGTGCTGTTTCCTGCAGTAGAAAAGATTTTTCTACTTTCTACCGTGGGGGGTGCTCCCGGCAGTAATCGGCAAACAAGGCCACGTTAGTGCATGCTAACCGATTACCGTATGAGTACCGCTAGGAGAATGGGTGGCGGTAAGGGCTCAGGCAGTAAATAGCCCAGGGGCGTAGCTACTATGGGGCCACGGGGGTCTGGGCCCCCGTAGATTTGGCCCTGGACCCCCCTGCCGACGACCCTCTCAACCCCCTCCTGCTGCCAACCCGCCATCGCCGTCTGCTACTTGCTGGATGGGGGACCCCAACCCCCGCCAGCCGAAGTCTTCTTTCTTCGTTTTGTTTTGTTATACGTGCAGGACGTCAGACTCAGAAACAAAACAAAGAAAGAAGACTTCGGCTGGCGGGGGTTGGGGTCCCCCACCAGCAAAGGTAGCAGACAGCGACAGCAGGTTGACGGGTTTAGAGGGTCGTCGGCAAGGGGGGGGTCAAAGTTGTTGGTGTCGGCAATGGCGGGGTGGGCGGGGGGTGTTGCCAGTGGCGCCGGTGGGGTGTCGGCGGCGCTGGGGGGGGGGGGCTAAAATGTGCCCCCCTCACCTCGGCTCTGGACCCCCTCCCGCCAAAGTCTGGCTACGCCCCTGAAATAGCCATGCGCTACTTTTAATTTTGGCGCACGGCCATTTACCGCCCCATTTAAAAAAAAAAACCCTTATTCCCAGCCATGGTAAAAAAAAATGGCCCAGCGAACACCAAATTCACACATCCAGACTACCACAGGCCACTTTTTACCGCAGCTTAGTAAAATGGCCCCTATGAGAGTAGTTTTATAAGGCTCTTTGGTCCTAAAACAGCATTTTACATATAGAAATAGCTACTTACAAAATTGCCCAGGGGATATAAATGCGTAAAAATGCACATTGCTGACACAAAGGCAGTTCTATAATGGGTAGGCTAAGGGGCTAATCTGCATAGGCTCCATTTCATTCATAATTTTTTAGGAGTGCAGTTGCTCTCCTTGTGCCCCCCTAGCTATGCCTCTGGCACCTATATTTAAGCCTTAATCCTAATAGGGGATATACATATAATAGGAAGTACATAAAACATTAATAACAAACAGTTCTTTATTAGTGAAAACAAATCAGTGCTTTAAAAGAATTACTAAATAATATCCCTGCAACTCACTCGCACTGCCATCCACACCACACTTATACCCTAATCACATATGCAAGTCCCACAGAGAGCATTAAACTTAAACCCTGAATTGCAGTTTCTCAGTCTCTGTATAGCATCAGAGCACAGGCTCAATAAAGATCAGTCAATAAGCCATAGATAACAATGGCATACCGGACCCAGTTCTTAGTAGTAGTGGTGGATATCGCTGATCTTTGTATCCAGCAAATTCTCTGGTGAAGAGAGGAAAAACCCTCACTGCAATATAAAGCCAAAGTTCTTATCCCTGTGATAAAAAGCACACAGAGAAACACTGGGGATTGCAAAGTCACATGAATCTTCTGTGATCCTACACACAGTCAAACCTTTAATTTAAAGGCAGCCATGAAGTGCTTCAGGCAAGTGGGAGGCTTCCAGGGATAAATTAATTAAACCCACACCGTTGGTATACTCCAAAGTTCCCCAATGCGAGACCGCATTTCGTAGCTCTTCCTCAGGGGGAACCACCCCTTAGAGCCAACGGGACCAACGTCCAGGCAGGGAATCCCAGCCCCGCCTCCAAGCTTCCAGGCAGTTGGCACTTTTCAACTTCACCTCCTCACACGTGTTATGTGAGTGGGCCCAGCAGTAGCACCAACTTTTCCACACTTCAGCCAGCCAGGATCTCATGAGGCAATCACTGTCACCTTCCCGGCCAGGCTCCAGCCAGCTTCAGTTGCAATCATATCAGCAGAGCAGAAGTGACTGGAAGGATCATTCATTGAAATCTTATGTCCCAGGAAGGGCCCCACAACTGCTAAGGCTGGCCCTGTCCTGCTGTATAAGTCAGAGGCCTATAATTGACCAAACTCTGCAAACCACCCTGATCCTATTGGCATGGGGGGACAAAATTCCCCGGGCCCGGGCCTCCAAGGGGGGCCCGGCGCTGCAGTCCCCTCCACCTGCCCCCCTCCGTCCACCACCGGGCCGGGCCCCCCTAGATTCAAATCATAGCGCCTCACCTCAACCTCGCTCCGTGTGAAAGAAGCGCAGCAGTGGCAGTCTGCAGATCGCCTCCCTTCAGGCCTTCCCTCCCTGTGTCCCGCCCTCGTCTGATGTAACTTGCGCGAGGGTGGGACACAGGGAGGGAAGGCCCGACGGGAGGCAATCCGCAGACTGCCGCTGCTGCGCTTCTTTCACACGGAGCGAGGTCGAGGTGAGGCGCTATGATTTGAATTCAGGGGGGCCCGGCCCGGTGGTGGACGGAGGGGGGTGGTGACGACGATGACCTCGGGGGGGGGGGGGCCCCGGGGATGGCCTTTTCCCGGGCCAGTCTCTCGGCGGCCCTGCCTATTGGCTTTATTCAAGAGAACATCCTGTGTGTCACAGCCTAAGACTACAGAGCCACTGACCATCAATGAAATGCTATGAAAAGCCTCTCTCAAAATTATTTTCAGGAGAGCCGTCATAAACTTATTGTCAAATTAGATTATTTGTCACAACTCTTCAAACAATGCCATCAACGTATGAGGTAAAATGAACAGAAATTGTTCTAGCATACTGTACTGTTCTTTCTACACAGCCAAAATAATCATATGTTTCGACACTGTAAAGCTTGTGGGAGAGATTAGCATTTATTAGCATATTTATTTAATCACATCCTGGTCTGTTACTTGATAGAAACTGTTGGCTTGCCCACATTGTACTCATTTCAAACATCTGTATGATCTCAGTTCAGGATCACTTTATACAATCAATAGAAACTTGCATATTTTATTGGAAATGGTCCCGTTTCATTTATAACTTATTCAGCTCACTTATTTTTGGCACTGCGCTTGGGTACCTCTGTTCAGCATTAATGCTTCCATATGATGAATGTTCTCTACGCCACTCAGCACTTCCTGCTCTCACTGCTGGACTCTGGGAGTTAATCCAAAACTTTGCTCTAGAGCACTGGCAGATGAACAAGACAGACCACAGGCTCCACGGTATGACCTCACCTTGAGTGAGTATTGCGTTCAGTTCTGGTCAGCGTATCTCAAAAAAGATATAGCGGAATTAAAAAAAGGTTCAAAGAAGAGTGACCAAAATGATAAAGGGGATGGAATGCCTCTCGTATGAGGAAAGGCTCAAGAGCTTAGGGCTCTTCAGCTTGGAAAAGAGACGGCTGAGGGAAGATACGATTGAGGTCTACAAAATCCTGAGTGGTGTAGAACGAGTAGAAGTGAATCAAAGTTTCACTGTTTCAAAAAGTACAAAGACTAGGGGACACAGTGAAATTATATGGAAATACCTTTAAAACAAATAGGAATCCTTTTACAAAGGCACACTAGCGTTTTTAGCACGCGCTAAACGCTAGAGACGCCCATATACTACTACTACTTATCACTTCTATAGCGCTACAAGGCATACGCAGCGTTGTACACCACACATGAAAAGACAGTCCCTGCTCAAAGAGCTCACAATCTAAATATGGAATGTTGCTAGTGGAATAGCAACATTCCATGTAGAATCTCAAATAGTAGCAACAGAATCTCCAATAATAGCAACATTCCATGTAGAATTTCAAGTAATAGCAACATTCCAGAATCTCAAATAGTAACAACATCCCATGTTCCACTGCATTAACCACTAGGCTACTCCTCCACTAGCAACGTTCCATCTAGAAGCCTGCCCTTGCAGATCATCAATGCAGCCGCACAGGCTTCTGTTTCTGTGAGTCTGGGACGTCAGACTCACAGAAACAGAAGCCTGCGCTGCCACATCACTGATCTGCAAGGGCAGGCTTCTGTTTCTCACAGAAACAGAAGCTTGCACGGCTGCGTTGATGATCTGCAAGGGCAGGCTTCTACATGGAATGTTGCTAGTGGAATGGCAACATTAACATTCCATGTAGAATCTCAAATAGTAGCAACAGAATCTCAAACAGCAGGACGTCAGACTCACAGAAACGGAAGCCTGCACGGCCGTGTTGCTGATCTGCAAGGGCAGGCTTCTACATTACTACTACTACTACTACTTATCACTTCTATAGCGCTACAAGGCATACGCAGCGCTGTACACCATACACAAAAAGACAGTCCCTGCTCAAAGAGCTCACAATCTAAATAAGAAAAGCAAACAGAACAACTAAGGGAATTAAAGAGGTGGGATAAGAGGGTACAGGGCAAGTGAGTAGTGGTTAGGAATCCAAAGCAGCGGTAAAGAGGTGGGCTTTTAGCCTGGATTTGAAAACGGCCAAAGATGGGGCTAGACGTACAGGCTCGGGAAGTCTATTCCAGGCGTGAGGTGCAGCGAGATAAAAGGAACGGAGTCTGGAATTAGCAGTAGAGGAGAAGGGAACAGACAAGAGAGTTATCTACAGAGCGGAGTACTCGAGGAGGGACGTAGGGAGAGACAAAAGTAGAGAGGTACTGGGGAGCAGTAGAGTGAATGCACTTAAAGGTCAGTAAGAGAAGTCTGAATTTAATGCGGAAACAGATAGGGAGCCAGTGTAATGACTTGAAGAGAGGGCTAATGTGAGCATAGCGATTCTGGTGGAAAATGAGTCGCGCAGCAGAATTTTGAACAGATTGAAGAGGAGAGAGATGGCTAAGAGGGAGGCCGGTAAGAAGCAGGTTACAATAATCAAGACGAGAGGTGATAAGAGTGTGGATAAGGGTTCTGGTAGAGTGCTCAGAGAGGTAGGGACGGATTTTGCTGATGTTATAGAGAAAGAAACGACAGGTTTTGGCAATCTGCTGAATGTGAGCAGAGAAGGAGAGAGAGGAATCGAAGATGACCCCAAGGTTACGAGCTAATGAGACAGGGAGAATGAGAGTGCCATCCACAGAAATAGAAAAAGGGGGGAGAGGAGAGGTGGGTTTAGGGGGAAAGATGAGAAGCTCGGTTTTGGCCATGTTAAGTTTCAGATGACGTTGAGACATCCAGGCAGCGATATCAGATAGGCATATAAAAATAGTTAATCTCTGGAACTCGCTGGTGGAGGATGTGGTAACAGTGGTTAGCGTATCTAGGTTTAAAAAAGGTTTGGACAAGCTCCTGGAGGACAAGTTCACGGTCTGCTATTGAGATAGACGTGGGGGAAGCCACTGCTGTCCCTGGGATTGGTAGCATGGAATCCTGCTACTCTTTGGGGTTCTGGAACCTTGTTGTTGTTTGGGATTCCGGAATCTTGCTACTCTTTGGGGTTCTGCAATTTTGCTACTCTTTGGGATTCTGCCAGGTAATTGTGACCTGGATTGGCCACTGTTGGAAACAGGATACTGGGCTAGATGGACCATTGGTCTGACCCAGTCTGACTACTCTTATGTTCTTAAATACAAAAAATAAGGTTTTCTGCAAAAGGATATACAGAAGAGAAAAATATTGAGGTTCCTTTTCAGTTCGAATGACCTGGTCCAGGGGTGTATGCTAATCCACTTAACACTTGTTGATTTGTAGGTTACTGCACATTAATCTGCCCTTATCCAGGGCGGAGAACAATAAAACATACAGAAAATACACAGAAATACCACATCTTCCAATGTAGTACAACAGAAGTAACAATTAGAAGAATCAGCTCAGTGTTCAGAGCACACCCAACGTGTAATTAAACTCTGGAATTCATTGCCGGAAAATGTGGTGAAGGCGGTTACCTTAGCAGAGTTTAAAAAGGGGTTGGACGGTTTCCTAAAGGACAAGTCCATAAACCGCTACTAAACGGACTTGGAAAAATCCAAAATCCCAGGAATAACATGTATAGAATGTTTGTACGTTTGGGAAGCTTGCCAGGTGCCCTTGGCCTGGATTGGCCGCTGTCGTGGACAGGATGCTGGGCTCGATGGACCCTTGGTCTTTTCCCAGTATGGCATTACTTATGTACTTATGACCTGGAATGGAGGAGTGGCCTAGTGGTTAGAGCACTGGTCTTGCAATCCGGAGGTGGTCAGTTCAAATCCCACTGCTGCTCCTTGGGCAAGTCATTTAACCCTCCATTGTCTCAGGTACAAAATTAGATTGTGAGCCCTTCTGGGACAGAGAAATACCCAGTGTACCTGAATGTAACTCACCTTGAGCTAGTCCTGAAAAAGGTGTGAGCAAAATCTAAATAAATAAACCTGGCATATGGAAAAGCTACATGTGGGCAACGATTACAAATTTTAAGTACACAATTAATCACACTTAGGGCCCTGATTACTAAGCCATGCTATAGGCGCACTAGCATTTATAGCGCATGCTAAATGCTAGAGACAACCTGGGCGTCTCTAGCATTTAGCATGTGCTAATTTTTGCGCATGCTAAAAAACCAGCGCACCTAAGTAAACAATACCCTTAATCACAGCATGCATTTTGGGCAATAAAAAATAACATTTTTCTTACGCATTAATCGCCCACCCCTTATATATCGTTTTATATAATCATTTTAATTCTAGAGACTATTGAAATAGTTTCTGAAAACATGTAGAATCTGAATGAATTGATTGATTTTCAGAATACATGTCAGGCATTTTTATTTAAGTCATTACCAACCCCCCCCCCCCTTTACAAAGCTGCACTAGTGGCTGCCGGTGCGTTAATGCTGACACAGCCCATTGCTGTGCGGCAGGCGCAAGCACAGCTTTGTAAAAGGGGGGGGGGGGGTAAGCTTGGCTAATTTTTTTTTTACAAATACAATAGGGGAAAATTAATTAAATTAGAGTATAGATCCTGCACACTGAAATACAAGCGTACTCCTTTTTACTATAACAATAGATGTTTTAATGACGTGTATACAATACACATACATACAGCATAAACTCTCCTAATGTCTAAGGAACTCGCTCATTCAAACCTTCCACTTCACCATCCAGCCTTCCTTTACTATAAACAATCCTATATAATAAAACGCACCTCCCACATTCTGAAGCCGACTGCATGGCTGAGGCATTCCTGCTCTCTGTATCCATCTCCTGAATTGACATCACGTACTTCCGGGTTCGTCACAAGCAGAAGTGACCAACCACACGAGGTTTCTCGGCTTCAGAATGTTGGAGGTGCATTCTATTAAATAGGATTGGTCAGTTCCTTGAAGCACAGCCAGAGCTCAGCGTCCTGCACAGTAACGCTCAGACACCAGAGAGAGAGGGGGGGGGCTGACACCAGAGAGTGGGGGGGAGGTATCTCTGTCACACACACACTCTCTCTCACACACACACACACACTCTCTCTCACAGTCAATGTCTTTCTGTCTCTCACTCTCACACACTGTCTCTCACACACTCTATGTCTCACACTGTATCACATTCACTCTCTATGTGTCACACAGTCACTCACACACTCTTGGTCTCATACACTCAGTCTCACAGAGAGTCTGTATCTCACACACACTCTCTCGCACACATTGTATCTGTGTGAAACACACTCTCTCTCACACTGTGTCTCACATACAAACTTGCACACACTCTCATTCTCACACACACTCTCTCTCTCTCACACACTCACACTCGCACATTCACTCACACACAGTCACTCTCACATACACTCTCTCAAACATACACACGCCGAGGAAAACCTTGCTAGCGCCCGTTTCATTTGTGTCAGAAACGGGCCTTTTTTACTAGTGTATATATAATACAAATCTAGCCAATATATCCCAATCACCCCCAGTATGTTCTGAATGTTTCCACACGGTTACATTTATCAAATACCGTTCCATTTATCAAGTACAGGGTTGATATTCCTGCAAAAGCATGTCCCCTGTAGAATATATCTGCTTGACGATAATGTCAGTAATAAACTTATTATGCTTGAACAAAAAATCCTTTTGTTAGTTAAATGTCCTCATCTACTAGCTCAATGGCTCAACGTGGCTTGAAGAGAGCTTCCATACGACTTCACCAAAGACTCCAGCATCTGATTTCGCTTTAGCTCCTCGATGCGAGACCGCACTTCGTGTTGCCCTTCATCAGGAGGAACGTGCTTTTGCAGGAATATCAACCCTGTACTTGATAAACGGAGCGGTATTTGATAAATGTAACTGTGTGGAAACATTCAGAACATACTGGGGGTGATTGGGATATATTGGCTAGATTTGTATTATATATACATTGGTTATAGTAAAGAAAGGCTGGATGGTGAAGTGGAAGGTTTGAATGAGCGAGTTCCTTAGACATTAGGAGAGTTTATGCTGTATGTATGTGTATTGTATACACGTCATTAAAACATCTAATTTTTTTTAACCACTATCTATTCGGCATTTTATAGGGGGCAATTAAATCGAGCTTATAATTATTGTGCCTGATACTCTTGTTGTGCCAAGTGCCGATTACCGCCGGAACTGGTGCGCTTAGGAGAAAGTAAATAAATGATTCATCCACGCGTTATGGGTAAACACCAAAACTGAAATTGCCGCCAGCAGGGCGCACTGGCCTGGCGGTAGTCTCATTTGGGCTTGCGCTGCATGCGCATAGAGCCTACCGTGGCTTAGTAAAAGGGCCCCGATAGTCTTCATCCACTACACCCAGATTTTGTCTACGCTCGGCTCTTTTCTCCTCCTCTCTAGCCCAGCCATTGCAGCTACAGCAGTGGACAGAGGCCAGGAACGGCAGCTCCTTATGGAACCCAGTATGCATGTGCCAAGAATCATAGAAACATCGAAAATGACAGCAGATGAAGACCATATGGCCTATTAGTTCTGACCATCCACACTAACGACTGAGTTCTGCAATCCCTTCCTCTCTCTAGAGATCTTGCATCCTTGTCCCATGCGTTCTTGAATTCAGATACAGTCCTCATCTCAGCCACCTCCGCTGGGGGGGGGGGGGGGGGGATTCCATACACCTACCACCCTTTCGTTAAAGAAATACTTCCTTAAAATTACTCTAGGGTCAATATTCAAAGCAATTTAAGCATGCTCCTGCCTCATTAAATCATGCTCAGTGGGCCAGCCAGTGATATTCAGCAATGATTAACGGGGCAGTGCTGCTAAATATCAGTATTAACTAAATCCAGCAGAAGCAGGGCATTCTGGGGGCATAGCTAAGGAGCAGCTGGGAGTAATGCCAACACCAGCCATATTCAGTGCCAGTGCCTGCATAGTTAAGTGGACAGTAGCATATCTGGATTTAAAAAAAAAGGTTTGGACAAGTTCCTGGAGGAAAAGTCCATAGTCTGTTATTGAGATGGAAATGGGAGAAGCCGCTGCTTGCCCTAGGATTGGTAGCATGGAATGTTGCTACTCTGAGATTCTGCATGGAATCTTGCTACTCTTTGGGGTTCTACATAGAATGTTGCTACTAGTGGGGTTTCTGCCAGGTACTTGTGACCTGGATTGGCCACTGTTGGCAACAGGATACAGGATTAGATGGACCATTGGCCTGACCCAGTATGGCTATTCTTATTTTCTCATGTTCACACTTAAGACAGTTTTCACTATGCCCACTTAGCAGTGGCAGAAATATTTGGGGTGGCAACAGGGGGGGGGGGCAAGCCACAGTGACATTCACGCACATCATGTCCACTACCATAACATACACCCCTTCCCCAAGCCCCTTTTGAAAATTAGCAATACACATAAAGAAACCCTCCTCCTCCAGCTAGTTTCAGCTACTGGGTAAAACCAACAATATAACCGATAAGACCATTCAATAAATTCTGCTGTGTGCTGCGGTGTGGATGCTCTAAAGGACTGGACAGAATCTCAATAAAAACCCTGAAGCTCCAGTTCTGTATCACAAACTCCATATTCCCCAACAACACCTCACACAAAAAAATATTCAAATTCTGGTGATCACCTCAGGAGCAGCACATGCTCCTTCCACTGCCAGACACTTTGATTAAATCAGATGGGTTTTTGTTTGTGTGACAGCTCTACAGGATGTGGAGACCATTAGTCTTGAACATTTTTATTGTGGGTCCCAACGGCTTGCTTTTAAAAATGACACTTGGCAAAATAACACAAAACACTGCGAAGACACATTCAAAACCTATACAGCAAACTTGCCAAACCATAGCAGCCCAAGCCCCCCTATGAAAAAGAAGTGCTATAGATTATCGGGGAGTACAGTGAGAAGAGGGGAATGATATCCTAAAAGACCAGCATGTAGACTGGAGGATGGGGAGGGTTGAGAGTTTAAAGAAAGGGGGAAGAAGGTGGGGGGATTAGGGTATAGAATTAGGGGAGTTGTTGAATTGAATTCATCAGTGTTTAACTTGTTCAAAATGGTTATCTCAACATAAAGAAAATACACTGGTGGGAAGTAAAATGTTAAAATGTTGGAGTATAAACAGAGGGTTCGGGGGGGGGGATATAATGATAAAAGTTTGATGACTGTAAGTAGTAAATTGTCTTAATTGTTTACTTATTCATGATTGAGTTTTTGTACATTCAGAATGTGGAATGTGATTTTTGTTTGGAAGTATCATCAATAAAAAAACGTTGAAATATAAATACAGTGGCGTTCCTAGGGGGGCTGACACCCGGGGCGGATCGCCGATGCGCCCCGCCCCCTGGGTGCAGCGCCCCCCCCCCGGAACAGCGCGACAACCCCCCCCCCGGCAAAAGAACCCCCCGATCCCCCTGCGAAAGAACCTCCCCCCCCCGGGTGCACGCCGCTGGCGGGGGGGGGGGGGGTGCCGCGTCCCTGCCAGTTCTTCGTTTTCATGCTCCCTCTGCCCCGGAACAGGAAGAGCCGACAGGCGTGCAGCACCCCCCCAGTGGCATGCACCCGGGGCGGACCACCCCCACCTTGGTACGCCACTGCATAAATATTATACTGGACCCTAGAGCTGCAATATACCTACTACTAGGAAACTAGAACAAACTATACTGTTTCAGATTCCTACACAGACACTATGTGCTAGCAGAATCCGTCACCTCAGTCACACGTGCAGAACATGGATAGGACCTCATATGATAAAGTATAGGGAATGTCACAAACTGAAATGGGAAAGGGGATGGGATTTGATGTATGCCTTTCTGTGGTTATAATCAAAGCAATTTCCATATTGTACCTGGGGCAGAGTCATAAGGAGTTGCAGTGGGAATCAAATCAATGCCTCTCATTCTCTCTCCGGTCTTGCAGGTCATTCACATTAGGTTTCAGCTTTTCCCTATATGTCATCCCCTTTTTCTTACCCAACATTTCACACACTCACTCATTCTACCAAACCATCAACACACCTCCACTCATAGCTACCAATTGCCAGGTCCCTCTCCATCTCTCCTATCCATAGTTCCCTGCTCTGCCCTCCTCCCCCCCAACACTCTCACATTCAGTCACCAATTCCCAGACATCTTCTGCTCTGCCCCCTCCCCCCCAATCCATCCATCTTCTGCTCTTTCCAGAGTCTCATGTCTTCTCTCTCCATATCCACTATCATTCTCTCTGCATCCCTATCTGTCCTGGCTCATATTCCCCCTCTGTATCTCCATCCTTATCCCTCCCCTATGTTCAGAACCTGCCTGTGTCCAGAATTACTCTTCTGTTGCTCTGTCCCTCCTTGAGTCCAGCTTCTCTCCCTCTCTTCCCTTTCTCCTGCAACCCAACCCCAGGGGCAGTATTTCTCCTGTTTCCACTGCTCCCCTTCTCTCAGTCTAGCAGTTTTCTCTGTACTTCTCTCCATCTTTGGGTCCAGGTCTCTCCCATTCTTTCCCCCTCCATCCAGTCTCTCTCTCTTTTCCTTCTGCTTACACACCCACCCCATCCTAGCATCTATCTATTTCTCTCTCCCTCTCCCTCTGTGGCTCAAGCAATATTCCCCCCAAATTCAGCATTTCTCTCCCTCCCCCCGGGGGGGGGGGGGGGGATGAAAGCTACAGACGAATGGATGGATGGATGGATGGCTGGCTAGCTGGGGGAGGGGAGAGGAGAGTCGCTGGTGGGCAGGGAGGGCAGGGGGAGAGGAGGGCTGCTGGACATGGGTGGATGGAGGGGAGGGCAGGGGAGGGCTGCTGGACATGGGTGGATGGAGGGGAGAGCAGGGGGAGAGGAGGGTTGCTGGACATGGGTGGATGGAGGGGAGGGGAGAGGAGGGTTGCTGGATATGGGTGGATGGAGGGGAGAGGAGAGGAGAGGAGGGTTGCTGGATATGGGTGGATGGAGGGGGGCAGGGGAGAGAATCGCTGGGTATGGATGGATGGAGGGAGGACGTGCAGGACGTCAGACTCAGTCAGAAACCAAATGAAGGGAGAAGACTTCGGCTGGCGGGGGTTGGGGTCCCCCGCCAGCAAAGGTAGGTGACGGCGACAGCAGGTGGGGGGTCGAAAGGGTCATCGGCGGGGGGGGGTCAAAGTTGTTGGAGATGTCGGCAATGGCGGGCGGGGGGTTGGTGTCGGCAATGGCTGGCTGGCGGGCGGGTGAGGGGGTCCGGCGGCACCAGGGGGGGCTAGAATGTGCCCCCTACCTCTGCTCTGGACCCCCCTACCGTTGAAGTCTGGCTACGCCCCTGATATCAAGAAGTCTTTAATATTAAACAGCGTAAAAACGACCCGACACGGCCGTGTTTCGGCACAAAGGCCTTCCTCAGGGGTCCTCCATTTTTCTTGCTGAAATCTAAGAACACCACATCTAGTGCTCTCTCTCAACCCACCTCTGTTGTCAACCCAGTCAAAGAAATTAATTGTTCACTTGACATGGCATAGCTCTAGTAAACAGTCACAAAAGAGAGGGAATACAGTATACAAGAACAACCAAACAAAGCAAACACTGGGCCTTCAGGATTGAGAAAAATGTAGTTCTTTATTTATAATGGAGACCTGACATGGTGAGTGGACATCGCTTTTGCCTCTTACAAGGTAATATAACCTGATTGTTCATTCCACATCTTTGTCAACTTATTATCTTGCTGACCTATAGGAGTCCCTTGACCCCTGATGCAGGCGTTTGTACGCCGAAACACGGACCGTGTCGGGTCTCCATTATAAATAAAGAACTACATATTTCTCAATCCTGAAGGCCCAGTGTTTGCTTTGTTTGGTTGTATAGCTCTAGTAAAACCAGGCTGCCTTGGGTCTTGCAATCCATTGGATTCCAGAAACTGCATTAATACCTGTTTTAGCAGGATTTCTACTAATTTACTCGATAGAGGTCAGATTAACCAACTGTGGGGCCCATTTGTTAAGCTGTGGTAAAAGGGGACCGGCGCAAACAGCGGTGACCATTTTTGCTGCACGCTGAGGCCCTTTTTTACCACAGCGGATAAAAAGGCAAAAAAAAAAGAAATGGCCAGGCGGTAAGATTGCGCTTACCATACGGCAATGGGATGGGGGAACACTTACCGCCACCCACTGAGGTGGCAGTAAGGGCTCCGACGCTTACCGGCCAGCACGAGGTGCTGCCCGATTACTGACGGATAACCTCCTGCGGAAATATTTTTCAAATATTTCCGCTAGTGCCAGAATTGCCGCATGCGGGCGGGTGGAACTATTGCCAACGCCTGCATTGGGCGGGTGCTAGTTCCGGATTGTCGCTCTTAGTAAAAGGACACCTGTAGTTTCCAACCTCCACGTTACTTCTGCTTTTGTGGAGAGGGACCATGTCACCCCTCTCTAGTCCTCAGGGACAACTCCTGACTCTAATAAAGCATTTGAAAGGTCAGACAACAGAGCTACCAAAATTTCAATACAATTCCTTCAATACCAGAGCCGCTGAGAGACTCGGCCGGGCCCGGAGCAACGCCGCCTCGCCTCTGCCCCCTCCCCCCGTCACTCCCCCCGCCGCTGCAGTCCGCGGTCTCACCTGCCTGCCTCCATGGCTCCGGGCCCCCTGCATTCAAGGCGGCAGTCGCAGATCGCCTCTTTTCTGGCCTTCCCTCCCTGTGTCCCGCCCTCGTCTGATGTAACTTCTGGTTTCCATGAGGGTGGGACACAGGGAGGGAAGGCCGGAAGGGAGGCGATCTGTGACTGCTGCTTCGAATGCAGGGGGCCCGGAGCCGAGGAGGCAAGTAGGTGAGACCGGGAACTGCAGCGCCAGTGGCCTGACCCCGGTGCCAGGCCCGGGGAATTTTGTCCCCCTGCCCCCCCCCCCCCCCCCTCGGCAGCCCTGTTCAATACGCTCGGATGTATCCCATCTGGCCCCATCGCTTTGATTTCTGTTGAGTAGCCACTCAGTAACAAAGAAAGGCAGACAGAGAAGTTCCTTGCAAATGATATTCTTGCTATAGCAAAATATGTCTTAAAAGTTGTCACTTCTTTCCTAAAAAAATTTTTATACTATTGACTGCATTGGCATCAGTTGAAACCAGGGCTTTTTTTGAGGGGATACTTGGGGGTACTGAGTACCGGCACCTTCTCCATTGTCTGCTAAAACTGACCCATGGACCCCCAAGTTTTAATGATAGAGCTCAGGTTCTACACACCAATTCTGTCTTGTCTTAGATTCTGTGACTGGTTGCAGGGGGCCTGAAGGGTGGCCCCGCATTTAAGTACTGACACCTTTTTTGCTAGAAAAAACACACTGGTTGAAACAGTCAAGAACCCTGAGGACTTCACAACGGATGAAAACGTTTTAGCAGAAAAAAATGACAAGAAACATGTTAACTATGCAAAAAATGAAAAGTGACTTGATGTCTAAGCTTCATTTACAGTACAACTGACTGATATTACACATCTCCGGACTGAAGAGCGACATACTTCCTTGTAAGACTTAACAATGGATTCTACATCTGGATGATGATTCCGTTTCCGCGTGCACTCTTTGCCTTTTTCGTGATCTTTGCAGCCTTCTCACATTTGCCTTTCCACAAATACCTCTAAATTACAATAATAGATTTTGCACCCTTCTTGTTGGCATGTGTGAGGCCAGTTTCCACATTGTCTGCCAAGACAGGATTCTCAATTGTTTCCTGACCATTGTCTAGCATTCTGTCAACAAACAACAAATTAACTTTCTTTGACTGAAATACCATAGAAACATAACATAGAGGTGTGTCAGTTTCCCCAGGAAAGTTGTATCCTTGATACTGGGATTGGAATGTTAACGTGAGACGAGGCGTCAGTGACTAAGTTCTGCCAGCAGATGGCAGAGCATGATACAAATGGAGTTGACGGTCATTCCCCTAGAACTGGGGTAGGCAATTCTGGTCCTTGAGAGCACCGGGGCAGGTCAGGTTTTCAGGCTATGCACAATGGATATGCAGGAGATAGATTTGCATGCACTGCCTCCTTGCCCAGGGTTGTCAAGGACTGGAATTGTCTACCCCTGCCCTAGAAGAGGAAGCAAATGCTCACTCTCCTTATGGAGTGGAGGAGTAGCCTAGTGGTTAGTGACGTGGACTTTGATCCTGGGGAACTGAGTTGGATTCCCACTGCAGCTCCTTGTGACTCTGGGCAAGTAACTTAACCCTCCATTGCCCCTGGTACAAAATAAGTACCTGAATATATGTAAACCACTTTGAATGTAGTTGAAAAAACCTCAGAAAGGCGGTATATCAAGTCCCATTCCCTATTTGAGATTCTACATGGAATGTTGCTACTATTGGAGATTCTAGATGGAATGTTGCTATTCCACTAGCAACATTCCATGTAGAAGCCTGCCCTTGCAGATCAGCAACGTGGCCGCGCAGGCTTCTGTTTCTGTCAGTCTGACATCAGACTGACAGAAACAGAAGCCTGCCCTTGCAGATCAGCAACGCGGTCACGCAGGCTTCTGTTTCTGTCAGTCTGACGTCCTGCACGTATGTGCAGGACGTCAGACTGACAGAAACAGAAGCCTGCGCAGCCGCATTGGTGATCTGCAAGGGCCGACTTCTACATGGACTGTTGCTAGTGGAGGAGTAGCCTAGTGGTTAGTGCAGTGGACTTTGATCCTGGGGAACTGAGTTCAATTCCCACTGCAGCTCCTTGTGACTCTGGGCAAGTCACTTAACCCTCCATTGCCCCTGGTACAAAATAAGTACCTGAATATATGTAAACCACTTTGCATGTAGTTGCAAAATCCTCAGAAAGGTGGTATATCAAGTCCCATTTCCCTTTCCCTTATCTGAGCAGATAGGCAACAATAAACTGCAAAGAAGTGGGAAAATGTGGGATACAAATTCAGCAAATAAATAATATTAAAGGATCCCTGGCAACTGAATTAGAAAATCTTTTTTTTAATTTCAGAATATGAGAAAAGGTGTATTCTACTACTACTACTACTACTACTACTTAGCATTTCTATAGCGCTGCCAGGGTTACGCAGCGCTGTACAAGTTTAACATGGGGAAGGACAGTCCCTGCTCAAGAGAGCTTATAATCTAAAGGTTACAAACTATGTAGCCAGTGTAGGTAGCATGAATGGGGAAGGTGGTTAGGCGCCAAAAGCAAGGGAGAAGAGATGGGCCTTAAGTAAGGACTTGAGTTTCACTAGTGCATGGCAGAACATCTCCAAGGTATTTTGGATGATCTAAACATCACACACTAGAAGAAAAACTAATATACTTTCTAATTCTTCTTAACAATTATCCGAGATTAATTCACTGTATTTATTTATTTATTTACTGAGATCTGATATACCACAAAGGGCCGAAATGGCATCCATGCAATTTACAATAAAAGTACCTTACAATTAACTGCCACAGCAAAGAGAAGAGAGAAAAAGAAAAAAAAACCCACATAGATTTGATTTGAACCATAAGATGTTGTAAAGAGATGTTTCAGGACCTGGGAGGTACATAGGAAGAGGGAGAGACATTGGATAGAGCCGGGAGGGGTGGGGACAAGCGGAGACAGAGGCAATAGGAGAGACCCTGCACCGGAAGAGAAAGGAGAGTAGGAGATGCCAAAGTGCCTCGGCATCAGGGACAAAAAAAAAAAGGCTTTTCTACAGGTTGGTTCCATTTACGTTGGATAATCGAGACTTCGTTGTATATCAAACATATAAATGGCGAGTGACCGTACTCACTCGCAAATGCGCAGTAGAGACTTCCCTCTCTGTCCCGCCCCCGCGTCAATACGTGATGACGGGGGTGGGACAGAGAGGGAAACTGCGCGAAGCTGCCGACGTCGCTACCGCTCCCCCCCCCCCCCCGAGGTCGCCGCCGCTGCCGCCCCCCCTCCTCCACCCGGCCCGAGCCCTCTCTTCGGTATTGAACTTACATCGGCGAAACGCAGCACGCAGAACAGCTGAGCTCCGTCGCCCTTTCTTCCCTGCCTGTGTCCCGCCCTCGCCGACGTTACGTCACACGAGGGCGGGACACAGGCAGAGAAGGAAGGCCGACGGGAGCTCAGCTGATCTGCGTGCTGCCTGCGTTTCGCCGATGTAAGTTCAATACCGAAGAGAGGGCCCGGGCCGGGTGCAGGGGTGGTGGCGGTGACTCCGGGGGGGGGGGGCAGCGCCGAGGGGAGGGGGCCTTGGCAAAACCCCATACTAGCCCGTTTTAACGGGCTCAACGGCTAGTATGTTTACATAAATAAAGGGTTCCTTGGTGTATGAAAAAATATTTTAAGGATTTCATCATAGTAAAAAGTTTGGGAATCACTGCCTTAGTCACACACATGAAACCCAGATAGACTCTCAACAAATATGAAACGAGGGACCTCACATCAGTAATAGAGGTATGAAGGCAAGAAACTGAACTGGAGACCTCAGGAAGTCAGACTCTGCACACAGCAATAATAGAGAAATAGAAACTAAAATTCAAGGCAGAGGAGTGGCCTAGTGGTTAGAACCAGTGCCGTAGCGAGGGAGGCTGACACCCGGGGCGGGTCGCCGCTGCGCACCCCCCCCCCCCCGGGTGCAGCACGGCGCCCCCCCCCCTCGGTGTGCACCCCCCCCTCCGGCGCGCACCCTCCCCCGGAGCGCGATCTTACTTAGTTTAGAAGCGAGGGGTGGGCGGGAGGGCCGATCTGCCCCCGAGTCCACGTCGCTGGGAGCTGCGTCGGCTCCATTGGTTCCTTGCTCTCTCTGCCCCGGAACAGGAAGTAACCTGTTCCAGGGCAGAGGGAGCAAGGAACCAACGGAGATGACACCCCCCCAGCGGCGTGCACCTGGGGCAGACCGCCCCCCCCACCCCCCCTTCCTACACCACTGGTTAGAACAGAGGTCTTGACATCCTGAGGGGTCCAGTTGAAATCCCATTGCTGTTCCTCATGATCTTGGGCAGGTCACTTAGCCCTCCATTGCCTCAGGTATAAAATTAGATAGATTGTGAGCCCAACAGGAAAATACCCAGTGTGCCTGAATATAACTCACCTTGAGCTACTACTGAAAAGGTGTGAGCAAAATCTAAATAAATAAAATACCAGAACTGTGTGTTTCCAAAAGTTGAAAAAATCCAGTTAATAAATTCAGATTATAATACTTTTTTCTACCTTTGTTGTTTGAACATTTTATTTTACTATTTGCTTTGGTACTGGTGTCTCTTTTCTGCTTTTCGGTCCTGTTTTTGCAGAGTCTCCTGTCCATTTGACTTTTCTTCTCTCTCCATGTCCACTATCCATCTTCCTTATGCATCCCTATCTGTCTTATCTGTCATTTCCTCTCTGTATCCCTCTTCTTGTCCCTATCCCTATTCCTCCCTCCACCCTGTTCAGCATCTGCCCTCTCAGTGACCTTATCCTCCACTATTTACAGCATCTCACCTCTGCGACCCTATCTTGAACTGTCCTGCATTTCCACCCAGAGTCTCTATCCCTTCCCCTGTGATCAGCATCCCCCATGTCTAACATTGTCCCTGTGTGTCCGTATTTCCCCTCTATCTAACATTGCTCTTCTATGTCCCTCTCTCTGTTCAAAAACAAAAATACATAAACATGGGCTGATGAGACAAAGTCAGCACGGATTTAGTGAAGGGAAGTCTTGCCTCACAAATCTACTGCATTTTTTTGAGGGGGTGAACAAACATATGGACAATGGGGAGCAGGTGGATATTGTGTATCTGGATTTTCAGAAGGCATTTGACAAAGTGCCTCATGAAAGACTCCAGAGGAAACTGGAAAGTCATGGGATCGGAG
The DNA here is from genome assembly GCF_901765095.1 of Microcaecilia unicolor. Classification (NCBI taxonomy): domain Eukaryota; kingdom Metazoa; phylum Chordata; class Amphibia; order Gymnophiona; family Siphonopidae; genus Microcaecilia; species Microcaecilia unicolor. The sequence goes on from NW_021963850.1 coordinate 250,965, forward strand.
GTAGGGTATTATACTATGGATTAAGAGCTGGTTGAAAGATAGGAAGCAGAGAGTAGGATTGAATGGTCAGTATTCTCAATGGAGAAGGGTAGTTAGTGGGGGTCTGTGCTGGGACCGCTGCTTTTTAACATATTTATAAATGACCTAGAGAAGGGAGTAACTAGTGAGGTAATTAAATTCGCAGATGACACAAAGTTATTCAGGGTCGTCAAGTCGCAGGAGGAGTGTGAAAGATTACAGAAGGACCTCGCGAGACTGGGGGATTGGGCGTCCAAGTGGCAGATGAAGTTCAGTGTTGAAAAGTGCAAAGTGATGCATGTGGGTAAGAGGAACCCGAATTACAGCTATGTCATGCAAGTAACATAACATAGTAACATAGTAGATGACGGCAGAAAAAGACCTGCATGGTCCATCCAGTCTGCCCAAGACAAACTCATATGTGTATACCTTACCTTGAATTTGTACCTGTCCTTTTCAGGGCACAGACCGTATAAGTCTGCCCAGCAGTATTTCCCGCCTCCCAACCACCAGTCCCGCCTCCCATCATCGGCTCTGGTACAGACCGTATAAGTCTGCCCTCCCCTATCCTAGCCTCCCAACCACCAACCCCTCTTCCCCCCACCTGCTCCACCACCCAATTTCAGCTAAGCTTCTGAGGATCCATTCCTTATGCACAGGGTTCCTTTATGCATATCCCACGCATGTTTGAACTCCGTTACCGTTTTCATCTCCACCACCTCCTGCGGGAGGGCATTCCAAGCGTCCACCACCCTCTCTGTGAAAAAATACTTCCTGAGTCTGCCCCCCTTCAATCTCATTTCATGTCCTCTCGTTCTACCGCCTTCCCATCTCCGGAAAAGAGGTTCCGCGTTAGGAGTCATAGACCTAGAAAGGGATCTGGGAGTCATCGTTGATAAGACGTTGAAAACTTCTGCTCAGTGTGCTGCGGTGGCTAAGAAAGCGCACAGAATGTTGAGTATTATTAGGAAAGGGATGGAAAACAAACACGAGGATGTTATAATGCCATTGTATCACTCCATGGTGCCACCACACCTCGAATATTGTGCCCAATTCTGGTTGCCGCATCTCAAAAAAGATATAAAAGAATTGGAGAAGGTGCAGAGGCGATGAAAATGATAAAGGGAATGGAACGACTTCCCTATGAGGAAAGGCTGAGAAGGTTAGGGCTCTTCAGCTTGGAGAAAAGGCGGCTGAGGGGTGATATGATAGAAGTCTACAAGATAATGAGCGGAGTAGAGCGGACAGATGTGAAGCGTTTGTTTACGCTTTCAAACAATAATAGAACCAGGGGACACAAGATGAAGCTAGAATATGGTAGATTTAAAACAAATAGGAGAAAGGTTTTCTTTACTCTGTGTGTAGTTAAGACTCTGGAACTCGTTGCCGGAGAATGTAGTGACAGCAGCTGGCCTTACGGAGTTTAAGGGGGGTTTGGACAGATTCCTGAAGGAGAAATCCATTGAACATTATTAAAAAATTATTTTTTGGGGGGGGGGGGGGGGGGGGGGGTTGCCAGGTTCTTGAAGCCTGGATTGGCCGCTGTCGGAGACAGGATGCTGGGCTTGATAAACCCTTGTTATTTTCCCAGTATGGCGGTGCTTATGTGCTCCCTCCATGCCCAATATCTTTTCTTGTCTCCCTGTCCCTTCTCTTTCTTTTCTTTTCCTTTCCTCCCACAGCCCACACACCATACCCCCTACCTTCTACTCTGGGCCCAGTATCTCTCTCCTTCTCTCCCTCCCCCGCCCACTATCTCTCCCTCTTAGGTTCAGAGTCTTCCCCAATACTTCCTCTCCTCCAGTCTCAGTCTCTCTATCCCTCCTTTCTACTCCCCCCCCCCCCCCCCCCCGGCTGGTCCAGCATCAATACCTCTCCCTCCAGTTCCTGGGTCCAGCCCCTCTTCCTGTTTTTCTGTCCCTCTCTTCCCCATGTCCAGTAGAATACTACCTCCTGCATCCCTCTATCCAGCATCTCTCAGGTCCAGCATCTGTCACCTTTCCTTCCTCATTACCCCCCCCCCCCCCCCCGGCCGGTTCTAGCATCTGTTCCCTTTCCTTCCCCTTCCCAGTTAAGGCGTCCCTCCCCTTCCTATCTTCAATTAAATCAGCCTGCCTCAGGGCTTTGGGCCTTCCCTGTGACACGTCCCATCCTCACAGAAGCAGGAAGTTACATCAGAGAGGGCAGGATGCATCATAGGGAAGGCCTCAAGCCTTGAGATAGGCTGATTTAATTGAAGCACTGCAGTTACTGGCAGTGATGGGTAAAAAGTGAGAGGGATTTGGGGGAGGGAGAGAGAGGGACAGACACTGGAACCGGGAACAGGAGGGGAAGGAAAGAGGAGAGACGCTGAAACTGGGATGGAGACAGAGAGGTGCTGGACCCAGGGAGAGAGATGCAGGCACCTGGAGTGGCCATGACCCGGACAACCCGGCGAGAGTCAGGGTCTTGAAGCTGGGAAGGCTAAGCCTCTTATACTGAGCACCTATGGCTATGATCCAGATGGGTTGTTTGTGGGTTTGTTTGTTTTTTTGAGACGTTTTTGGCAGAGAGTCTCAATTTGGACTTAGATGTCATATTGAAAATACCGGCAGAAGTGAGCAGGTCCTGACCTGAACATGTCAATTCCAGTCTCTGCATTTGGTGTAACATAGGGTTCCAAGACCGTATACAAACAGGCGTGACTGCAGACAGTCACGGAGGAATCTATTTGGAGACTCCCACTTAGCATGTTTAAAGGGGAAGGTCGGCTTGAGGTACACATTAGCAGCATTTTGGAGACACGTGTCATGCTGCTCTTTAAGAATACAAGTTGCCAGGTTATTCTACGTTGTGTTGTTTGCTGTTGGCTTCTGCACTGTGTGATTAGCTATTGTTCAGAGCCCCAGTGGGAAATATTCAATTAGTTCCAAGATTTAATCAAGGAGGTAATTTGGCTACTATAAGTTCTACTGCGTTACCCTTTGTGGTGTGGTGTTAATGGTCCCACCGTGAGCAGAAACAATGAGCATGGAGCATAATTTAATCAAATCAAAATAAATGCCACATGGCGGATAGACGTGGAATGTCTGTTTCCGGTACTGTCAATTATGCTTCAGCAGCATCACTGTAGCACCACCAGAAACACAAATCTGGTTACAATAGTCAGATCACCGACCTGCCCGGGGTCATCATGGTTTAGAACTTTTCCGTAACCCAGGGGCATAGCCAGACCTCAACAGGAAGGGGGGCCAGAGCCCAAAGAGTGGAGGGGGCACATTTTGGCCCGCCTCCCTGCCGCCATCCCCCCACTGCCCCTGCCGCCGCTGCACAGTGGTACCTTGGCTGGTGGGGGCCCCCAACCCCCACCAGCTGAAGCGTTTGTCCCGCATTGCCTGCCCTGCTTTGTTCTCAGTCACAGTGTGCACGCTTGTTTTAATGAACCTGAGCATTTCGGGACCTCCACCAGCCAAAGCGGGGGCCCCAGAGCCAATTTGGGGGGCCCAGGCCCCCGTGCCCCCCACAGCTATGCCACTGCCTTAACTCCCTGGTCCCAGCACATAGCAAAATTAACTCACTGGATATAAGGTGAGCTGCGTGCAGTTCTCAAGCAATTATTTTCTTCTCATGTCCTTGTTACCACTGTTCCCTCAATGCTGAGTGGGAGTCCTCCAACAATATTGCTGCCCGTAGGGGCAGTGCTTCAATATTGTGTTTTCAACTGCTAGGGACAGGCAGGTTCCCTGGAGTCCTGTAGAGCTTGCCTGTGTCTCACTATTGAAAATTAATGGAACCCAGCCTGTTTCCTCAACAATGAAATGGGCCCTAGGAAGGCTCTCTTGTAAGCGATTTTTTGTCTCTCCCCTGCCCGCCCTCCATGTCCAGCGATTCTTCCCTCCCCTCCCATCCCCTCCCCTCCATGTCCAGCGAGTCTCCTCTTCCCTGCCCTCCCATCCGTGTCCCGCGATTCTCTTCCGTCCTCTCATCCCATCCATGCCCATCGATTCTGATCTGATCTGCCCTCCCCTCATCGTTTTCTGGCTGGCCTGGCTGGCTTCCCTTCCGTTGGTAACATCCTGACGTCAGCTCACCTCCAGCGTTCCCTTCCCTCTCACTGTTCTGCCCTCTGACATAATTACGTTTTGACGCGAGGGCGGAGTAGTGAGGGGGAATGGAACGCAGGAGGCTAGCTGACGTCAGATGTTACGAACCCAGGCAGCCAGACAGCAATGGAACGTTGGCGGTGCAAATTATTATATAGGATATGACACTGAAACAGCACCCCCCACTGGCAGGACTGTAAGTGGAGAAGGCTCGCTCAGCTTAGAGGGAACAGTGCCCTCAGTACTAATTTCTAAAGCGCTTTATCTTAGGAAACAAGGAGAAGCGAACAAGCGCTGATATCTCCAAACTATTTGTCCCATCAATGGCTCTCGTGCATCACTGCAAAATTTAGAAAGCCAAGGTTATTTCAAACTATCCACTGACCAATGCAAATTGTGATGTCAGAGGCATAAAATATTGTGACTCTCATTCAAAGGGTTGATGCTCCTAATTTTGACAGACTGCTAAATTGACCTCATTAAAATTTACCATGTCCGTGCCTAAATTCATACTCAAAATTTCACCAAACTCCTAAATTTAGGAGCCTAACTCTCAAACTATTGGTCTCAATATATTTAGGCAACAGGGCAGATTTAGGGTAGGGAAAAAAATTCAGACTTTCGCTAATGTTCAGTGTAAGGCACCTAAATCAGGCTCATACACCCTCAACCCAGTCCACGGGACTCACCTAGCCAGTCAGGGTTTTAGGATGTCCATAATGAATATACATGAATGCACAGAATGGAGGTAGTGCATGCAAATGTATCTCATGCATAGTCATTGTGGATATCCTGAAAACCTGGCCAGCTAGGTGTGTCCAGAGGACTGGCAACTGAATGGTAGACCTAAATTTAGGTTGACTCCGTGGACAACACTCCAAATAATAAAACAATTTATGAAAAGATGGTCGTGATAATCAAGACTCGACGTAGGCATGTTTTGGCCGATTAGGCCTGCATCAGGAGTCTCTTATATCAAATATAGTCATCCACTTGAAAAATTGGTCGTCGTAATTATATAAAGATAATAAATCATGTACTCTTGCAGTTTTACTGCTTCCCAAAGCTTCTGCACTACTTGGGCACACGGAGCACACTAATTATTATCTTTATACAATTGCAACGACCAATTTTTCAAGTGGATGACTTTATTTGATACTAGTAAAAAAGGCCCGTTTCTAACAGAAAGGAAATGGGCACTAGCAAGGTTCCAGGGCCCCCCTCCTCCTCCTCCCCATCACCCCCCTCCACCTCCTCCTCCCCATCACCCCCTTCCACCCCCTCCTCCTCCCCTCCCTCCCTCCTTCCCTTTGATTTGGGGTGCTGAATATTTTTTTTTACAGGTGGTGCATTCCCCCCTCCACCTCCCTCCGAGTTCCAGGCCCCTCCACCTCCCTCCGAGTTCCAGGCCCCCCTCCCTCCCTCCCAGTTACAGTCCCTCCCAGTTCCAGGCCCCCCTCCCTCCCTTCGAGTTCCAGACCCCCCTTCCTCCCTTCCCTCTCTCTCTCCTTTCCCTCCCCCTCCCTCCCAGTTCCAGGGTCCTCCCTCCCAGTTACAGGGTCCCCCCTCTCTCCCTCCCAGTTCCAGGGTCCCCCCTCCTTCCCAGTTCCAGGGTCGTCATCCCTCCCTCGCTCCCTTCCAGTTCCAGGCCCCCTCCCTCCGAATTTTAAAAGTCATCCTGATTTACCTCATGCGGTAAAAAGCATGCAGGCTCGGCACTTACTTCAGTTTTCCCTTCTCTGTCTCTCAGCTCTGGTCCTGCCCTTGCGGAAACAGGCAGTTTGTGACTACAATAGTGACTTGTACCAAACAAGGTGAAAGTTTTATTTTGTCTTTTCCTCCTACATACCTGACATTTATAAACCCCTGATGCAGGTGTCCGCCAAAACATAGCCATGTTGGGCTTCAATACAACAATAAGTTTGCCATGCTGGTAATTTGTTCTCGGTTTGCACCGGGGTTTTCCTACCCAGTCAATAAAGCAGACTTCCAAGCTGTGAACTGGGACTTCAGAAAACTGAGATGCTTGATTCAGAGTAAGTATTTACAGTAACCTTATATGCCAGTGATTACAAACAGTTACAGTCTCAAGTTCTCTTCTACTTAATGTTATTTACAAAGCTTATAACCTGCCAAATTGCCATGGGTCAAGGCGAAGTACAAAACAAACATTTACAATAAACAAAAACATAAAAGTGCAGAAACTCAGAAGAAACAGATGGAAATTAACAAAAGAATAATAAAAAGCACTTCTAAATAAAGAGGTCTTTAAAAACCTACAAAAATCAACATCATTTCTGTTACGTAACACAACGTGCAACAGGTGAGAAAGAAAAGGTTCGTGCCTGGGTTACAGTAAGGCTACCATCGACCAAAGGAGCCAAAGTGTACGAAAACTGGGAATACAAACATGATGGCCAACTTGTTACGTGTGGCTGGAGAAGCAAATGTAAACAATGACAACACAAATACAGAGGTGATTTAAGCACTTTATGTTGTATACATTGATCAACGGGCAGCCAGTTAGGGTGATACGGTCTGAGCGAGACATGCCCAGTATAAGCCATGCGGCCCTATGGAAAGAGTGAAGAGTAGAAGCGTATCTGGGTTTAAAAAAGGTTTGGATAAGTTCCTGGAGGAAATGTCCATATTGAGATGGTCATGGGGACAGGGAAGGGAAGAGAAATGGGACTTGATATACCGCCTTTCTGAGGTTTTTGCAACTACATTCAAAGCAGTTTACATATATTCAGGTACTTATTTTGTAGCTGGGGCAATGGAGGGTTAAGTGACTTGCCCAGAGTCACAAGGAGCTGCAGTGGGAATTGAACTCAGTTCCCCAGGATCAAGGTCCACTGCACTAACCACTAGGCTACTCCTCCACTAGCAACATGCCATATAGAAACCTGCCCCTGCAGGTCAGCAATGCGGCCGCGCAGGCTTCTGTTTCTGTGAGTGTACGTGCAGGATGTCAGACTCACATAAACAGAAGCCTGCGCAGCCGCGTTGCTGATCTGCAAGGGCAGGCTTCTACATGGAATGTTGCTAGTGGAATAGCAACATTCCTTGTAGAATCTCAAATAGTAGCAACAGAATCTCCAATAGTAGCAACATTCCATGTAGAATCTCAAATAGGGAAAGGGAAATGGGACTTGATATACCACCTTTCTGAGGTTTTTGCTACTACATTCAAAGCAGTTTACATATATTCAGGTACTTATTTTGTAGCTGGGGCAATGGAGGGTTAAGTGACTTGCTCAGAGTCACAAGGAGCTGCAGTGGGAATTGAACTCAGTTCCCCAGGATCAGAGTCCGCTGCACTAACCACTAACCTACTCCTCCACTGGCAACATTGCATGGAGAAGCCTGCCCTTGCAGATCAGCAATGCGGCCGCGCAGGCTTCTGTTTCTGTGAGTCTGCCGTCCTGCGCAGCCGTGTTGCTGATCTGCAAGGGCAGGCTTCTACATGGAATGCTGCTAGTGGAATAGCAACATTCCATGTAGAATCTCAAATAGTAGCAACAGAATCTCCAATAGTAGCAACATTCCATCTAGAATCTCCAATAGTAGCAACATTCCATGTAGAATCTCAAATAGTAGCAACAGAATCTCCAATAGTAGCAACATTCCATCTAGAATCTCCAATAGTAGCAACATTCCATGTAGAATCTCAAATAGGGAAAGGGAAATGGGACTTGGTAGCATGGAATGTTGCTACTCTTTGGGATTTTGCCAGGTACTTGTCACCTGGATTGGCCACTGTTGGAAGCAGGATACTGGGCTAGATGGATCATTGGTCTGACCCACTATGGCTACTCTTATGTTCTTAAGCAGGCAAGCCATACAAAACTATGTTTCCAAAATCCACACACAACATAATAAGCACTTGAACTACCCTAGAGAAATCATTTTCTGCTAAAACAGGACACAAGCATCTAAGTATCTTCAGGTTATGGTAGCATGCAGATCGAAAGTCAGGTATGTATCCATAAAATAAAAGGGCACCAGAATTCCGCACACCCCAGAAATGTCCATGTCAGCTACGTCAACAGGAGAAGGAATAAAAGTCTTATCTCTTGTCTACCTTTATGACAATTTACTATCAGATCAGCTTGTGATATAAACCTTTCCATCATCTCTTCGATCAATCTGTGTCTGTCTCCTCCTCTGCTGGTCTACGTGTGAAGTGTGAACCATGCAGGGTACTATAGTCTTGCTCTCCTCCATGCCTGTGTGCTCATACTGAAGCTGGTAGAGGAGAAGTAAGATGCAGGTAAGGAGTGCTACTGTCCTTCTACATGCATGAAGGAAGGGGTAAAAGATTGGAAGGCAATGCTATGCAAAGCACAGGAACCCTTCTATTCATAAGTACATGCCATACTGGGACAGACTGAAGGTCCATCAAGCCTAGCATCTTGTTTCCAACAGTGGCCAATCCAGGCCACAAATACCTGGCAAGATCCCAAAAAAGTACAATACATTTTATGCTGCTTATCCAGAACTACATGCCGATCCACGGGCATCATTTACTACATCAAATGTCCATGTGACAAATACTACATTGGGAAATCAATGAGGTCATTACATGAGAGACTGATTGAACACTGTTCACGAATTACTGCACAAAATTTTGGAGCACCTAGGGTACAACATTGGACATCGCAAAATCATACCATCGAAGATCTTAAATGTATGGTGATTGAACAAGTGATTCCCTCCACTAGAGGAGGTGATTTAAACAGAAAAATTTTACAGCGTGAAACCTTTTGGATCTTTACATTGGATACTATAGAACCAAGGGGTTTGAATACTTACACACAGTGGAGTTGTTTTTTCTAACACAATATTCCCCTTTTGATATAAGAAGTGAGCAATCCTGTTTTTGTCTCTGGTTGGATGGTTCGTAATAAACACGCACACCGGTTTTTGAACATACCCATATCAGTTCTAGAGTTATCAACAGGCACTAAGTTTAACATAATTTTTTTTCAATGTTTTTCAATTTTCTCTATTTCCTAATATATAGAAAAATCTTTTGATATGTTAAAACTTTTGCCACAAACAAATGGTCAACTAAGGAGTGTTTGCTTGAGACATACAAGATGAATATCAACAGTGGTAGTTTTCCACACTAGTCTCAGACAGGGCACAAGCCTTTTATTTAGTTAGAAGTCTTTGTTAAGGACTTTTATTTTGAAGTTAGCTTCATAATCAGCTGGCACGGCTGAGCATTAACAAAAAGATGCCGTGGCCATTTTGAGAGAGACAGAGTAATGCTGCAGTTGCACTTGAGACAGTTACTTGGTAAGCCACCAGCATTTTTATTTAGAATACAAGTAATTATACAACTAATATGCCTTTTAGAACAATTTTGTAAGTAACTTTGTGCTGCATCTTGTTTTTGGTTTTAGAACTGGTGACTCCCCCTTGAAAAAGTAGCCACGAAACGGGACCTGTCGGGGTTTTAAGAGCACCAACTTGTTCAAGCTAAGTGCTGCATAAAATTAGATGATAGCATATTGATAAACAGAAATATATTTTCATATATAAGACTAGCAAAGGGTGGTGGAGGTTGAGTCAATGATTAGACAATACACACAGATAATACACCCAGTCATTGGGTGAAAAATCAAATAATCTTTATCGTGTGTTATATATGAGACTACTCCACTCTCAATAAGCTGAAGAAGCAATACACTTGTATTCATGTGTGTTTAAATAGTTTGTTATATTTTGATGCTCGACAGAGCACAGGCACAATTGTTTGTTTTGTCAATTACATTGATTACCATGGCCTCTAGCTCTTGGAAAACTGGTTTCAGTTTCAGTGCAGATGTAGCCACAGATCTATTACAAAACACCCCTAGTCTAACACCATTAGGTAGTGATACTCTGGATACAGAATGGGAGTTCCTCTTATCCAATTTCAAATCGTCACTCAAACTTGAAATGAATAGTTCAGCTCTAGTTGAATACTGTAGAGCAGAACAGATACCGCGAGGTTTGCGTATTAACAAGGCACCTCAAATTTTCAAAGAACAGACTGAGTTCATTACAAAGTGGAACATGATATTAAACAAATGTTCTTTAGACCTCATGCTTTTGATTATTGAACAGTCCAAGTCAGTATTACAACAAGAAAAAGATCTTCTTGACAAGGAATTAGAACGGATTAAACAGGGAGTCTCTGAGCAAGTCTTTTTCTCTAAATACGCACAATTAAAGGAAAATTTAGAACAGTTTAAAGAGACATTAAGGAAAACAAAATTGAAGAAATTATCGAGGGACAAAGGTGATTATTCAAAAGGACGTGTATATCCATGGATGTACAGCAAAGATAATCAAGTTACAGATACATCAACATCCAGTATGACAGCCACCGGCCATAGACAGGTGGCATTTAAAGCTTTTCAATTTACAGATAGTTCTTCAGGGAATGATACTGATGATTTTTTAGACCACAGACAAACAAGACTGACAAGAACAAGAATAAGAGGCAACAGGAGAGGTATGAACAGAGGTATATCCAGGCCACGTCCACAGACGCGGTCCCAGTTCCAATAGATCAGAATGTAATGAATTTGTCGACACATACCTTTACTTCGACTGAAATTTCTCTGCTTTCCAAAGGCCTTTCATATGTACCTGTTAAATTTTTCAATAATTTTCAATTTAGAATTGACCTTGAAAAATTCATTCGTACTTTGCAACTCAAGATCTTTTTCAATGACAAGGCCAGACATGATTCCTCTTCCCGAGTTAAAGATAAATCCCAATGGATCCCGCCCATCCCGATCGATCCCATAGTATCAGTGTTTAAACAGCTAGTTTTAAGAGATGTGGGTCGGTTACACAACACCAACAATAATAAATCATACCGTTTTCATGATAACCTGACCCGAGATGAACGCAAAGCTCTACAATCGTTGAGAAAAAAACACTGATATTGTATTTAAACGGGCCGATAAAGGCGGGGCCACTGTAATTTTGGACAGATCTCAATATATAACTGAGATCCATTCACAATTGGCCGACACGACATCGTACGTTAAATTAGATCAGGATCCCACAAAACAGCTCCAAGAATACATATTGGCAATAACCACAAGGGCGGAGGAAGCAGGATTTCTAAACAAGAAGGAGTTCAATTATTTGAACAGGCGGTTCCCTATCGTTCCAGTTCTTTACACATTGCCGAAAGTCCATAAAGACATAAGTAACCCTCCAGGAAGACCGATAATGTCTTCCCGCGGCTCACTACTTGAACCTTTGTCCCAATATGTAGACACGTTCCTTCAAGACGTGGTAAAAAAAACCCCTACATACATTAAGGACACTACACACTTTCTCAATATATTGCAGGACATACAGTTACCAGATTCACATATTATTATGGCAACCTTTGACATAAAATCTCTATATACTATGATTCCTCAAAACGAATTGTTAGAAGTCATTGGTGAAACCTTAAACAATCGTCCCAGTCCACATCAAGTCCCCACTGATTTTTTGTGTAAACTGGCAGAAATAGCATTATGCAGTAATTTTTTCTGCTTTCAAGATGAGTTATACAAACAAAAATCTGGGGTGGCCATGGGAGCGACATTCGCTCCCACTCTAGCCAATCTTTTTATGGCCCAGTTTGAAGATAAATGGTTGGCTAGATCTCCTTACAATGACATGCTAGGTACATGGAAACGTTACATCGACGATATATTCATTGTGTGGTATGGTAGTATCGAACAATTACAGTCATTCCATAGTTGGCTGAATCAATGTCATGCCAGAATCCAATTTACTTTAACGTGGTCAGAATCCAAGATACATTTCCTTGATGTTGAGATTCTCCTTGTAGAGAAGCAATTTATTACCAATGTATTTGTTAAGAGCACTGACCGGAACACTTTTTTAGAATACAGTAGTTGCCATCCCAAAGCATTAAAACGAAGTCTTCCATTTTCTCAGTTTCTCCGCTTCAAGCGGATCTGTACCACAGATGCCGATTACAAGGCACATTCTGAATCTTTTGGCTCTAAATTGTTGCAGAGAAATTATCCACATAAAACCATCAAGAGAGCCTACACCAGAGCCAAGTACAACAATAGAGAATTACTGCTCCAATCTCCACCACGGACACAACATGATGGACAAATTATGACCTTTGTGACAAGATACACTCCGGGTGGAGAGGCTACTGCTGCTATTATTCGCCACCATTGGGACATTATTAAAGCACACCCAGTGTTCACAAATTACAACATCAGGACGGCATTTTCACGTTCCAAAAATCTGAAAGAAATTTTAAGTCCAGCGGTTTTACCTATGGTTCCCATTGACAACGCAGGCAACTTTGGCCACTTTAAATGCATGAAACCTTGTTGTAAAACATGCCCCACAACCATTGAAGGGACAGATTTCGTCTGTAACGGCATGAGTTATAAATTAAAGTGCAGAACTACATGCCGATCCACGGGCATCATTTACTACATCAAATGTCCATGTGACAAATACTACATTGGGAAATCAATGAGGTCATTACATGAGAGACTGATTGAACACCGTTCACGAATTACTGCACAAAATTTTGGAGCACCTATGGTACAACATTGGACATCGCAAAATCATACCATCGAAGATCTTAAATGTATGGTGATTGAACAAGTGATTCCCTCCACTAGAGGAGGTGATTTAAACAGAAAAATTTTACAGCGTGAAACCTTTTGGATCTTTACATTGGATACTATAGAACCAAGGGGTTTGAATACTTACACACAGTGGAGTTGTTTTTTCTAACACAATATTCCCCTTTTGATATAAGAAGTGAGCAATCCTGTTTTTGTCTCTGGTTGGATGGTTCGTAATAAACACGCACACCGGTTTTTGAACATACCCATATCAGTTCTAGAGTTATCAACAGGCACTAAGTTTAACATAATTTTTTTCAATGTTTTTCAATTTTCTCTATTTCCTAATATATAGAAAAATCTTTTGATATGTTAAAACTTTTGCCACAAACAAATGGTCAACTAAGGAGTGTTTGCTTGAGACATACAAGATGAATATCAACAGTGGTAGTTTTCCACACTAGTCTCAGACAGGGCACAAGCCTTTATTTAGTTAGAAGTCTTTGTTAAGGACTTTTATTTTGAAGTTAGCTTCATAATCAGCTGGCACGGCTGAGCATTAACAAAAAGATGCCGTGGCCATTTTGAGAGAGACAGAGTAATGCTGCAGTTGCACTTGAGACAGTTACTTGGTAAGCCACCAGCATTTTTATTTAGAATACAAGTAATTATACAACTAATATGCCTTTTAGAACAATTTTGTAAGTAACTTTGTGCTGCATCTTGTTTTTGGTTTTAGAACTGGTGACTCCCCCTTGAAAAAGTAGCCACGAAACGGGGACCTGTCGGGGTTTTAAGAGCACCAACTTGTTCAAGCTAAGTGCTGCATAAAATTAGATGATAGCATATTGATAAACAGAAATATATTTTCATATATAAGACTAGCAAAGGGTGGTGGAGGTTGAGTCAATGATTAGACAATACACACAGATAATACACCCAGTCATTGGGTGAAAAATCAAATAATCTTTATCGTGTGTTATATATGAGACTACTCCACTCTCAATAAGCTGAAGAAGCAATACACTTGTATTCATGTGTGTTTAAATATCCTAGAAATAAGCAGTGGATTTTTCCCCAAGTCCATTTTAATAATGGTCTATGGACTTTTCCTTTAGGAAGTTAGCCAAACCTTTTTAAAACCCTGCTAAGCTAACTGCTTTTACTACATTATCTGGCAATGAATTCCAGAGATTAATTACACGTTGAGTGAAGAAAAATGTTCTCCAATTCGGTTTAAATTTAGTTGTTTTTTAGCTTCATTGCGTGCCCCCTAGTCCTAGCATTTTTGGAAAGAGTAAGGAAGCGATTCACGTCTACCCGTTCCACGCCACTCATTATTTTATAGACCTCTATCATATCTCCCCTCAGCCGTCTTTTCTCCAAGCTGAAGAGCCCCAGAGGTGTTCTTGGTTTCTGTGGCATGATCACCGAGGACCTCCAAGCACTTAACTCCATTCCAGCTGATATTCAAAATGATTCAACCAGCCAGAAATGGGCACCAACTGGTTAAATCACTTGTTCACAGCTATCCGATCATTTTCCTTGGCCCTTACCTGGTTATCTTCACTGAAAATGACCGCGGCTAACTTTGTGGGCATTCCAGGTGCAGAGTCCAGTTAATTGCCGATATTCAGCCCCTCACCGCATAATATCGGGGGGGATTGAGTTTAACAGAACTGATGGTGGGATCACGCAGTGGTCTCAGTCAACTTGCGAGGCTCAGCCAACTGATGGGTCAGCAACGTAATGGACTTATCTCTACAAAATGATTTTCAACGCTAGATGCCCGCTTGAAAGTAGTATGGTTAGGGAGTATTCATTTTGCACATGTAGAACTCAAATACCTCACAGTACTCAGAGCATGTGGCTTTCAGTGAAAACCTGGCATATGTCCACTGCCTTATCTAAACAATGGGTGATTTACTACATTGGCCTTGAATGTGTCTATAAAACTGTATCGCATGTACAAATGATTCAGCTCATGGGTTTGATATTTATTTTTCATTTGCCTTTGAAGAGAGCAGCCTAAGTTACACAAATTTGGACTCTACCATCATTTTGCAGTGGATTTTCATTTTCTTTTCCACAACCCTTTTCTTCCCAATTCCGTGCCTAAGGTTAAAGTATTTGACGAGCTGGAAATTGTAGCACAACAAAATGAAAAGTGCGTTCCCTCTGCCTCTCACACAGGTGTGTTTAGCGGAGTACATGTGTGAATTGATTGTGTGTGAATGAGTGTGCGATTGAATGTATAGTGAGTAACTCGGGGGGGTATGAGTGATTTGGAGAGCAGTGATGGGGTTGCCACTGGTGGGGGGGGGGGGGGGAGTGGGAATGCATGCGAGAGTGTGAGCATGAGGGAAAAGGGAGGTAAGTTAATTCCTTTCCCTCCGCTACCTTCTCTTCATTCCACCCTCTTGTCATCCCCTACTGCTGCCTCATTTTGCCAGCATATCTACAGTCAAGGTCCTCTCTTGCTGGCAGGGAATGGAAGTTGTGGCAGAACGTCACTGGGATTGAACCATTTTGGACCCGTTTCTGCTTCTTATGCCAGCAGCAGATGGGAGTCCTGCTGGAGCTTCAGACTGAATCATGCTATGGCACCATTATCCATGCACACCAAAATTGATACTCGTTTTACAACGCAAAAGGACCTTTGTTCTCTCAAACCTCCGGACCAACAGAGACTTTAGTGCCACCTGGTAAAAATCTGTTTAAATAGTGAAATTAAGTAGCATCCAACGCCACCGATAGACTCTTGATCTTAAGAGACCTTTCTTTAATTCTGCTGGCCATCGGTTGAACGATGCCTAAACATCAAGGATTTGCCTATGGCAGTGGTTCCCAAACCTGGTCCTGGAGACATCCCAGCCAGTCAGGTTTTCAGGATGCCCACAATGAATATTCATGACAGTGCATGCAAATCTCTGTCATGAATATTCATTGTGGGCATCCTGAAAACCTGACTGGCTAGGGTGCCTCCAGGCCTATGATGAGGAGATGACAAGACCTCAGGAATCCCAGTGGTGTGTGGAAATAGAAACTATAATCCCCACCACCCAAAGAGAAGACATAAGTGCAAAAGGGAAAAAACCTCCCTAACAATACCTAAACAATCACCTCCCTGCCACACCCACACTATCCCCAGCACCCCTAGATTACTCTCTGGAACCACAGGCCAGGTGAATGCCAGATCAGCTACCAGGACATCCCTAATGATCCATGATGTCATCTGTGAACAGCATCTAGACATTTTAGGAATAACTGAAACCTGGCATGCAACCAGAGGATTATCAACAGGTTTCAACATCCGACCATCAACCAAGACCAGGGAGACAGGGTGAAGGGGTAGTACTCTGGATTCGGGACATACTCAAACCGTGCAAAACCACCATCTCCCACCTAACTGAATCAGAAATTTTTTAACGACAGCTAAAAGAAGAGAAACCAATCTAACTGTTCGTAGTTTACCGACCACCTCCTAAGAACACATCATCATGCAAGAAGCCCTCAATCTGATTACAGAGATGACCCTGAGCTTCCATAAATTGGCGATCATGGGAGACTTTATATCTACATATTGAAATCCCAAATACCACCACATGGACACAATGACAGCACTAGAATCCACACAGCTGATTCATTTTTCAACCCATGAAAAGGGTCACATACTAGGTTTGGTATTCTCTAAGGGGGTAGACATTCCAGAACAGCAGGACAATGGTGTCAAGATAATAACTCTATCACGGACAGACCATTTTCTAATCAGATTTCCTCTATGATCACTTGAAGTGGAAGGCTTCCTTCCAGAGTTTGGAAGGAGATCAGAAACAAGAAAAAACTGACTGCTGAGAATTTCCTAGAGGCCTTTCACTTTCGCCATCGGGATGAGAAGACAATTACAGTGTCAGAACAGGTTGATATTTGGAATACAAACTTAGCTAAGGGCCTAGGGAAAACAGCACCACTAAAAAAAGGTCTTATGGCCCACTCACAAATGCTCACCTTGGATCTCTTCAGAACGTCAGATCCTTAAGCGCCAAGGACAAAAACCGGAGAGATGGTGTAAATTTCACCTGGATAAGGACAGTATAAACTGTAAGAATTTATACTCTACATACAACAAAATCCGCTGCTCAAAAATGACTCTAATTAAATTATATGCACTGCAGTCTACTGTTTACCAGGAAAAAAGGCCTCAAAGAGCTTACAGATCTTTAAATGTGTCTGTTGAAGCTAGAACGGATCAAAGGATCCTGCCTTCATCATCGGCCAAAAACCTTCTGATGTAACGTATTTCCTGCTAGTGTAGGTTATCTCAGTTCTACTGTTTAATTGATTTTTTCGATATACAGTAACGAAAATAGCACCGTCACTTATCTTTCAAGTTGGTGCTTCTGGATTGCGTTGTCCTGAGTTATGCTGTGCTGCTCTCTCCTCTATTCATGTGCCGAGCCGACGGTGGCCAGCGTTTCGCAAGGCTGCTTCAGGGTCTCGGTGTCACATGGGAGAATAGACAGCACGGCTTCCCAACGCTCATACTGTAAGAAACACCTTACAAAATGCCACTACACCGTAACAGGAACCAAAAAGCACTGAACGAGCTGCCAGTTCAACCAAGCACCTATTCAGCCTAGCAAACGGCCTACTGCAAGCCCCACACAGAACCAGCCTTGCCAGTTGAAACTGAACAGCAGTGACTTTGCTGAATTCTTTACCAACATATTATGTATAAGGTATGTTTGCTCTATTTTTGTGTATGTTTATTTGTACTCCACTTAGGTGATAGACAAGATTAGAAATGCAATAAATAAATAAATAAAAGTCTTTGCCAGGACCCCTAGGGCAGTCTCATCCAGTCTCCTGTCAGTTAACCAGGAATTGTCCCCCCTTCTTACACAGGCATTTGGGACTATTTTAACCTGATTTCCAACACCTGATTTCCACTGCTGATACCAATAGATTATCTAACTTCCCAACTTAGCAGCACTTGTACATGTACGAGGGAAAAGTCTCAACTACTACGGCAATATTCCAAAAATCTTATTTGTTTAATTGCACGTAGAAAAAGTCATCACAGACTAAAAAAAACCCTCAAAAACATTTTTTAAAATTTTTTCAATATTTTCAGTGTGAGTGTTACTCCATAAATCTGTTTTAACAGTTTTTTGATGCTTTCACTTTAAAACATTCCATGTTTTAAAAACAAAAATGCAAATCAATCGATTGCACTTATCTTGCCATGTTGTCCTCCAAACAGTGCGCTGATTCCTACGGTCCCGTTTCGATAGTCTTCGTCAGGGAACCCAGCGGCGTAGAGGTCTCAACAACAATGATACTAGGGCAAACAAAACATTCTTTTATTAAACAAGCGATGATCGCGTCTCACAGTAAAACTGCAAACTTTACCCAAAAACACATCGTATTTTTTCCATTGAAGGCAAAAAGCGTGAGAGCTGAAAAATCTTATATATATTAATGTTACCCAAGATCCACAAAAATGTTGTTGAGATCTCTATGCCGCTGGGTTCCCTGACGAAGACTATCGAAACGGGACCGTAGGAGTCAGCGCACTGTTTGGAGGACAACATGGCAAGATAAGTGCAATCGACTGATTTGCGTTTTTTTGAAAACATGGAATGTTTTCAAGTGAAAGCATCAAAAAACTGTTAAAACAGATTTATGGAGTAACACTCACACTGAAAATATTGAAAAATTCTTTAAAAAATGTTTTTGAGGGTTTTTTAGTCTGTGATGACTTTTTCTACGTGCAATTAAACAAATAAGATTTTTGGAATATTGCCGTAGTAGTTGAGACTTTTCCCTCGTACATGTACAAGTGCTGCTAAGTTGGGAAGTTAGATAAACTATTTTAACCTGAAAATAGGGGAGAGGCCTTCATCCAACCACCTGCTCCATCGACCTCTGCCTAGTGCAGCAAAACAAGCAGAGGCCTCATAGAAACTGCCCCTTTTCTAACAGGCAACTACCAACCAGTGGGCCAGGGTCCACCCATTTAGGGCTCAGTAGCACACGTTTAGCGATAGCTGGGATCCCAAGCTCGGCCAGCTGAAGACTTGCCCCTTATGGTAACGAAAACGCTACTCTCGACGATGCTGGCACCTGAATATGCTCATTTTTCAGCACGTCTGCTGCAGACTAACAAGGTGGAAAGAAGCGTTTTCCCACCAGCTGAGATATTTTTTGGGTGGTGGTTGGGGGGGGGGAGAGGAGGAACACTTGGTGCCCATCCACTTTTTGTCTAGGCCCACCCAAAATCTGTTGTCTACGCCCCTGCTACCAACAGCATAAAGAAAGGAAGGGTGTGCCCTCTGCTAACGAAGAACAACCTTGACCGGCACAAGCTTGAAGGTTACCAGCCAATATCTAACATCCCATTTCCAGGAAAACTTTCAGAATGAACAGTCTGCATTCAGCTCGGTGATCAACTAGAGGAAAGAGAAACTGGCTAGATCTTTGTCAGATTTGGATTCAAATCCAGTTAAACAATTGAGATGGTCCTTGTATCCTTGTTAGATGATTTTCACAATTTGTCTCATAAGTACATATAAGTAATGCCATACTGGGAAAAGACCAAGGGTCCATCGAGCCCAGCATCCTGTCCACGACAGCGGCCAATCCAGGCCAAGGGCACCTGGCAAGCTTCCCAAACGTACAAACATTCTATACATGTTATTCCTGGGATTTTGGATTTTTCCAAGTCCGTTTAGTAGCGGTTTATGGACTTGTCCTTTAGGAAACCGTCCAACCCCTTTTTAAACTCTGCTAAGCTAACCGCCTTCACCACTTTCTCCGGCAACGAATTCCAGAGTTTAATTATGCATTGGGTGAAGAAACCTTTTCTCCGATTTGTTTTAAATTTACTACACTGTAGTTTCATCGCATGCCCCCTAGTCCTAGTATTTTTGGAAAGCGTGAACAGACGCTTCACATCCACCTGTTCCACTCCACTCATTATTTTATATACCTCTATCATGTCTCCCCTCAGCCATCTCTTCTCCAAGCTGTATAGCCCTAGCCTCCTTAGTCTTTCTTCATAGGGAAGTCGTCTCATCCCCGCTATCATTTTAGTCGCCCTTCACTGCACCTTTTCCAATTCTACTATATCTTTCTTGAGATGCGGCGACCAGAATTGAACACAATACTCAAGGTGCAGTCGCACCTTGGAGCAATACAACGGCATTATAACATCCTCACACCTGTTTTCCATACCTTTCCTAATAATACCCAACATTCTATTCGCTTTCTTAGCCGCAGCAGCACACTGAGCAGAAGGTTTCAGTGTGTTATCGACGACGACACCCAGATCCCTTTCTTGGTCCGTAACTCCTAACGTGGAACCTTGCATGACGTAGCTATAATTCGGGTTCTTTTTTCCCACATGCATCACCTTGCACTTGCTCACATTAAACATCATCTGCCATTTAGCCGCCCAGTTTCCCAGTCTCGTAAGGTCCTCTTGTAATTTTTCACAATCCTGTCGTGATTTAACGACTTTGAATAACTTTGTGTCATCAGCAAATTTAATTACCTCGCTAGTTACTCCCATCTCTAAATCATTTATAAATATATTAAAAAGCAGCTGTCTTAGCACGGACCCCTGAGGAACCCCACTAATTACCCTTCTTCATTGTGAATACTGCCCATTTAACCCCACTCTCTGTTTCCTATCCTTCAACCAGTTTTTAATCCACAATAGGACATTTCCTCCTATCCCATGACCCTCCAATTTCCTCTGTAGCCTTTCATGAGGTACCTTGTCAAATGCCTTTTGAAAATCCAGATACACAATATCAACCGACTCCCCTTTGTCCACATATTTGTTCACTCCTTCAAAGAATTGAAGTAGATTGGTCTCGATGTTAGAACTGCTGGTTTTCTACTACTACTACTACTTATCATGTCTATAGCGCTACCGGACGTACGCAGCGCTTCACATTTGAACATGGAGCAACAGTCCCTGCTCGACAGAGCTTACAATCTAATTATGACAGACAGACAGGACAAGTAAGGGATAAGGGTTAGGACAGACAGGACATATCAGCAGTGGCGTACCAAGGGCGGGGGGCGGTCCGCCCCTGGTGCACGCCGCTGGGGGGTGCCATGGCACGCGCCTGCTGCGAGAGTTCGCTAAGTTCTCTCGTTCGCTGCAGCTCCCTCTGCCCGGAACAGGTTACTTCCTGTTCTGGGGCAGAGGGAGCTGCAGCGAACAAGCAAAGTTAGTAAACTCGCAGGAGGCACGCGCTGCGGAACCCCCCCCCCCCCCAGCGGCATGCACCCGGGGTGGGGCTCTTTCTTGGGGGGTGTCTTTCGCCGGGGGGGTCCGCGCTGCATCTGGGGGGGGGGGGCACTGCACCCGGGGGGTGGGGCACCGCCCCGGGTGTCCGCCCCCCTAGGAACGCCACTGCATATCAGGGATAGGGGACAGTTGAAGGGTTAGGTTTAGGAGTTAGATTATTTCAGAACGCAGACCTGGTACACAGAAAAATTGAAAATTTAGAGAATGGGGCAAGAAACTTAAATTTGAGAATTTTGAATTTTCCTTTTCTTAACTTTACCCCAATTAAGAGACCTATTTAATAAGTTTCTTAAAGAATTTTTTAAATACTCTGAAGATAATCTTCCCCCAATACAAAAATTATATATGTTGCCTAATCGTGGTTTAAAATCAAAGGAACCAGCTCATGAGTCTTTGGATGTTTCTGCTCTATTGGATCAGTCACAGGAAGAAGTTGAATATAGATCTACT
Source organism: Microcaecilia unicolor (assembly GCF_901765095.1). Classification (NCBI taxonomy): domain Eukaryota; kingdom Metazoa; phylum Chordata; class Amphibia; order Gymnophiona; family Siphonopidae; genus Microcaecilia; species Microcaecilia unicolor. The sequence continues at coordinate 272,462 of NW_021963850.1, forward strand.
TTGTTGGTGTCCTTTGTTTTTCTTATGGTCAAAGAGGCATTATTGAGACAATATTGTCGACAAATTTTTCAATGATATATATGGGGGAGAAGATTCAGGTATTCCCAGATGTGTCCAGGACTACGCAAGAAAGGAGGAAGAAATTTCTCCTTTTAAGACGAGAGACAATACAATTGTGGGTTAAATTTCAGTTACGATTTCCTTGCAAGTGTGTTATATTTTTTGAGAATAAGACATACCATTTTTTTTTTAATCTAAGCAGCTTTTGATACCGTGGACCACAATATCATGCTAGCACAACTGACGGCAACAGGCATCAGTGGCCCAGTACTTGCCTGGTTCAGATCCTATCTATCAGACACGTAACAGTCCATAGTGTTCGGCAGCACCTCATCACTACCTTGGCACTGGCGTAGGCTCCATGCACAAGTCATCACAAAGCTGCGGATATTTCATCAGCTAGTGTTCTGTAACTTCCTGAGCCGGTACGTCAAGCTCCATCTCTGGCCGTCTTCAAATCTAAGCTAAAAGCCCACCTTTTTCATGCTGCTTTTAACTCCTAACCCTTATTCACTTGTTCAGAACCCTTATTTTATCATCCTCACTTTAATATTCCCTTATCTCTTATTTGTCCTGTTTGTCTGTCCCAATTAGACTGTAAGCTCTGTCGAATAGGGTCTGTCTCTTCATGTTCAAGTGTACAGCGCTGCTTACGTCTAGTAGCGCTTTAGAAGTGATAAGTAGTAGTAGTAGTCTTTGGGATTCCGGAATCTTGCTACTCTTTCCACCTTATAATTGAAAGAGAAAAACGCCTAGATTTAGACCCAAATCGGGAGACAGACGTTTATCTCACAAAAACGAATAAATCGGTATAATGGAAAGCTGATTTTGGACGTTTTCAACTGCACTCCATCGCGGAAGCGTACAAAGTTGATGGGGGCGTGTCGGAGGCGTGGCGAAGTTGAAACTGGGGCGTGGTTATCGGCCGAGGAGAGATGGGCGCCTTTCGCCGATAATGGAAAAAAAGTATGCGTTTGTAGCTAGAATTTAGGGCACTTTTCCTGGACCCTGTTTTTTCACGAATAAGGCCCCCAAAAGTGCCCTAAATGACCAGATTACCCCCAGAGGAAATCGGGGATGACCTCCCCTGACTCCCCCAGTGGTCACTAACCCCCTCCCACCACAAAAAATGATGTTTCACAACTTTTTATTTTCACCCTCAAATGTCATACCCACCTCCCGGCAGCAGTATGCAGGTCCCTGGAGCAGTTGTTAGGGGGTGCAGTGAACTTCAGGCAGGTGGACCCAGGCCCATCCCCCCCTACCTGTTACAATTGTGCTGCTTGACTTTGGAGACACTGTGGGACTTAACTTCATCTACCCACTCAGCTTTACAAAACTTGATTTTGAAAAATATGGAGACGATTAAAGTTCTATCTGAGACTGCTCTAAACCAAATTCAAACTAGTGAATCCCAAGCGACCGAGGTTAGAAGGATGTCGGAAAAAGTTGAGAAACTTGATCTTGTGGGACAAACTCTAATTAAAGATAAAAACTTCACCCTGAGACGCTTGGAATATTTAGAGAATTATTCAAAAAGACTGACTTTGCGTTTTATAAATTTTCCTAGGTCCCCTATGGTAGTGCCAATCCAAATGATCAGAAAATATTTAATGGAGATTCTGGGAATGCCGGAAAATTCCTTACCACCTATAACAAGAGCTTATTACATACAAATGGATGCGAAATCATCTGAGAATCAACAGCAACAAGGTGTGATGGATCTTACGGCATTTCTCGAGTCTTCTTTAGAGGTCATAACCCAAAGAACTACCCTTTTGGTGACATTTGCATTGGAAATAGACAGAGATGCAGTCCTTAAACTTTCCCTCAGACATTTGGATTCTCTGTTTATGGGATCAAAGGTTAGGGTATTCCCTGATTTGGCTAGGGACACTCAACAAAGGCGTAGGAAATTTTTGACTCTACGTCCCAGATTAATAACAATAGGTGCAGATTTTGTTCTGAGATACCCATGTATATGTAGAATAAAATTTCAATCTAGGCAATACCAATTCTATGACCCAAAACAGTTGGAGGAATTTCTGTTAAGCAGAGAAGTGGTAAATGTTAAAGTTTAGTCCCACACGCACCACTGTAAGGCAGCTAAGAGTCTGCCACTTGAGACGTAACTTGCTCTTTTGATTTATTTATTGGGTGATTATGCTTTATATTAAGTGTTTGAAAATTTACTATAAATCTTGGATCATTACCTAATTTGTGATCGATAGTAGAATATATCATTGTGACTATTAGAATATTTCCTTTTGTTTATAAATTGTTGTTTTGTGTATTATCACTCATAAGGATTTATTATGTATGATAAAACTGTATAAATAAAAATGAAAAAAAAAAAAAACAATTGTGCTGCTTAATGCTTAGTCGTCCAACCCCCCCAAACCCACTGTACCCACATATAGGTGCCCCCCTTCACCCCTTAGGGCTATAGTAATGGTGTAGACTTGTGGGCAGTGGGTTTTGAGGGGGATTTGGGGGGGCTCAACACACCTGGGAGCTCTTTTACCTTTTTTTTTTTTTTTTGTAAAAGTGCCCCCTAGGGTGCCCGGTTGGTGTCCTGGCATGTGAGGGGGACCAGTGCACTACGAATCCTGGCCCCTCCCACGAACAAATGCCTTGGATTTATTCGTTTTTGAGCTGGGCGCTTTCATTTTCCATTATCACTGAAAAACAAAAACGCCCAGCTCACAAATTGTCGAATAAAACATGGACGTCTATTTTTTTCGAAAATACGATTCGGTCCGCCCCTTCACGGACCCGTTCTCGGAGATAAACGCCCATGGAGATAGACGTTTTCGTTCAATTATGCCCCTCCATGTCATCCCTTATTTGTCCTGTTTGTCTGTCTTGATTAGATTATAAGCTCTGTGGAGCAGGGACTGTCTCTTCATGTTGAAGTGCACAGCGCTGCGTACGTCTAGTAGCGTTATAGAAATGATAAGTAGTAGTAGCACTAACGTGCCTAGTACCCAGTGATGTGTTGGCAATTTGTAATTAAGATGCTTCCAGCAGCTCTGCTTCACAAAGTAATTTAGCAAAGAGCTCCCAGGGCGCCTCTGTCAGTGCATCACTGTTAGTAGACCAGATCAACCCAATTAGAACAACTCTGGCAGCCAGACTCGCAGACAGGTTTAATCAGAAATTCAGCCGTGCGTTGCAGAATTTCCAAGTCAGATAGAAAAAAGACGCCCAGGTGCAACTCGTGCACAGAACTGATTTAAAATTATTTGTTGTTTTCAAAGAGATTTTAATATTACAGTTCAAAGATCAAACAAAAAGAGAAAAAAAAATCCAGAAAAAGAAATTAATAAATATACCACTTTAAGACAAATAATTATTTAATTATTTGTTGCATTTGTATCCCACATTTTCCCACCTATTTGCAGGCTCAATGTGGCTTACGTAGCACCGTGTTGTCGATCGCCAATTCCGGTATGACAAATACATAGTGATATCATGGTAGAGATCATGTGTGACAGACACATTATGGAATCGGAAAGGAGGAAGAGTTATGTTATGTCCATTTCGAGTATTAGATTCGTTGTGTTGCAGGGTTCGGGCATTTAAGCGGGATCATTCGGATATGCCTTTTTGAACAGGTAAGTTTTTAGTGATTTCCGGAAGTCGGCTAGGTCTTGCGTTGTTTTCACGGCATTTGGTAGTGCATTCCATAATTGCGTGCTTATATAGGAGAAGCTGGATGCGTAGGTTGATTTGTATTTGACTCCTTTGCAACTTGGGTGGTGGAGATTTAGGTATGTGCGTGTTGATCTTGTTGTGTTTCTGGTTGGTATGTCAACGAGGTCTGTCATGTATCCTGGGGCCTCGCCATAGATAAGTTTATGAACCAAAGCGCAGAACCCACATTAAGGGGTCCTTTTACCAAACAGGTGAAAGTGTCCTTAGTGCATCCTTACCCGGGTCATTCCCGAACGCCAAGGCCATTTTTACTGCTGGGGTGAAATGGCCGATTTTCCGAATACCCAGGAATAACACCAGTGGCAGGTTCACCGCTGCCATGGAAAAATATCTTGTATGCGCACCAGCCCTCAAACCGGTACGTGCTAACATCTAAATGAGGGGCCCTTTTACTAAAGGGTTGACACGCAGCAACAGGCTTGCCGCACGCAAATCAGGACCTATCGTTGGAGCCTGGCGGTACTTCCCACCCCCAGCGCGCACCATTTCAGGAAGTACAAAAAAGTTTCTATTTTCATAGCGCCAGTACTTACCTGCTGATAATCACGCAGCGCCGCACACTGCCGGGTTAGCACGGGATTTCCTGTAAGTACTCCCCCCTCGAAATGGCCGTACGGCAAGTGATTCACTTACCACACGGCCATTTCTTGTCCTCAGAAAAAAAAGAGATAACCTTTTACCCGCTGAGGTAAAAGGGGGCCTCAGCATGCACCAAAAGCACGCGCTGACGCTAGTGCAGGCCCCCTTTTACTGCCGCTTAGTAAAAGGATCCCTGTATGTGTTCTTTCGCACTTAACACTAATAGTAGATAAAGAGGGGGATAATCGAACGGGGACGACCATCTCTAAGGGCGCCCATCTCTGAGGATGTCCCCACAAAGGGGCGGGACATCCCATATTATCGAAACAAGACGGGCGTTCATCTTTCGTTTCGATAATACGGTCGGGGACGCCCAAATCTCAACATTTAGGTCGACCTTAGAGATGGTCGACCGAAATGTTGAGATCGTCGACCTTAGAGATGGGCGACCTTGGTTTTCGCCGATAATGGAAACCGAGGACGCCCATCTCAAAAACAACCAAATCCAAGGAATTTGGTCGTGGGAGGAGCCAGCATTCGTAGTGCACTGGTCCCCCTCACATGCCAGGACACCAACCGGCACCCTAGGGAGCACTGCAGTGGACTTCACAAATTGCTCCCAGGTGCATAGCTCCCTTACCTTGGGTGCTGAGCCCCCCAACCCCCCCCCCCCCCAAAAAAAAACCCCCACTCTCCACAACACTACCATAGCCCTTAGGGATGAAGGGGAGCACCTAGATGTGGGTACAGTGGGTTTGTGGTGAGCTTTGGAGGGCTCACATTTACCAGCACAAGTGTAACAGGGAGGGGGGGATGGGCCTGGGTCCGCCTACCTGAAGTGCACTGCACCCACTAAAAACTGCTCCAGGGACCTGCAGTGATGGAGCTGGGTATGACATTTGAGGCTGGTATAGAGGCTGGAAAAAAATGTTTTTTAATTTTTTGGGGGGTGGGAGGGGGTTGGTGACCACTGGGGGAGTAAGGGGAGGGCTGGCTATTGTGGGGCGGGTCTCTCAGTGATCACCCCACCCCTGAAGGGTGGCCTGGCATTTGAGTACCGGCACCTTTTTCGCTAGAAAAAAACACACTGCACATACTGTAAGTACATTAAATTTTAACAGTACCTAAAACATACTTTTGAAATAGGTTCTCTTTACTTTCTTAAAAAGATGAAAGCTAAATAAAGATCTAATCATATCCGGGAATGACGACCAAAGGGTAGTTGCTCGGAAAGGGAATACTGTCTGAAATATTTTTCAATAACACGAACCCTTTGGGCTAGGAAAAATTGACGTGACACATAAGATGAAACCTCACCAGCATATCAGTGATGACATATAACCGAGAATATCACCAATCCACTCTCTTGAATCACAAACTACCAAGTCTAAACATGATACGGGCTTCAACCGAGAGGCAGTGGGTAGTCAAATAAAATGGAGTCATTTGTGTAGAAATCTTTATAAAGACAAAAGTAAATGAATCTCAGTATTTTGCATGGTTTGTAACCGTTTTAAAAGGCTTTGACACCCCCAAATAAGCTATGTTACATTAATCCGATTTATTTAAAACTAACAATTGAACAACTAGTCTAAACTGTTCCGGATCAAGATATTTCCTAAGTCTTCTTAATTTTTGCATAACCCCAAAACATCCTTTTATTAAATGATTTATCTGATTCTCCATGGTTAACCTACAATCAATAACGACACCTAGGATTAGCGTGCGGTCCGGTAAAATCCCACGTTACCACATGCTAAGCCCAAATTCTGGTACATTTTAGTAAAAGGATTCCTATGAGGAGAAACCTCCATGAAACAGGCCCAAAATGACGCTGCATCTCTCAGTTTCATTCAAACCTCCTGCAAGTCTTCAGTGAGCAGCAGACACCCTCCTCCTTGGCTACTGTGCCTCCGTGATAAATCACTTCTCTCTCCTTTTGTCCTGTCTGACTGGCTGGCCTCCATCACTCCATCATTCCTTAGGAAAACAGACTTTTTGTTTTCTTTTTCTTTTGGCCTTGTACCGCTTTCTGTGAGGCAGTATCTCTGTTGAAGCAGGCAGCTGGTTATCAGATGGGGAAAGGATCCAGACCAAAGCATTGCTCCATAACACCAGCCCACTGTTTACTGTTGGGGAAATTGCACTGTTCCCTGGCAAGGAAAGAAAGAGGTCCTTATGAAGAGACTGGGAAATGCTGCAGATAAAGGACAACAGCTTCCCTTGTTCCACTTTAAGTGATATTTAAGCCCGAAATGTTTGAAAGAGGAGAAATGGGGCATGCGATGAAACTACAATGTAGTAAATTTAAAACGAATCGAAGAAAAGTTTTCTTCACTCAACGTGTAATTAAACTCTGGAATTCGTTGCCAATGCGGTAAAGGCGGTTAGCTTAGCGGAGTTTAAAAAAGGTTTGGACGGCTTCCTAAAGGAAAAGTCCATAGACCGTTATTAAATGGGCTTGGGGAAAATCCACTATTTCTGGGATAAGCAGTATAAAATGTTTTGTGCTTTTTTGGGATCTTGCCAAGGTATTTGTGACCTGGATTGGCTACTGTTGGAAACAGGATGCTGGGCTTGATGGACCTTTGGTCTTTCCCAGTATGGCAATACTTATGTACTTATGTACTTGGGATTCTGAATGGAATCTTGCTACTCTTTGGGGTTCTACATGGAATGTTGCTACACTTTGAAATTCTGCATGGAATCTTGTTATTCTTTAGAATTCTAGAATCTTGCTATTCTTTGGGGTTCTATGTAGAATTTAGGTTTCTGCCAGGTATTTGTGACCTGGATTGGCCACTGTTGGAAACAGGATGCTGGGCTTGATGGACCTTTGGTCTTTCCCAGTATGGCAATACTTATGTACTTACAGTATAACTTTTCCAACAGCAGCATATTCTTAACAATATTTTGGCCTTCTTATGTGTTTGGTCCACTAATAAGAACTTTTCCATTTGTGTCCCAAATTTTGAAGGCATGTCAGAGAGAGGAGTTAGACATGGGTACGGTTAAAAAAAATTGATATTATAGATGAAGTTCTGTACAAGCAAGAAGTGGTTATGATCTTGAAAATGATAATGGACCAGAAACTTTGAATAATAAGGTGGACGTTTTTGTGAATGATTAATGTCGAGATTATTGTTTTTCCCAGAGTTCCAGGTATGACTCCTAAAGTTTTCCTCAGAAATATTTCCTTAATTATTACTTTGAAAGGAGTGAAGCCTGTGAAAACTGGGATTGCTTTAATCAGTGGGATTTGAATTAGAGACTTGAGTATACGGATCGTTAAATAATTTCTGGTTTTTTAAAAGAGATAGAATGTAATCAGGTGTATTATTTCTAACTAATATTGGATAATAAGTATGTTTTCAATGAAATGATTTGACTACACACCGCATTGGCCTTGAAGAAGCCAACCAGATGATCAATGTGGAATAATGAATTAGATGAGTAATATCTGGGGATAATCAGGTTAATACCATGTTTTCTTTTTTCTGTTTAATTGATCTCCTTGTCTTAACTCACTCTCCCTAGTTTTCTTCACTTTGTGATCTAAGAAAGAGAAAGATTGTATATAATCCATATATCTAGTTGGGGTTGTTTTGTTCTTATCTTGTATTAATGTGCAGTCATCTCTGTATTACTGTTTGCAAGTGACCCTTGTAAAATGAAAAATTATAAATAAATGATTAAAAAAAAAAAGACATGGGTACGGTTACCATATTTGCGGACACAAAAAATAGAGGACAGAAAAAATAAAAAATGGTTTCTATCTTCACTAAAGTAATATTTAATTGCAGTTAATGAACACACATCAAACAGTAGACATTCTACTTTTCAATAACTTCTGGATTTGAGTTTGACTGAGTCTGAGCCTAAGCGTACTTACCATTAGAGCGATATCCCTTTGGCTGGCTTCTGAGATACGTATGAAAGTCTTCGCATGACATACGCTTAAAATCGTGCTGCAGGAACAAAATTCCTTTGACAGATTCAACCAGCAGGGGAGCAGAGAGGGGATCAGCAATGACTTTTTCTCTCTTTAGCACCACCATGTGTCCAGACTGACTGATAAGCCAGAGATGGTTTCTCTCATTATATGGGTAGGTGTATTGGTCATAGGCACATAAAAGAAAAAGAGGATATTTCCCTAAAAATTAAAAATCCTGGAGGACATACCTGAAGCTGTCCAGAAAGAAGTCATGTCCTCTTAAAAGAGGACATATGGTAACTCTAGACATGGGTAAAGTTTCCAGATCTTTCTATTCCATGATACATAGTAACATAGTAGATGACGGCAGAAAAAGACCCGCACGGTCCATCCAGTCTGCCCAACAAGACAACTCACATGTGCTACTTTTTGTGTATACCCTACTTTGATTTGTACCTGTGCTCTTCAAGGCACAGACCGTATAAGTCTGCCCAGCACTATCCCCGCCTCCCAACCACCAGCCCCGCCTCTCAACCACCGGCTCTGGCACAGACTATATAAGTCTGCCCAGCACTATCCCCGCCTCCCAACCACCAGCCCCGCCTCCTGATCTTGACTAAGCTCCTGAGGAGCCATTCCTTCAATGATGCATGCTGTAATCTGACACCAAAGATTTTTTTAAAAGGCAGGGGGTCCACAAGGATCATGAAAGGGATATTTGTGGAGTGATCTGCATATCCATGACTACACATATATAATTAAACCACCTAATAACTATGGCTACTATACCACCCCACAGCATTTTAGTTTTCCATTTGATGTACACAAAATTTTCAAGACACGTGAGGGAGGAGGATTCTGGCAAGTGTATTTCATTTTAAATCCACATCTGCCATAAATAAGAACTTATAATAGCACCACCCAAAGAATCCAAGTCCATAAACCGCTACTAAATGGACTGGGGAAAAATCCACAATTCCAGGAATAACATGTATAGAATGTTTGTACGTTTGGGAAGCTTGCCAGGTGCCCTTGGCCTGGATTGGCCGCTGTCATGGACAGGATGCTGGGCTCGATGGACCCTTGGTCTTTTCCCAGTGTGGCATTACTTATGTACTTATGTCCTCTACGTGGCTCACTTTTATTACATAGAGCAGTGATTTAACCTATTGTGATGTCATAGTGGCTCATTCCACCAATAAGAGCCAACCTCATTAGTGATGTTACAATGGCTTGATTGTATAGAATGTTTGTACGTTTGGGAAGCTTGCCAGGTGCCCTTGGCCTGGATTGGCCGCTGTCGTGGACAGGATGCTGGGCTCGATGGACCCTTGGTCTTTTCCCAGTGTGGCGGTACTTATGTACTTATGTAATCCATGGGAATCATGAATGATTCTAGTTTGGAGACGGCACAGCAAACAAACAGGAGGAACCTCTACATAGAAATACAAGGATAAAGGGGTAGAGGCTGGCCGAAGGAAAATCCAACACAGAAGATGGTGCTTTAAAAAGTACTTTATTTGCTGCTTGGACAGAAAAGACCCGGTATCTTTCACGGATTTTATATTTTCATTTATCAGTCCTTCATATTTATTTGAATTATTATTTTTTATATATTTTTTACAACATGTATATATTTTGCAATATATATATGAATATATATATTTTTCATTTATTTATTTCTGTATGTTTTTAGAATCATATTGTGGCCCCTGAGGCAGGCGTTTCTCAACGCTGAAACACGGACCGTGTTGGGTCCTTTGTGTCCAAGCAGCAAATAAAGGGGTCCTTTTACTAAGGTGCGCTGAAAAATGGCCTGCGGTAGTGTAGGCGCGTGTTTTGGGGGCACGCAGATCCATTTTTCAGTGCACCTGCAAAAAAAATGCCTTTTTAACATTTTTGCCGAAAATGGACGTGCGGCAAAAATCAAAATTGACGCGCGTCAATTTTGGGCCTGAGAACTTACCGCCAGCCATTGACCTAGTGGTAAAGTCTCATGTGGTAACCGGGCGCTAATGACCTATGTGCGTCAAATGCCACTCGGCGCACATCTGATACCCGTGTCCAAAAATAATTTCAGACGCGCGTATCGGACGCGCACCAAAAATGAAATTACCGCAAGAGCCACGCAGTAGCCGGGCAGTAACTCCATTTTGGCGTGCTTTGGGCGCGCGTAGATGCTTACGCGGATTAGTAAAAGGGGCCTCTATGTATTTTATCCTTATAGTTTGGAGACTCCGTACTACACAAATAGGTGATGAATTTTACTACCAGATAACACTTCCTAGCTTTTTTTTGTTTGTTTTCCATCTGACCCTCACCAAAGTTTTAGGACATCAAAGGAGATATGCAAGGATCGTGACAGGATTATATTTCAGGCAGGGGCGTAGCCAGACACCCAATTTTGGATGGGCCTGAGCCTAAAGTGGGTGGGCATAAAAATCCCATCTGGCATCTCTCCCCCCACTCCCCCACCCCAGGCGACCAATAATTTCTCAATTCCACACTCCCCTCCTTCCCTTCATACTTTTTCAAATCTTCAGTGCTTCACTGCACGGAAACAGTGACTCATACCTGCTGCTCTCATCAGTCCAGAGCCTTCCCTCTGACCTGGTACCACTATTGTGGACCAATACCAATATTCCACTATTGTGGAAACAGGAAGATACATCAGAGGGATGGCTCTGAACTGGCACGAGCTGCGGGTATAAGTCGCTGTTTGCAAAACATTGAAAAATTGAAAAGGTACAGAGAGGTTAGGGGGGGGGGGTTGAGTTGACAGATGCCAAAATGCCTTTGGAGGAGAGGAGGGAGAGATGCTGGGAGTCTTCTGCTGATGAGGCTTGAGACTCGCCAGCCACATCAGAGTTGTGCCACTTATGGGTGGGCCTGAGCCTAAAGTGGGTGGGCACAGGCCACTGATTTCAGGAATCCGCTTATTCCATGAGTATGCCGCAGTGAGACTAATTAATAGCCTGTGGTCTTGGCATCTCATCCACACCAGGTTTTCAGCAGTTGCGTTGGGTCTATGGATCATACCCGCAGAACGCACCAAGAGGAAGCAAAGGAGCGGAGAGACGGCCAGTCGCTTCTCCAATGCCCCTCTTTCCCAACACCCCTCCCTCCAACTTTGAACCTGAGACACAAAAATTAGCCAACACCTCCTCCTCTATCTGACAGCTTCCACCCTTCACTCCACCATCCTTCCTCAACAATCTGTTCACCACCCCCAAATAATTCCTTGGACTCGTACACAGAAATATATAATTTCTTAGCTTGAAAAATTGCACCTTTATACCTACATCACTTTCCACTACTGTACTTTACCCCTCTCTCTGGGTTTTCTCCATGCCATTTCCAATCTCTGCACATCCTGCTGAATTGCTTTCAATTGTACAGAGTACCAGGGAGCTTTCCTATTCCCTCCCCCTCTCCTGCCCTGGAGCTATTTCATCCAAAGCAACCTCTACCTTCCTCCTATGTGTGTATCTGGGAATGGGAGAGAGAATCAGAGCTGGGAATTTCTGTGAAAAATGCATACAGCTCAAGACAGCTTAAAAGTGAACCCCAAGGAGCATGCCTGGATATAGAAAAGAGGTAACATAGTGAGGGAAGGGGACTTGATATACCACCTTTCTGTGGTTTTTTGCAACTACATTTGAAGCAGTTTACATAGTATATTCAGGTACTTATTTGTACCAGGGGCAATGGAGGGTTTATTTTTATTTTTTTGTTACATTTGTACCCTGCTCTTCCCCACTCATGGCAGGCTCAATGTGGCAATGGAGGGTTAAGTGACTTGCCCAGAGTCACAAGGAGCTGCCTGTGCCAGGAATCGAACTCAGTTCCCCAGGACCAAAGTCCACCACCCTAACCACTAGGCCACTCCTCCACTCCGTAGGATATCAAATGTTAAAGACACCAAAAAGGTAATTTTATAAACTCAGCACTTACATTTGGTACACACTGGGTCTCATTTTCAAAACTGAAAAAATGTCTCAAAAACAGAATGAAGCCGCATTTGGATGTTTTTCTCTGAAAAATGAACAAATTGAGATTTTCAAAACTCGGGTTTGAGATGTTTTTCTCTGCGGTACATGCAAATCACAAGGGGTCGTTTTGGGGGCGGGATTTGGGCATTCCCAAAACTTGGATGTTTTTCTGCCAAAAACGTCCAGAGCTAAAAGTTAAGACGTTTCAGTCTAGACCTGTTTCAATCACGACTACGTCGCAAAAAGGTGCCCTAAATGACCAGACGGTGGTCAGTGCAGTGCAGTGCACTGTAGAGGAGACCCAGGCCCATAATCCACTCTAACTGGGCAGGACCATTCAGGGAGGAAGTCCAGGTGCAGGCCATGGGCAACCTACGAGTACCACTGCTGCTGCCTAGGTGAAGACTGCAGCAGATAGGACTTTAAAGTGGGGGCGGGGCCGGCTCTGACAGGGGGTGTGTATGCCACTGATGCACCTTGTTTAAATATGCCACTGATCCCCGAGTGTATGATGGGAAGGGGTAGGACTTGGCATTTCTAAAGGGGTAAGGCAAGGAAGGCTGGGAAGGGGGCAAGGAAGAGAATAAATTTAAAATTTCATTAAAATAATGTAAACCATGGTAAGCTGGGCTGGATGGGCATCAGAGCTAAATGCCTTTCCAGCCTTTGTTCTGGTTTGCGTTTGTGTTAATAGAAGATATTTCAAAGTACACCAGATCTCTAGGGTTTCAAGTTTTCGTTTGTACTTATTCTGTTCTCTGCCAATTTACAGTCCTTCTAGGTGGTCCAGAAACACTCTGGGTAAATGTATGCTTAAGATTACAGAGCTGCCAAATGAATCAGATCCAAGAGGGATATTTTTTTGCACCAGTCCTGGATTTCTAACCTCCCAGTCCTGAAGCATTATGGGGCAGTCAGTGCTGATGTCAATAGATAGTAGCAGGGACTGCAACAGTGGTGTAGGAAGAGGGGGCGGTGGGGCGGTCTGCCCCGGGTGCACGCCGCTGGGGGGGTGTTGGCTCTGCTGGTTCCCTGCTCCCTCTGCCCCAGAACAGGTTATTTCCTGTTCCGGAGCAGAGCCGACGCAGCTCCCAGCGACGTGCAGTCGGGGCGGATTGGCCCTCCCGCCCGCTCCCCACTTTCCCATGAATCAGGAAGCCAGGTAATGCCGTGGTTCAACGTTCAAGGTTTAGGACCATGAAGGAGCCTGCGGGGGAGGGGTGTGACTGATCCCCTGCACGGACTGAACCGGCGCCGCTCAGAAAGAATGAAAAACCCGAGGAAGCGAGCAGAAGAGGGAGGGGGGTGTTGTGGGGATCGGGGAACCCTAGAACAGCAGGGTCGTGCGGGGATCTGGGCAAAAGGAGAGGGTGTGGGCACTGCGGAGATCTAGGCGGGCAAGGGTGCGGGAACTGGGAGGCGCTGTGGGGGACCCGGGTGGCAGGGGGACCAGGATATCAGGAAAGAGGTGGGGGGGGGGTGCATCGTGCTGTACCCGGGGGGGGGGGTGCGCAGCAATAACCACACCTGCTTTGGGATACAAGTTGAAAACCAGCACTGACCAAAATGTCTCCCTCCTGAAACCTAGTAACTTGACAGCTCTGCAAACTCTGAGAAAAAAACAAAATCATAAAGGGAACAAAGTAAAATATGCAGCCAGCTGGTGCTCCAGATCGTAACTTTTAACAGACATCCAGTAAACAGATTTTAACCAAACCTTCACTTGGAAACAGCATCTGTCAACACTCCCGAGTCTGCAGGGCTGCTGTTGGCGGTGATTAAAGCCTGATCTGTCTTCCCACGTTCTGAGGCTGTTTTTAATCCCCTTAATTAGAGATATGATCCACCCGCTTTGCATGACCTGTGTAGCTCTCTCTGACCACGTGGATAAGACAATTCCACTCCTCCTCACTATGATACTTTTCCCTTCTCAATGTATTTGTCTTGAGCCTTTTTAAAGTTTTTCCCAGGCTCTTTCCAGGATGGGTTATATCCCTTCACCGTGGAAGGGCAGCCAGGACCAGCCCCGATACCTCGTGCAACTTGTCCCTCCAATTGGCAGGGCTGAGAGTAACGCCAGAGGTGGATGCTCCCGATAATTTTAGGGTCTGCGGCTATAATATGAATCTCTTCCACAGGAGACGTATGTGTTAGGCGGTGAGAGTCTGATAGGTACCGACGGGGAGAGGGATCTTGCGGTGATAGTATCTGAGGATCTGAAGGCGACGAAACAGTGTGACAAGGCGCTGGCCATAGCTAGAAGGTTGTTAGGCTGTATAGAGAGAGGTGTGACCAGCAGAAGAAAGGGGGTGTTGATGCCCCTGTATAAGTCGTTGGTGAGGACCCACCTGGAGTATTGTGTTCAGTTTTGGAGGCCGTATCTCGTTAAGGATGTAAAAAGAATTGAAGCAGTGCAAAGAAAAGCTACGAGAATGGTACGGGATTTGCGTTACAAGACGTATGAGGAGAGACTTGCGGACCTGAACATGTATACTCTGGAGGAAAGGAGAAACAGGGGTGATATGATACAGACGTTCAAATATCTGAAAGGTATGAATCCGCAAACGAACCTTTTCCGGAGATGGGAAGGCGGTAGAACTAGAGGGCATGATATGAGATTGAAGGGCGGCAGACTCAAGAAAAATGTCAGGAAGTATTTTTTCACGGAGAGAGTGGTGGATGCTTGGAATGCTCTCCCACGGGAGGTAGTGGAGAGAAAAACGGTAACGGAATTCAAACATGCGTGGGATAAACATAAAGGAATCCTGTTCCGAGGGAATGGATCCTCAGAAGCTTAGCCGAGATTGGGTGGCAGAGCCGGTGGTGGGAGGGGGGGCTGGTTGGGAGGCAGGGATAGTGCTGGGCAGACTTATACGGTCTGTGCCAGAGCCAGTGGTTGGGAGGCAGGGATAGTGCTGGGCAGACTTCTACGGTCTGTGCCCTGAAAAAGACAGATACAAATCAAGGTAAGGTATACACAAAAAGTAGCACATATGAGTTTATCTTGTTGGGCAGACTGGATGGACCGTGCAGGTCTTTTTCTGCCATCATCTACTATGTTACTATTCTCTTCCCTTGCACACAGAGTTTGTATGAAGGGTCCCTGGCAGCTGGCTGGATGTCCTCTGCACCGTCTCTGGACAGGCACATAACACTCGCTGGAAAAATTCACGAGGGGAGGCTGGTAGGGATTTGTACAAAATACCCATTATTGGGCCCTCCCTAAACAAATAAAAATATTCAAAAGCAGAGAATTGAAAATAATAAGGCAATTCTCTAAAGTAGATACTATTAACTACATGTGCCTAACAGCTATTCTACAAATATACATGAACACCCCCCTCCCCACCCCGTGAGGTGGGGTTTGATGAGAATAAGGGGAGAGAAGAAATCTTGTTGAAGTGCTTTAAAAAAACACAAACAGGGTTATTTTTTCTGAGATCATAACTGTTGCCTTGGTAAGAGCTCAATCAAAAAAACAGAACAGCAACTCATGTGGCCGTGTAAACAAAACAGTCACAAGGGTGATGGGAAAAAACAGGGGGGAACAGCAGATGATATTAAATCTTGCAGTTTATTTAACATCCAGGACTCACACCAGGGGCGTAGCCAGACACCCAATTTTGGGTGGGCCTGGGTCCAAGATGGGTGGGCAGAAGAACTCCGCCTCATCCCACAGATGATGTGGTCTCTCCTCTCACCTGCATGCCATATGGTCTCTCAAATATCCTCCCTCTCCTGTACACTTTTCAAATAGCAGATTTTCACCGGCAACGGGCAGCAACTAATACTCACTCCTGATGTTAGCTCCATACCCTTCCCTCTGATGCAACTTCCTGTTTCCGTCTAGGCAAGAATACATCAGTGTGAAGACTATGGGGCCAGTGCAAGCAGTATGCATCAGTCACTGCTCACTGCAGGTGAAGATCTGCTACTTACAAGGTATGCAGGAGGGACAGTTGTTGGGAGTTTTCGGCTGGTGGGGCTTGGGGATCCCTGCCAGCCACATTATAGCTATGCTGGTACTGGGTGGGCCTGAGCCCAAAGTGGGTGGGCCTGGGCCCACCCAAGCCCACCCTTGGCTACGCCACTGACTAACATGAGCCCTCGTGTTTCGGCCCAAAAGGGCCTTCCTCAGGAGCCACTTGAATTGGATGTATATTGTTGAAACTAGAAAGGTGCACTGCTGGTATATTCAATGTCTGAATCAAGGGTTAGTCCTTATAAACTGTCTATGAAAGCAAGTTCGGAGGTGCTTTCACAGACAAGGAAATGTAGGCAAATTAAAAATGTCGAGTGGAAGAAATGGTGGGCCATAAGCAGGATTTTCAACTTCATTGTGCTGCTAACAGGGTGCCTCTGTTGCTCAAAGAGTAACGAGGACTCACGGTCTTACCTCTTGGTGTCACATAGTAACTATAGAGTGGTGTTCTGAATCAGCTGCAAATCTTCTCTCTATATAAAAGGCAACACCAACATTCTATGAAGCCTCCAGCCGGAAGTGTGAAGGGGGAGAGATATCCGGTTTCCCCATGAGTGTCTGCCCCGCCCTCTCTGTAACACAAACAGTCAGTGAAGGAAAACAGCAAAGCACGAAATCAAATCGCTCTGTAACAGTGAAGGACTCAGAGGGGGGAGGGGACAGAGGCCAGAGGGCAGGGACACACACATTCCCACATGCACACAGAAGAAAACCTTGCTAGCCCCCCCCCCCCGTTTCATTTGCATCAGAAACGGGGCTTTTTTACTAGTATTTCATAATTGATAAAATGGAACCCCAGCCGATAATGTGTTGCAGTAGTCCAGTTGGTTCACAACAAGATATCTAAAGCTCTAGTATCTGGGTACGGTTTGAGAGATAATAACTTCCTTAAAGCAAGAAGGATCACTTAACTATGCAGATCTGTCTCTACATATTATAATTATAGTTAATTACTTTTATTCAACCTTTATCCAAGGCAGATTATTAAAAAACATACATAATCGTAAAAACACAATACATAAAACAAACAAAAAAAAGAACCGCTGGTTTCAGGTCATTAAATTAAAATTATCCTTGGTCACGTAAGCAGATCTGAACTTTGAATACAAAAGTACCACCATCTAAAGATTGCAGTTGCAGGCCTCTACATAGGCCAACCAAAATAATGAACTCTTCAATTGCTTCTTAAAAGATATAATGCTGAAGAACTTTTGAACTACAAAGAACAACGTTGGGTTGAACTCAGAGTTGGATTGGTGGTCAGTGATTTGATTGGATGGTGAGTCTTGGCGGTAGAGCCTATCAGAATGTGTCTTTTGATAGTCAGCTGCATCATATTTAAATCAATGTCTTTCCAAAAACGCAGCAGCCATTTCTTCAGATGAGAGAACGAAGGCGGCACCAGAATTGTAAGCTCTTAGCAGTTAGACAGATTTTGCAAGATTGAATTTAAAGATCTACATTGAAAAAGTTCTTTTGTATTGCAACAACACTGATACTGGTTTTATTTATTTTTATTTATTTATTTATAGCATTTGTATTCCACATTTTCCCACCTTTTTGCTGGCTCAATGTGGCTTACAATGTGTCTTTGTTGGAGTGGTTAGGGTGGTGGACTTTGGTCCTGGGGAACTGAGGAACTGAGTTCGATTCCCACTTCAGGCACAGGCAGCTCCTTGTGACTCTGGGCAAGTCACTTAACCCTCCATTGCCCCATGTAAGCCGCATTGAGCCTGCCATGAGTGGGAAAGCGCAGGGTACAAATGTAACAAAAATAAAATAGATACTATTGGAGATTCTACATGGAATGTTGCTATTTCACTAGCAACATTCCATGTAGAAGGCTACGCAGGCTTCTGTTTCTGTGAGTCTGATGTCCTGCACGTACGTGCAGGACGTCAGACTCACAGAAGCAGAAGCCTGCGCAGCCACATTGGTGATCTGCAAGGGCCGACTTTGCTAGTGGAATAGCAACATTCCATGTAGAATCTCAAATAGTAGCAACAGTGGAGGAGTGGCCTAGTGGTTGGGGTGGTGGACTCTGATCCTGGGGAACTGAGTTTGATTCCCACTTCAGGCACAAGCAGCTCCTTGTGACTCTGGGCAAGTCACTTAACCCTCCATTGCCCCATGTAAGCCGCATTGAGCCTGCCATGAGTGGGAAAGCGTGGGGTACAAATGTAACAAAAAAAAAAAATTATAATGTAATCACTTATTGTTACATAGAGATTTCTGAGTATCAAAGTAGAGTTTAAAACGAGTATATGTTATACAAACAGTTCTGAATTTAGGTATGGGAGATGTATGCAATTACATTTGTTGCTCTGTGTGGTATGCCTTGTTAAAGAGATGAGTCATAGTAACATAGTAGATGACTGCAGAAAAAGACCTGCATGGTCCACCCAGTCTGCCCAACAAGATAAACTCACATGTGCCATTTTTTGTGTATACCTTACCTTGATTTGTACCTGTCTTTTTCAGGGCACAGACCGTATAAGTCTGCCCAGCACTAACCCTGCCCCCCAACTACCCGCCCCGCCTCCCACCACCGGCTCTGGCACAGACTGTATAAGTCTGCCCAGCACTATCCCCGCCCCCCAACCACCCGCCCCGCCTCCCACCACCGGCTCTGGCACAGACCGTATAAGTCTGCCCAGCACTATCCCCGCCCCCCAACCACCCGCCCCGCCTCCCACCACCGGCTCTGGCACAGACCGTATAAGTCTGCCCAGCACTATCCCCGCCCCCCAACCACCCGCCCCGCCTCCCACCACCGGCTCTGGCACAGACCGTATAAGTCTGCCCAGCACTATCCCCGCCTCCCAACCACCAGCCCCGTCTCCCACCACCGGCTCTGGCACAGACCGTATAAGTCTGCCCAGCACTATCCCCACCTCCCAACCACCAGCCCCGTCTCCCACCACCGGCTCTGGCACAGACCGTATAAGTCTGCCCAGCACTATCCCCGCCCCCCAACCACCCGCCCCGCCTCCCACCACCGGCTCTGGCACAGACCGTATAAGTCTGCCCAGCACTATCCCCGCCCCCCAACCACCAGCCCCGTCTCCCACCACCGGCTCTGGCACAGACCGTATAAGTCTGCCCAGCACTATCCCCGCCCCCCAACCACCCGCCCCGCCTCCCACCACCGGCTCTGGCACAGACCGTATAAGTCTGCCCAGCACTATCCCCGCCCCCCAACCACCAGCCCCGTCTCCCACCACCGGCTCTGGCACAGACCGTATAAGTCTGCCCAGCACTATCCCCACCTCCCAACCACCAGCCCCGCCTCCCACCACCGGCTCTGGCACAGACCGTATAAGTCTGCCCAGCACTATCCCCGCCCCCAACCACCCGCCCCGCCTCCCCCCACCGGCTCTGGCACAGACCGTATAAGTCTGCCCAGCACTATCCCCGCCCCCCAACCACCAGCCCCGTCTCCCACCACCGGCTCTGGCACAGACCGTATAAGTCTGCCCAGCACTATCCCCACCTCCCAACCACCAGCCCCGTCTCCCACCACCGGCTCTGGCACAGACCGTATAAGTCTGCCCAGCACTATCCCCGCCCCCCAACCACCCGCCCCGCCTCCCACCACCGGCTCTGGCACAGACCGTATAAGTCTGCCCAGCACTATCCCCGCCCCCCAACCACCAGCCCCGTCTCCCACCACCGGCTCTGGCACAGACCGTATAAGTCTGCCCAGCACTATCCCCACCTCCCAACCACCAGCCCTGCCTCCCACCGCCGGATATACGAAAGTTTGTTAGATCGTAGATTATTTTTAGGTTCTGCGGCAGTATGTTCCATAACTTGGTTTTCTTTACTTCTTAGTGAACCTCTTCTCTGATGAAGACCCTGAAACCTGGACAGGTCGGCAGAGGTTCTCTTTATGCTGAAAGTTGCTGCCAGTTAAGTAAAACGACAATTTCGAATTTTCATTAGAAAAAAACTTTTTGTGCTGAATGTGAAATAAGTGTAAAATACTGAAAGCTAAGGATCGATGACGATTTGCACGTCGCTGCCAAATGAAACGCCACAAGGCAGCGTAGATGCACTGAATTTTGATGATCCTGAAAGAAAAGAAAAAAAAAGGAAGAAAAAGAATGACAAACAGAGAAGCAAGATTGATCGTGATTTATAAATGCGTAAGTATTTTGGGTTATCCACTACTACTTATCATTTCTAAAGCACTACTAGACGTACGCAGCGCTGTACACTTGAACATGAAGAGACAGTCCCTGCTCCACAGAGCTTACAATCTAATTAGGACAGACAAACAGGACAAACAAGAGATAAGGACAGAGAGTAGCAAGATTCCGGAATCCCAAAGAGTAACAAGATTCCAGAATCCCAAACACTACTACTACTTATCATTTCTAAAGCGCTACTAGACGTACGCAGCCATTTTTCACTTTAACATGAAGAGACAGTCCCTGCTCAACAGAGCTTACAATCTAATTAGGCCAGACAAACAGGACAAACAACAGATAAGGGAATATTAAAGTGAGGATGATAAAATAAGGGTTCTGAACAAGTGAATAAGGGTTAAGAGTTAAAAGCAGCATCAAAAAGGTGGGCTTTTAGCTTGGATTTGAAGACGGCCAGAGATGGAGCTTGACCTACCGGCTCAGGAAGTCTATTCCAGGCATATGGTGCAGCAAGATAAAAGGAACGGAGTCTGGAGTTAGCGGTGGAGGAGAAGGGTGCAGATAAGAGAGATTTACCCAGTGAACGGAGTTCCCGGGGAGGAATGTAGGGAGAGATGAGAGTGGAGAGGTACTGAGGAGCTGCAGAGTGAATGCACTTACAGGTCTGCTAAGTTATGTGTTTGAAAGAAACATATGCCTGGGAGTGATTACTGTTTCCGATTTCTATGCAGTAACGGTAACTGATTCCATTCTCTGGGACCAACCACTGAAAAGGCACTTTTCCTTGTCACCTCAAGTCCCGAACCACAATACTGGAAGTGTTTTCAGACTGTAATGACCTCACAGGAACATGACTAAAATACCCTGCAAATAAAATGAGGAAACACGATGCTGTGAAAAGGAGTTAACAGCAAAACCATAAATCTAAAGCAACAGGAAGTCAATGTCATTTAATCAGATGTGGCGAAATATGTTCAAATTTAGAAAGAAAGACCCAACAAAAGCCATGCTGACGAGTTTTGAACAAGCTGCAAAGAATGAATACAGGAAGCTGGTAAACCACATTACAATAATCAATTTCTGCCCAAACCATAGATTGCAATACTGTTCTAAAATCCTACATGGTCAAAAAAGGTTTCAACTTACTTAGGATAAGCAACTAAAAATAAGAATTCCTAATCGCTGCGTGTAATAGTGGCTTGAAATTCAACTCTAAATCTGGCAAAACATCCAAACTGTTCACCTGTTGAGAAAGCACAATAAGACGTCCCAATTTAAAAAAAAATAAAATAAAATTTGCGATGGAACCTTAAGGGTATGATCATGAGTTACCACTAAGGGGTCTTCTTACTAAGGCGTGCTGAAAAATGGCTTGCGGTAGTGTAGGCGTAGGTTTTGGGTGTGCGCCGATCCATTTTTTAGCGCGCCTGTAAGAAAGACCTTTCTTTTGCCAAAAATGGGCATGCGGCAAAATGAAAATTGCCACGCATCCATTTTAGGTCTGAGACCTTACCGCCAGCCATTGACCTGGCGGTAAAGACTCACGCAGTAACCGGGCGGTAATGACCTACGAGCGCCAAATGCCATTTGGTGCGCGTCCATTACGCGCGCCCAAAAATTAAAAAAAAAACATTTTTCAGACGCGCGTATCGGACGTGCGCCAAAAATGAAATTACCACAAGAGCCATGCGGTAGTCTGGCGGTAACTCCATTTTGGCACATATTGGGCGTGCGTAGACAGTTAAGAAGCTTAGTAAAAGGGACCCCAAAAGTTCCATTTTTGAGACATTCAGCAACAATTCTTTTTCCAATCAATCAGAAATCCTATCCAATATCTCCTGTAACCAAACAATTGAATAAGAGTCTCTAACGGAAGAATAAACTGAATATCATCAGCATAAACACGGTATGACACCCCCAACAATCTCAATGTGAGATAACTGTCAGTGACGAGCCTTGCAGCACCCCAGTCCTCAAAAGTCTAGAAATAGACAACTGAGCACCAACTTACATCCCTTGTCTCCGTCCAGTAAGAAAAGAACGAAACCACTGCAGTATTTATTTGATTTGTTACATTTATACCCCACATTTTCCCACCTATTTGCAGGCTCAATGTGGCTTACAAAGTACCGTAAAGGCGTTTGCCATTCCGGTTGATAAATACAAGATTGTGTTGTGGTCAAATGAGATAGAGGTGAATCAGGCGTCATGGGTCGAAGGAAAGAGGATGGTAGATTGTCCAGTTCGATCTTTGATTATGTTGTGTTGCAGGGTGTGGGGATTTATGTTGGATCGTTGGGATAAGCTTTTTTGTAGTGGTGGGTTTTTAATGGCTTCCTGAAGTTTAGGTGGTCATGTATTGTTTTCACAGCATTTGGGAGTCCGTTCCATAGTTGTGCGCTTATGTAGGAGAAGCTGGATGCATAAGTTGTTTTGTATTTTAGCCCTTTGCAGTTTGGATAATGTAGGTTTAGGTATGATCGTGCTGATCCGAGTCTGTTTCTAGTTGGTTCTTGAAAGGCTAAACACAAGTAAGCAAGTAATCAAAATCTCATCAAACACTGCTGAGATGACAAGAAACCCCCTCCCCCCCCACTAAAAAAAAAAGCTTTTTTGGTGAGCCATAACTCACCTAAGAATATCCAAAGTAGCCATCACAAGAGTCTCAGTACTATGGATCTCATCTTACGGAACCCATACTGGAATGGGGCCGAGGTCAAATAATTGCCAAGCTGAACATAAAATGCCCTTTCTATCAGATATTGGTTAAAAACCAGAGGGCTCATTAGTATCTAGGGCAGGATTTTTAAATCATCAGGAAATTCTCCACTCCACAGGGAAATATTGACCATAACAATCAAAGCAGGCAGAACACTATCTCCATTGTTCTTAACAACTGGGGAGGAGGGGGGGGGGGGGAACACTGGTCACCAGTCGAAATAGTTGACTTAATTTCAGGAAAGATCTTGTCTCACTTTTCCCAACACTCTCAAATACTGTCCAGTCAACCCTATGTTCTGGCTGGAAATCATCTATCGTCAAGTCACTTGGAAAAGAACAAATTAATGTCTGAATTTTGGAGTTGGAAAAAAACCTCTCATCTGGTGATAACATTGTTCTGAGCTCCAATGGATGTTAAGTTTTTGTGTCTGTTAACTAGACTGTAAGCTCGAGAATCTAGAGAATGACACAGGAACGGGGACCCGCAGTAACTGCGGGGATGGGGATGGGAACAGAGCATGCGGGGACGGGGTGGGGACAGAGCTCACAGGGACTGGGACAAACTTCGTCCCCATATCATTTTCTACTTTGAAGCCTGTTAATGAACTGGACTGTTATTTATGTTTGAGTGATGCAGACAACAATATTTAGAGTTTGGGGGAAAAACAAGCAAACATGCTAGCCACAGCTAGCAAAATTTGCATGGGGGATCCTGTACATCCTGCTACCAGCACATCTTCTAAGAAGACATCTTCTATTGCAGGAGGGACTGTGGACGACAGGAGAGCTAGACTGAATCCTGAGATTGTTGATGACGTCTTACTCATCCACAGATTAAAAAATCATAATAGTGCTTCACATGGCATATTTCTCCCGTCCAGGGCATACAGAGCAGGTTGCCTTTTGTACCCCTGGACATTGTAACAGGGCAGATTAGGATTCCTTGGGGTAGTAGAAATCAGCTAATGTTGGGGTTGGAAGGGTAGAGGGTGGTGGTGAGGAGAGTTATTATAGCTGCTCATTGTTATTATTGTTTTCTATTTGTAATTTATTAGATTGTAAGCTCTTTGAGCAGGGACTGTCTTTCTTCTATGTTTGTGCAGCGCTGCGTACGCCTTGTAGCGCTATAGAAATGCTAAATAGTAGTAGTAGTAGCAGTAATTTATACACAATAGTTGCACAGCATATTGTTCCTTTTTAATAAAAATATTTAAATATAAAATCATTACTATTCGAGGCTTCTGCAAATGAGGACAGAACCTGCAGGGACGGGTCAGGGATGGAGAATGAACCTGTGGGGATGGGGTGGGGGACAGAGACAGAACACACGGGGACGGGGCGAGGGCGGGGACAAACTTTGTCCCCATGTCATTCTCTACTGTAAGCTCAGGGACTGGTCTTTTCTAGGTGTCTGTACAGCACTGCATAAATCTTGTAGCGCTCTATAACTCTTTAATGGTACAGCAGTAGTTAATTAATTAATTTATTTATAACATTTGTATCCCACATTTGCCCACCTATTTGCAGGCTCAATGTGGCTTACATAATTCCACAAGTGGTGATTACCAGTTCCGGATAGGAGAAATACATAGTTGGGGCAAAGGGGCAGATTAGCGTTAGGTTACAAGAGGAACGTTCGTCCTATGATAAGAGGTAAAGGTAATAGGTTAAACTTCAATCGTGACAAAAAAATAGCTTGAACAATTAGGATGGAAATCAAGATAATTAGCAAAACAGTTGAGATATAGAGAATACATGTTGTATAATTGCGTTTTGTTAATTTGAATTTATGAGGCGTTGTTATTTGTATGCTTTCTTAAATAAATACGTTTTCAATAGTTTACAGAAGGTCACTATCCAGCTTATAATTGAAAACGAAAAACGCCTATATTGCGACCCAAATCGGGAGATAGACGTTTATCTCACAAAAACGAATAAAGCGGTATAATCGAAAGCCGAATTTGGACGTTTTCAACTGCACTCCGTCGCGGATGCGGACAAAGTTGATGGGGACGTGTCAAAGGCGTGGTGAAGGCGGAACTGGGGCGTGGTTATCGGCCGATCAGAGATAGGCGCCTTTCGCCGATAATGGAAAATAAATATGCGTTTTTAGCGAGAATTTAGGGCACTTTTCCTGGACCCTGTTTTTCCATGAATAGGGCCCCAAAAAGTGCCCTAAATGACCAGATGACCACGGGAGGGAGTCGGGGATGACCTCCCCTGACTCCCCCAGTGGTCACAAACCCCCTCCCACCACAAAAATATGCCGTTTCACAACTTTTTATGTTCACCCTCAAATGTCATACCCACCTCCCTGGCAGCAGTATGCAGGTCACTGGAGCAGTTATTAGGGGGTGCAGTGGACATCAGGCAGGTGGACCCAGGCCCACCCCCCCCCCCACATGTTACACTTGTGCTGGTAAATGGGAGCCCTCCACACCGCCCCCCAAACCCACTGTACCCACATGTAGGTGCCCCCCTTCACCCCTTAGGGCTATAGTAATGGTGTAGACTTGTGGGCGGTGGGTTTTGAGGGGGATTTGGGGGGCTCAACACACAAGGGAAGGGTGCTATGCACCTGGGAGCTCTTTTACCTTTTTATTTGTTTTTGTAAAAGTGCCCCCTAGGGTGCCCGGTTGGTGTCCTGGCATGTGCACTACGACTCCTGGCCCCTCCCACGAACAAATGCCTTGTTCGTTTTTGAGCTGGGCGCTTTCATTTTCCATTATCGCTGAAAAACAAAAACGCCCAGCTCACAAATTGTCGAATAAAACATGGACGTCTATTTTTTCCCAAAATACGGTTCGGTCCTTCCCTTCCCTTCACGTTCTCGGAGATAAACGCCCATGGAGATAGACGTTTTCGTTCGATTATGCCCCTCTATGTCGTGTGTTATTTTTATGGATTTTGGTAATTCATTCCAAATTTGCGTGCATATGTAAGAGAAGCTGGATGCATATGTTAATTTATATTTCAGTCCTTTACAGTTTGGGTAGTGGAGATTCAGGAGTGTTCCTAATGAGCTAGTTAGGTGTCAATGAAGCAACAAATCCACTCCCACCTCCAGCAGGCAGAAGAAGCAGTGTTTAACACAGACTGTGCTGGACACCTCTAAGTGATGTTCAAACATTCAAAAAGTTATTGCTGAAAAAGGAAGAGAAAGCCTGTGCAAGACTCCATTAGAATTCGCAAGGGGGTTGTGTGAGTTTGTGTGCTTGGGAGGTGGTGTGACAGCAGGGCAATCGTTTGCACGAGGCAGCAAAACAGGTAGCGCCAGCTCTGAAACACAAAAGACAAACTCAAAGAATCATCTTTTCGGCGTGTACTGTATCTGCAGGAAAGGTCGTCGGTTTTCAAATAGCCCATTTGCCTGGGGAAATAGCATTTGGAAACTGCCTTCATTATGCACATTAATATACACGATAGGATCAGTTAGCAACAGCGGTAGGAACCATAATAAATGTGAACATAATGAAAAAAGGACGACTTCCCTATGAGGAAAGGCTAAAAAGGTTGGGGCTCTTTAGCTTGGAGAAGAAATGGTTGAGGAGATATGATGGCGGAGTGGAAAAGGTAAATGTGAATTGCTTGTTTACGCTTTTCAAAAATAGTAACATAGCAAATGACGGCAGATAAAGACCCGTACGGTCCATCCAGACTGCCCAACAAGATAAACTCATCTTACATGGTTTGTAATACTTTATATGTATATCCGAGTTTGATTTGTCCTTGCCTTTCTCAGGGCACAGACCAAGAAGTCTGCCCAGCACTGTTCCTGCACTAAAAGTTCTGAAGATTCCGGAATCCCAATGAGTAGCAACATTCCATATAGAACCCCAAAGAGTAACATAGTAAATGACGGCAGATAAAGACCTGAACGGTCCATCCAGTCTGCCCAACAAGATAAACTCATTTACATGGTATGTGATACTTTATCTGTATTCCCGAGTTTGATTTGTCCTTGCCTTTCTCAGGGCACAGACCGTAGAAGTCTGCCCAGCATTGTTCTTGTACTAAAGGTTCTGATGCTAACGTTGAAGCCCCTGAAAATTTACACTCAAGCCCATCCATATCTATTCAGTTACGATCAGGGCATAGACCGTAGAAGTCTGCCCAGCTCCCGTTTTGTTTCCCAATTACCAGCGTCGCCACCCAATCTCTGCTAAGATTCCGCGGAACCATTCCTTCTAAAAAGGATTCCTTTGTGTTTATCCCACGCATGTTTGAATTCCATTACTGTTTTCATCTCCACCACCTCCCACGGGAGAGCATTCCACATATCCACCACCCTCTCCGTGAAAAAATACTTCCTGAGTCTGCCACCCTTCAACCTCAATTCATGTCCTCTAGTTCTACCGCCTTCCCATCTCCGGAAAAGGTTCATTTGCGGATTAATACCTTTCAGATATTTGAACGTCTGTATCATATCACCCCTGTTTCTCCTTTCCTCCAAGGTATGTTAGAATTTTATGTTTCTTCTGTGATATTGTACTTTTTCTGCCATTATTGTGAACCACACTGGACCCAGACATGGGGATATAGCGATATACAACAGATGTATTGGTACTGGTATTGGTACTTAGAAATCAAAGCAACACACGGACTAGAGGATATGCAATGAAACTACTAAATAATAATATGAAAACAAACTGGAGAAAATATTTTTTCACTCAACATGTATTAAACTGTGGAATTCGTTGTCAAAGAATGTGGTAAAAGCAGTTTGTGAAATACAGTAGCCTAGCCAGACCTGAATTTCTGGGTGGGCCTGGGGATGGACTGGGTAGGCAAGGTCAATGCATATCCTCTCCACCCGCTACTCCCCCCCCCCTCCGAACAATAAAAAAAAATGAATACCTTGGCTGGTGGGGATCCCCAAGCCCTGCCAGCTGAAGAATCCCCTCTGGGGGCCCCCTCCCTTCCTTGAGCTGTCTCAACCCCAGAGCAGTCAGCGGTACATTTCCAGCTGCTGATGCTGGCAGCTTCCCTCCCCACGCATGCTTAGTTCAGTTGGCATCCTCCCTTACACACATGTGCAGGGGGGGGGGGGTGTGCAAGTTAAACTGAGTATGCATGGGGGGGCTGCAGGCATCGGCGGCTGGAAATGCACCACTGACTGCTCCGGGGTTGAGACAGCTCAGGGAGGGTGGGGGGGGGCTCCGGAGGGAACTCTTCAGCTAGCGGGCCTTGGGGATCCCAGCCAGTTACACTAACAATGTGTACCGCCAATAAAACAGGATGGGCCCCTGACCACCTGGACCCACCCATGGCTATGCCACTGGTATAGCGGGTTTTAAAAAAGGTTTGGACAAGTTCCTAAAAGAAATGGCCATAAACTGTTATTAAAATGGACTTCGGAAAATTCACTACATTTTCCAGGGATGAGCAGCATAAAATCTGTTTTACTCTTCTGGGCTTTTGTCAGGTGCTTGTAACCTGGATTGGCCACTGTTGGCAACAGGATACTGGGCTAGATGGACCTTTGGTCTGACCCAGTATGGTGATGCTTATTTACTTATGTACTGGAATTTAAACTAATATGTATATTCAGCACTACTGACCAGGCTGGCCCTACCACTAGACAGATTAGGACAGCAGAATTTGAAGGGCAGTGGTGCAGCTCTCCAGCGTGGTAGGCGAGCAGGAACTAATGCTGCATGAGCCCACGACCTGTCCCCTCAGATGCCTCTCCAGAAGAAAGTTCATGTCAGAGGAAGAGGGACACAGTAAGACTTCAGCCTGAGCCTGTGCTCAAGGCCCCACACTACACTGAATTTTCATTATATTGAACTTGAGGCCCACAGAGGTAGGGTGGTGGCTGCAGAAGGAAGGAGAGAGAAACGAGATGCTAGACATGGGGGTGGGGAAATGCAGATGGGAAGAAAGATGAGATGCTAGAAACCTAAGGGAAAGGAAAGGGGAGGAGGAAGATACTAACCACATGGGTGGGATGGGGAGGGGAAGCGAAAAATGCTAGACACCTGGAGGGTAAGGGAATTGAAAGGGAGATGCTGTACACAGAGGGTAGGAAAGGGAAGGAGAGATGATGAACCATGGAGGGAAGTGAGGGTAAGGAGGAAGGTTTGCTTAGATTATCTTTTGGACTGACCCTAGGCATTGATTGTACGTATTATACAGTCACCACACTGCTGTTATTCATTTAATTTAGGCTGCTATTCTGTGCCAATCCCTAGGTAATTGTATTCATTTACAACACATGACATGGATGTTGGGGTGTTAAAACATATTTGGTAAACACAATAAAAATAACACAAACCCTATAGTAAACTAGTAAATAAATTCAATATAACTAAAAAATTATTTTGTGTGTTCATAACAGCAATAAAGGTGGTAGACCATCAAGTATCAAGTGCCGCCACCACATCACTGCAATATTTTAATCTCAAAAAAGTAGTGGCCCAATACTTCAAAATCAAATAGCAGTTCACACGTATAAAATGCTCATTATAAATCTGCCATGGAGCTGAAGAAATCATTGCTTATCTGCAAGACTTCAAAAATTGCATCAATTTAAATACAAAATGGCTCTCTGTTACACTCCTACCTGGCTGCTCCTGGCGGCGGCCATCTTGGAAGGTTCAGTTGAGGGGTGGCCATCTTGAGAGGTGCATTTGATCAGGTTCTGAAAGACAGCCATCTTGAGTAGAGCATCTACATCGGTTCCTGAGGGGCAGCCATCTTGAGAGGCTTATTCCTATAGGCGTGCCCAACGAGGTTCCTTGCCCGTCAGCTGTGGCAGGGATCTCCTGATGAGAGGCCTATTTAAGAACTAAACACGGTCATCAGTTTGCTTCGGCTTCTATTGTTGTAGAGGTCGCGGTCCATGTGTCCTGTGTTCCTGTGCTTCGACCCTTGGATTGTATCTCGACTACCCGCTGTGTTGCCGCCTGCCTCGGCTCTGGACTGTTCCTCGACCATCCGCTGTGTGGCTGTTTCCCTAGTTCCTGGACTGTGCCTACTCTCCCGCTCTGCCTGGTCAGTGGCTGTTCAACCCTGCCGGTTCTGGAAGTCCTGGTGGCCACCTGCACCTGGGTGCTCAACTCCCGGGGAACGGCGGTCGCTTCCCAGGTGAAGCTAGGGGTTGTCTGGCTGCCTGACAGAGTGTGGTGTCACTCCATCTACGTCGTGCTCAGTCGGGGCACAAGGGCTCACTACTCCAGTCGTAACACTCTCTCTACAGAGTCTTTCTTTCTCTCTCTCTCTTTCTTTCTTTCAGTATTTATATACTGCCTAGACCTAAGTGGTTTACCATTTTCTTTTTCAGGTACTAGTACTGTCCACAATCTAGTCTAAACCAGTGTTTCCACAGTCCCCCACATGATCAATTTCCCACTTCTGCCTTACGAAGAGCTGTGTGTCACAAAGTTCTTATTTCCAATCCAGCTCTGAATCACTTCATTCTTATCAAAAGTGGATTGGAAAATAGAACTTCCTGGTCAATATTCAAAACGATTTAACTGGTCAGAAATTACTGGAAGCAATACAACGCTGTGGAAACTCATCGGCATTTTGCAAGGGCTATCACCCTGATGCAGGGTTATCAAACATGGCCATGTTGGTCAAAGTAAACATTCCAAAGATAAGTGAAAAAAAGCTTTCTATGATCGAAATGTATTAAAATTTGGATTGGATTTATTAAGTTCAAATAATGTTGAAATTTGGAATTTTAATGTTTGAAGAATACATTCCACACTAAGGGCCCTGTTTACTAAGGTGCGTTAGCATTTTAATGCACCTACAATTAGCGTGTGAGCTAACCGTGTAGGCGCCTATAGGGATATTGTAGGCACATACACAGTTAACGCACATACACGGTTAACGTGCGTTAAAAATGTTAACGCGCCTATAACGCGGCTTAGTAAACAGGGCTCTAATATTTGTAGAGCCAATGATGATCAAGGTAAGGCACAGGGCTGTGTACCCTGTGTGAAAAGAGTTACCTCCGAGGCTCTGTTAGTGTGTGATATAAAAGTGTACTACCCAACATATGTATTCATATTTTTGTGTTGGGATTTGCAACATATTACTTTATTATTGTCCCCGCATTCAAAAGAACTTTTGGGGTTCTAATTTGTGATTTATCAGGGCTTATTAAGATAGGCAGGGGCGGTGGAAGACCTTGACTTGTAGACCAGGAGAAGAATCTTAAAGATGACACGGGTAGAGACAGGCA
This sequence comes from Microcaecilia unicolor, assembly GCF_901765095.1. Classification (NCBI taxonomy): domain Eukaryota; kingdom Metazoa; phylum Chordata; class Amphibia; order Gymnophiona; family Siphonopidae; genus Microcaecilia; species Microcaecilia unicolor. The sequence goes on from NW_021963850.1 coordinate 303,792, forward strand.
GCCAGTGTTCAGAGCGGAGAAGGCGGGGTGGGAGGGGGGTGACATGATCAAAGCGGTGAGCATTGCGAAGTTACTTAACAGCTGTTCACTGCACTGGGCAAGTCACTTAACCCTCCATTGCCCCATGTAAGCCGCATTGAGCCTGCCATGAGTGGGAAAGCGCAGGGTACAAATGTAACAAAAATAAAATAGATACGATTGGAGATTTTACATGGAATGTTGCTACTATTGGAGATTCTACATGGAATGTTGCTACTATTGAGATTCTGTTGCTACTATTGGAGATTCTACATGGAATGTTGTTACGCTTGGAGATTCTACATGGAATGTTACTATTCCACGAGCAACATTCCATGTAGAAGGCTGTGCAGGCTTCTGTTTCTGTGAGTCTGACGTCCTGCACGTATGTGCAGGACGTCAGACTCACAGAAGCAGAAGCCTGCGCGGCCACATTGGTGTGACTCTGGGCAAGTCACTTAACCCTCCATTGCCCCATGTAAGCCGCATTGAGCCTGCCATGAGTGGGAAAGCGCGGGATACAAATGTATAAATAAATAGAACTTTCCCTTTAGCCCTTGGATTCTATATATGGCACCTAGATTTGCATGGCCAAAGATGGACGTGGAAATTAATTAGCCAATGAGCCAATTAACGTCAATAATTGGGTGCTACCAATCAATTGATGGTAATTAGCACCCATTAAAATTTGCACGCACATCTGGCTACACGCTATTCTATTAGGCAGGGTGCCTAACTCTAATAGTATGTAACTCAAAAGGGGGTGTGGCCATGGGAGGGGAACAGACATATCAGGGGTGTTCCAAGAAGTTATGCGCCTCAGCATGTCTAATTTGGACACCGGTGTTTACGTCAGGTTTCTGCAGGTATGAGTCTGGCACCCAAAGTTAGGAGTGGTAATCAGTGCTAAGTATGATTTATAAAGGGTGCAAATCCTTTTTAGATTCACGCTTAGCACTAATTTTTCTGATGCTGATTTTTGAGCACCGTTTATAGAGACCCCCCCCCCCCCCCCCCCCCAATGTGTATATCACATAAAAATTGGCATTAGGTTGCTACATGCCTACTTTTTAAATGGACATATCTGAATATATGTTTATTAAAGTTTGATATAGTGCCTGATATAGTGTTTTCTGTGTGTCTAGTTTAGAAAGTCACATATGCTTCTATGTTGCTTTGGGATCCCTTTTTTTTACAATTACCTCCTTTGAGGTTAATTTAGAATTTTCAATATAAAGAGGTTTTGTTTTTAACCGTATGTCATAGGACCTCTGACCTCACGTGCAACTTTCTTCAAATCAATCACCTTACTTTCTAATTCTTCCTACTTTCTTACTCATCTATACGTTACAACTTTGCCTTACCCTTCACTACCAATTATAATGTTCTAGAACATATTGAGGGGCATAATCGAACGGGGACGCCTATCTCCATGGCCGTCCATCTTCGAGGACGGGCGCGCAAAGGGGTGGGACAGACCGTATTATCGAAAAAGATGGGCGTCCATCTTTTGTTTCGATAATACGGTTGGTGCCGGCCAAATGCCTAGGATTTGGGCGGATTTGAGATGGGCGGCATCGGTTTTCAGTGATAATGGAAACCGAAGCCGGACATCTCAAAAACGAACAAATCCAAGGCATTTGGTCGTGGGAGGGGCCAGGATTCGGAGTGCACTGGTCCCCCCTCACATGCCAGGACACTAACCGGGCACCCTAGGGGGCACGTTTAAAAAAAAAACAAAAAAACATTAAAATACCTCCCAGGTGAATAGCTCCCTTACCTTGGGTACTGAGCCCCCCAAATCCCCCCCAAAACCCACTCCCCACAACTCTACACCATTACCATAGCACTTATGGGTGAAGGGGGGCACCTAGATGTGGGTGCAGTGGGTTTTGGGGGGGGGTGGAGGGCTCCACACCGCCCCCCAAACCCACTGTACCCACATGTAGGTGCCCCCCTTCACCCCTTAGGGCTATAGTAATGGTGTAGACTTGTGGGCGGTGGGTTTTGAGGGGGATTTGGGGGGCTCAACACACAAGGGAAGGGTGCTATGCACCTGGGAGCTCTTTTACCTTTTTATTTGTTTTTGTAAAAGTGCCCCCTAGGGTGCCCGGTTGGTGTCCTGGCATGTGCACTACGACTCCTGGCCCCTCCCACGAACAAATGCCTTGTTCGTTTTTGAGCTGGGCGCTTTCATTTTCCATTATCGCTGAAAAACAAAAACGCCCAGCTCACAAATTGTCGAATAAAACATGGACGTCTATTTTTTCCCAAAATACGGTTCGGTCCTTCCCTTCCCTTCACGTTCTCGGAGATAAACGCCCATGGAGATAGACGTTTTCGTTCGATTATGCCCCTCTATGTCGTGTGTTATTTTTATGGATTTTGGTAATTCATTCCAAATTTGCGTGCATATGTAAGAGAAGCTGGATGCATATGTTAATTTATATTTCAGTCCTTTACAGTTTGGGTAGTGGAGATTCAGGAGTGTTCCTAATGAGCTAGTTAGGTGTCAATGAAGCAACAAATCCACTCCCACCTCCAGCAGGCAGAAGAAGCAGTGTTTAACACAGACTGTGCTGGACACCTCTAAGTGATGTTCAAACATTCAAAAAGTTATTGCTGAAAAAGGAAGAGAAAGCCTGTGCAAGACTCCATTAGAATTCGCAAGGGGGTTGTGTGAGTTTGTGTGCTTGGGAGGTGGTGTGACAGCAGGGCAATCGTTTGCACGAGGCAGCAAAACAGGTAGCGCCAGCTCTGAAACACAAAAGACAAACTCAAAGAATCATCTTTTCGGCGTGTACTGTATCTGCAGGAAAGGTCGTCGGTTTTCAAATAGCCCATTTGCCTGGGGAAATAGCGTTTGGAAACTGCCTTCATTATGCACATTAATATACACGATAGGATCAGTTAGCAACAGCGGTAGGAACCATAATAAATGTGAACATAATGAAAAAAGGACGACTTCCCTATGAGGAAAGGCTAAAAAGGTTGGGGCTCTTTAGCTTGGAGAAGAAATGGTTGAGGAGATATGATGGCGGAGTGGAAAAGGTAAATGTGAATTGCTTGTTTACGCTTTTCAAAAATAGTAACATAGCAAATGACGGCAGATAAAGACCCGTACGGTCCATCCAGACTGCCCAACAAGATAAACTCATCTTACATGGTTTGTAATACTTTATATGTATATCCGAGTTTGATTTGTCCTTGCCTTTCTCAGGGCACAGACCAAGAAGTCTGCCCAGCACTGTTCCTGCACTAAAAGTTCTGAAGATTCCGGAATCCCAATGAGTAGCAACATTCCATATAGAACCCCAAAGAGTAACATAGTAAATGACGGCAGATAAAGACCTGAACGGTCCATCCAGTCTGCCCAACAAGATAAACTCATTTTACATGGTATGTGATACTTTATCTGTATTCCCGAGTTTGATTTGTCCTTGCCTTTCTCAGGGCACAGACCGTAGAAGTCTGCCCAGCATTGTTCTTGTACTAAAGGTTCTGATGCTAACGTTGAAGCCCCTGAAAATTTACACTCAAGCCCATCCATATCTATTCAGTTACGATCAGGGCATAGACCGTAGAAGTCTGCCCAGCTCCCGTTTTGTTTCCCAATTACCAGCGTCGCCACCCAATCTCTGCTAAGATTCCGCGGAACCATTCCTTCTAAAAAGGATTCCTTTGTGTTTATCCCACGCATGTTTGAATTCCATTACTGTTTTCATCTCCACCACCTCCCACGGGAGAGCATTCCACATATCCACCACCCTCTCCGTGAAAAAATACTTCCTGAGTCTGCCACCCTTCAACCTCAATTCATGTCCTCTAGTTCTACCCGCCTTCCCATCTCCGGAAAAGGTTCATTTGCGGATTAATACCTTTCAGATATTTGAACGTCTGTATCATATCACCCCTGTTTCTCCTTTCCTCCAAGGTATGTTAGAATTTTATGTTTCTTCTGTGATATTGTACTTTTTCTGCCATTATTGTGAACCACACTGGACCCAGACATGGGGATATAGCGATATACAACAGATGTATTGGTACTGGTATTGGTGCTTAGAAATCAAAGCAACACACGGACTAGAGGATATGCAATGAAACTACTAAATAATAATATGAAAACAAACTGGAGAAAATATTTTTTCACTCAACATGTATTAAACTGTGGAATTCGTTGTCAAAGAATGTGGTAAAAGCAGTTTGTGAAATACAGTAGCCTAGCCAGACCTGAATTTCTGGGTGGGCCTGGGGATGGACTGGGTAGGCAAGGTCAATGCATATCCTCTCCACCCGCTACTCCCCCCCCTCCGAACAATAAAAAAAAATGAATACCTTGGCTGGTGGGGATCCCCAAGCCCTGCCAGCTGAAGAATCCCCTCTGGGGGCCCCCTCCCTTCCTTGAGCTGTCTCAACCCCAGAGCAGTCAGCGGTACATTTCCAGCTGCTGATGCTGGCAGCTTCCCTCCCCACGCATGCTTAGTTCAGTTGGCATCCTCCCTTACACACATGTGCAGGGGGGGGGGGGGGTGTGCAAGTTAAACTGAGTATGCATGGGGGGGCTGCAGGCATCGGCGGCTGGAAATGCACCACTGACTGCTCCGGGGTTGAGACAGCTCAGGGAGGGTGGGGGGGGCTCCGGAGGGAACTCTTCAGCTAGCGGGCCTTGGGGATCCCAGCCAGTTACACTAACAATGTGTACCGCCAATAAAACAGGATGGGCCCCTGACCACCTGGACCCACCCATGGCTATGCCACTGGTATAGCGGGTTTTAAAAAAGGTTTGGACAAGTTCCTAAAAGAAATGGCCATAAACTGTTATTAAAATGGACTTCGGAAAATTCACTACATTTTCCAGGGATGAGCAGCATAAAATCTGTTTTACTCTTCTGGGCTTTTGTCAGGTGCTTGTAACCTGGATTGGCCACTGTTGGCAACAGGATACTGGGCTAGATGGACCTTTGGTCTGACCCAGTATGGTGATGCTTATTTACTTATGTACTGGAATTTAAACTAATATGTATATTCAGCACTACTGACCAGGCTGGCCCTACCACTAGACAGATTAGGACAGCAGAATTTGAAGGGCAGTGGTGCAGCTCTCCAGCGTGGTAGGCGAGCAGGAACTAATGCTGCATGAGCCCACGACCTGTCCCCTCAGATGCCTCTCCAGAAGAAAGTTCATGTCAGAGGAAGAGGGACACAGTAAGACTTCAGCCTGAGCCTGTGCTCAAGGCCCCACACTACACTGAATTTTCATTATATTGAACTTGAGGCCCACAGAGGTAGGGTGGTGGCTGCAGAAGGAAGGAGAGAGAAACGAGATGCTAGACATGGGGGTGGGGAAATGCAGATGGGAAGAAAGATGAGATGCTAGAAACCTAAGGGAAAGGAAAGGGGAGGAGGAAGATACTAACCACATGGGTGGGATGGGGAGGGGAAGCGAAAAATGCTAGACACCTGGAGGGTAAGGGAATTGAAAGGGAGATGCTGTACACAGAGGGTAGGAAAGGGAAGGAGAGATGATGAACCATGGAGGGAAGTGAGGGTAAGGAGGAAGGTTTGCTTAGATTATCTTTTGGACTGACCCTAGGCATTGATTGTACGTATTATACAGTCACCACACTGCTGTTATTCATTTAATTTAGGCTGCTATTCTGTGCCAATCCCTAGGTAATTGTATTCATTTACAACACATGACATGGATGTTGGGGTGTTAAAACATATTTGGTAAACACAATAAAAATAACACAAACCCTATAGTAAACTAGTAAATAAATTCAATATAACTAAAAAATTATTTTGTGTGTTCATAACAGCAATAAAGGTGGTAGACCATCAAGTATCAAGTGCCGCCACCACATCACTGCAATATTTTAATCTCAAAAAAGTAGTGGCCCAATACTTCAAAATCAAATAGCAGTTCACACGTATAAAATGTTCATTATAAATCTGCCATGGAGCTGAAGAAATCATTGCTTATCTGCAAGACTTCAAAAATTGCATCAATTTAAATACAAAATGGCTCTCTGTTACACTCCTACCTGGCTGCTCCTGGCGGCGGCCATCTTGGAAGGTTCAGTTGAGGGGTGGCCATCTTGAGAGGTGCATTTGATCAGGTTCTGAAAGACAGCCATCTTGAGTAGAGCATCTACATCGGTTCCTGAGGGGCAGCCATCTTGAGAGGCTTATTCCTATAGGCGTGCCCAACGAGGTTCCTTGCCCGTCAGCTGTGGCAGGGATCTCCTGATGAGAGGCCTATTTAAGAACTAAACACGGTCATCAGTTTGCTTCGGCTTCTATTGTTGTAGAGGTCGCGGTCCATGTGTCCTGTGTTCCTGTGCTTCGACCCTTGGATTGTATCTCGACTACCCGCTGTGTTGCCGCCTGCCTCGGCTCTGGACTGTTCCTCGACCATCCGCTGTGTGGCTGTTTCCCTAGTTCCTGGACTGTGCCTACTCTCCCGCTCTGCCTGGTCAGTGGCTGTTCAACCCTGCCGGTTCTGGAAGTCCTGGTGGCCACCTGCACCTGGGTGCTCAACTCCCGGGGAACGGCGGTCGCTTCCCAGGTGAAGCTAGGGGTTGTCTGGCTGCCTGACAGAGTGTGGTGTCACTCCATCTACGTCGTGCTCAGTCGGGGCACAAGGGCTCACTACTCCAGTCGTAACACTCTCTCTACAGAGTCTTTCTTTCTCTCTCTCTCTTTCTTTCTTTCAGTATTTATATACTGCCTAGACCTAAGTGGTTTACCATTTTCTTTTTCAGGTACTAGTACTGTCCACAATCTAGTCTAAACCAGTGTTTCCACAGTCCCCCACATGATCAATTTCCCACTTCTGCCTTACGAAGAGCTGTGTGTCACAAAGTTCTTATTTCCAATCCAGCTCTGAATCACTTCATTCTTATCAAAAGTGGATTGGAAAATAGAACTTCCTGGTCAATATTCAAAACGATTTAACTGGTCAGAAATTACTGGAAGCAATACAACGCTGTGGAAACTCATCGGCATTTTTGCAAGGGCTATCACCCTGATGCAGGGTTATCAAACATGGCCATGTTGGTCAAAGTAAACATTCCAAAGATAAGTGAAAAAAAGCTTTCTATGATCGAAATGTATTAAAATTTGGATTGGATTTATTAAGTTCAAATAATGTTGAAATTTGGAATTTTAATGTTTGAAGAATACATTCCACACTAAGGGCCCTGTTTACTAAGGTGCGTTAGCATTTTTAATGCACCTACAATTAGCGTGTGAGCTAACCGTGTAGGCGCCTATAGGGATATTGTAGGCACATACACAGTTAACGCACATACACGGTTAACGTGCGTTAAAAATGTTAACGCGCCTATAACGCGGCTTAGTAAACAGGGCTCTAATATTTGTAGAGCCAATGATGATCAAGGTAAGGCACAGGGCTGTGTACCCTGTGTGAAAAGAGTTACCTCCGAGGCTCTGTTAGTGTGTGATATAAAAGTGTACTACCCAACATATGTATTCATATTTTTTGTGTTGGGATTTGCAACATATTACTTTATTATTGTCCCCGCATTCAAAAGAACTTTTGGGGTTCTAATTTGTGATTTATCAGGGCTTATTAAGATAGGCAGGGGCGGTGGAAGACCTTGACTTGTAGACCAGGAGAAGAATCTTAAAGATGACACGGGTAGAGACAGGCAGCCAGTGTTCAGAGCGGAGAAGGCGGGGTGGGAGGGGGGTGACATGATCAAAGCGGTGAGCATTGCGAAGTTACTTAACAGCTGTTCACTGCACTGGGCAAGTCACTTAACCCTCCATTGCCCCATGTAAGCCGCATTGAGCCTGCCATGAGTGGGAAAGCGCAGGGTACAAATGTAACAAAAATAAAATAGATACGATTGGAGATTTTACATGGAATGTTGCTACTATTGGAGATTCTACATGGAATGTTGCTACTATTGAGATTCTGTTGCTACTATTGGAGATTCTACATGGAATGTTGTTACGCTTGGAGATTCTACATGGAATGTTACTATTCCACGAGCAACATTCCATGTAGAAGGCTGTGCAGGCTTCTGTTTCTGTGAGTCTGACGTCCTGCACGTATGTGCAGGACGTCAGACTCACAGAAGCAGAAGCCTGCGCGGCCACATTGGTGTGACTCTGGGCAAGTCACTTAACCCTCCATTGCCCCATGTAAGCCGCATTGAGCCTGCCATGAGTGGGAAAGCGCGGGATACAAATGTATAAATAAATAGAACTTTCCCTTTAGCCCTTGGATTCTATATATGGCACCTAGATTTGCATGGCCAAAGATGGACGTGGAAATTAATTAGCCAATGAGCCAATTAACGTCAATAATTGGGTGCTACCAATCAATTGATGGTAATTAGCACCCATTAAAATTTGCACGCACATCTGGCTACACGCTATTCTATTAGGCAGGGTGCCTAACTCTAATAGTATGTAACTCAAAAGGGGGTGTGGCCATGGGAGGGGAACAGACATATCAGGGGTGTTCCAAGAAGTTATGCGCCTCAGCATGTCTAATTTGGACACCGGTGTTTACGTCAGGTTTCTGCAGGTATGAGTCTGGCACCCAAAGTTAGGAGTGGTAATCAGTGCTAAGTATGATTTATAAAGGGTGCAAATCCTTTTTAGATTCACGCTTAGCACTAATTTTTCTGATGCTGATTTTTGAGCACCGTTTATAGAGACCCCCCCCCCCCCCCCCCCCAATGTGTATATCACATAAAAATTGGCATTAGGTTGCTACATGCCTACTTTTTAAATGGACATATCTGAATATATGTTTATTAAAGTTTGATATAGTGCCTGATATAGTGTTTTCTGTGTGTCTAGTTTAGAAAGTCACATATGCTTCTATGTTGCTTTGGGATCCCTTTTTTTTTACAATTACCTCCTTTGAGGTTAATTTAGAATTTTCAATATAAAGAGGTTTTGTTTTTAACCGTATGTCATAGGACCTCTGACCTCACGTGCAACTTTCTTCAAATCAATCACCTTACTTTCTAATTCTTCCTACTTTCTTACTCATCTATACGTTACAACTTTGCCTTACCCTTCACTACCAATTATAATGTTCTAGAACATATTGAGGGGCATAATCGAACGGGGACGCCTATCTCCATGGCCGTCCATCTTCGAGGACGGGCGCGCAAAGGGGTGGGACAGACCGTATTATCGAAAAAGATGGGCGTCCATCTTTTGTTTCGATAATACGGTTGGTGCCGGCCAAATGCCTAGGATTTGGGCGGATTTGAGATGGGCGGCATCGGTTTTCAGTGATAATGGAAACCGAAGCCGGACATCTCAAAACGAACAAATCCAAGGCATTTGGTCGTGGGAGGGGCCAGGATTCGGAGTGCACTGGTCCCCCCTCACATGCCAGGACACTAACCGGGCACCCTAGGGGGCACGTTTAAAAAAAAAAACAAAAAAACATTAAAATACCTCCCAGGTGAATAGCTCCCTTACCTTGGGTACTGAGCCCCCCAAATCCCCCCCAAAACCCACTCCCCACAACTCTACACCATTACCATAGCACTTATGGGTGAAGGGGGGCACCTAGATGTGGGTGCAGTGGGTTTTGGGGGGGGGGTGGAGGGCTCCCATTTACCACCACAAGTGTAACAGGTGGGGGGGGGGGGGGGGGGGTTGGGCCTGGGTCCACCTGCCTGAAGTGCACTGCACCCACTAAAAACTGCTCCAGGGACCTGCATACTGCTGTCATGGAGCTGGGTATGACATTTGAGGCTGGCATAGAGGCTGGCAAAAAAAAGTTTTTAAAGTTGTTTTTTTTTGGTGGGAGGGGGCTGGTGGCCCCTGGGGGAGTCAGGGGAGGTCATCCCCGAATCCCTCCGGTGGTCATCTGGGCAGTTCGGGCACTTTTTTGGGACTTGGTCGTGAAAAAAAAGGGTCCAAAAAAAGCGGACCAAATTTTCGCTACGGCCGCCCTTCTTTTTTCAATTATCGGCCGAGGGGGCCCTCTCTTAAGCATGCCCCTGTCCCGCCTTCGCTACCCTTCCGACACGCCCCCGGGAACTTTGTTCGTCTCCGCGACGGACTGCAGTTGGGGGCGCCCAAAATCGGCTTTCGATTATACCGATTTGGGCGCCCACGGGAGAAAGGCGGCCATCTCCCGATTTGGGTCGGAATATGGCCGCCCTTCTCTTTCGAAAATGAGCTGGATTGTGTTGTCATTGCAAGTAGTATACCATGCCATACTTTGTATTGTTGTTCGAATATTTTTACTGCTCTAATTGCCTACTGCTCATGTTTGATCTATTCTTACTGGACACCGCCTTGAGTGAATTCCTTCAAAAAGGCGGTAAATAAATCCTAATAAATAAATAAAATAAATAGGAATGACACGTTACCCAATCCAGAATGGATGCCCAATAGTTAATCTGTGTGCTCTGCTCGTTACATGTATCCTTAGAGAATAAATAGAGTCAGGCTTATAACACATGCAGAACATGAGCGAATGACCTCATGGTATCCTGCCGGGAAGCCAGCTGGAGATGAAATCAGTAATAGAAGACTTTTCTACATGCAATGAAAATATTGAAGCCCATCATACACTCTGTTTCAATGCAACACCTGGGCAGCCATTTTGTATCTTGATATAACATGATCATCCACATTTTAAGACCTGACAACTATACTGTACTGTCCCAGTATAGGAAAGACCATATAAATGGTCATGACCAGTACATTTGATCATCTTTTCATTGTGTGATCCCAAAGTGAGCTTGTGGTCATACTGCTAAGTAAACAGAACTGTTGGATGTGAAACAGAACCAGGGCACGGCAGTATGTCGTCAGCTCATTAAACATGGATTATGAAACTCATATGTAACTCATTATTTAATCCTTGTGGTTTATTTTACAGGAGACGCAGTGCCGTCCATCATTCGTACAGCCAAACGCAACGTGCTTTCTGACAAGTAAATAGGACAGGACGCTTCCTCGGTATGTTCTGCAGCCATCTGCTACTTGTAATTTCAGTCAGGCGCTCAGCCCTGCTGTGTGGTCTAGACTAGAGAATAAACTTTCTGCTCTGCTTTCTGCCATTTTCATGCTTGCAGCTAAGACATTGCTTTGAATACCACCAGGATAACGTTAAAATGTTAAAAAGAGCAAACAAAGGATAACAGCAAAGTAAGCATTTTCTGTTCTGTTTACCTGATGTTATGGCTTAATGGCTGTCCACAGGGTTTGTAGTTTGTGGTGTTTGTCAATGACCCACAGGTGCTACATTTCTTCCAGATACAATTTTTCCATTGTAGTACTGCCACACAGCCTGTAGAGGGCTTCTTCGGTGCTGTTTACTAAAGTACGGTAAAGTTTTTCAGTTTGCCGAATAGCTACAAATTGGAAAACAAAATATCAAATATTAATTTATACTTTTACAATTTTGCTAGTGATTTTCAACGAGGGCTAATCTTGCCAGGTTGCTTCAATTGAGATTACACAGAAATGAAACCTGAATCGCCCAGGGGAGGCTTATAAAGTAACCACCTATGCCCCAAAAAGGGCTTCTATCACTGAGAGGAGTGGCCTAATGGTTAGTGCAGCAGGCTGTGATCCTGGTAACCTGGGTTTGATTCCCACTGCAGCTCCTTGGGCAAATCACTTAACCCTCCATTGCCCCAGGTACAAAACAAAACCTTAGATTGTGAGCCCTCTAGGGACAGAGAAAGTACCTACATATAATTTTATTTTTTGTTACATTTGTACCCCGCGCTTTCCCACTCATGGCAGGCTCAATGCGGCTTACATGGGGCAATGGAGGGTTAAGTGACTTGCCTAGAGTCACAAGGAGCTGCCTGTGCCTGAAGTGGGAATTGAACTCAGTTCCTCAGGACCAAAGTCCACCACCCTAACCACTAGGCCACTCCTCCACTGTTGCTACTATTTGAGATTCTACATGGAATGTTGCTATTCCACTAGCAACATTCCATGTAGAAGTCGGCCCTTGCAGATCACCAATGTGGCCGCACAGGCTTCTGCTTCTGTGAGTCTGACATCCTCAGACTCACAGAAACAGAAGCCTGCGCAGCCTTCTACATGGAATGTTGCTAGTGGAATAGCAACATTCCATGTAGAATCTCCAATAGTATCTATTTTATTTTTGTTACATTTGTACCCTGCGCTTTCCCACTCATGGCAGGCTCAATGCAGCTTACATGGGGCAATGGAGGGTTAAGTCACTTGCCCAAAGTCACAAGGCGCTGCCTGTGCCTGAAGTGGGAATCAAACTCAGTTCCTCAGTTCCCCAGGACCAAAGTCCACCATCCTAACCACTAGGCCACTCCTTCACTTCACTGTGTCAGGAGGCAAAGGAAGAACTTGCAAGGCACATACATTTTCAAGTTCTTCCTTCTCCTCCTGACACAGCAAATCAAAACAAGGGGGCCTTTGGCGAGTAGTTGGTATCTGTGCTACAGCGGTTCAAATAAATCTTTCGCCAGTTGGAGTTTAACAAGCCCAATGGAGATTTTGGGCTTAGATTCAGAGAAGTGACTTTTTCTGTTATTTATTTCTTTATTAGGATTTATTTACCACCTTTTTGAAGGAATTCACTCAAGGCGGTGTACAGTAAGAATAGATCAAACATGAGCAATAGGCAATTACAGCAGTAAAAATATTGAAAAAACAATGCAAAGTATGGCATGGTATACTACTTACAATGTCAACACAATACGTAATAAAACTTTATAATTGATAGTGAAGGTTAAAGCAAAGATGTAACACATAGATAGGTAAGAAAGTAGGAAGCGTTAGAAAGTAAGGTGACTGATTTGAAGAAAGTTGCACATGAGATCAGAGAGATGGTTAAATATTATCTCAGCTAGGGTACATAAGTACATAAGTATTGCCATACTGGGAAAGACCAAAGGTCCATCGAGCCCAGCATCCTGTTTCCAACAGTGGCCAATCCAGGTCACAAATACCCGGCAAGATCCCAAAAATGTACAAAACATTTTATACTGCTTATCCCAGAAATAGTGGATTTTCCCCAAGTCCATTTAATAACGGTCTATGGACTTTTCTTTTAGGAAGCCGTCCAAACCTTTTTTAAACTCTGCTAACTAACCACCTTTACCACATTCTCTGGCAACGAATTCCAGAGTTTAATTACACGTTGAGTGGATAAACATGTCCTGCTGCAGTATTGCAGCCCCAGTCACTCCTTGTGTGTGTGAGTGAGACTAATAAGTTAGTTACTTCTTCAATTGTTACATGCTGTGCACAGCTTAACGAAGTTAATAGATATTTTTAATTTTTACCCGTCACTAAAGGAATTTTTGTCATAGAGTGTGTATCTGACTGATCAACCATTCATATTTCATAACACTGGGCTTTTTGAAGTAGCAACCTCTCAGCCCACAGGGCCAGCGAATCGAAGACAAGTCTTCCATGTGCACACCAGAGTGTTCCAAGGTCGAACTTCTGTTCCTTCCTTGCCTGCGGTGCTGCAGCTCCAACCCAGACAGAGATGACAGGAATTTTTTTTTTTGGCACCATTAAATTCTTGTGGGGACAGGTGAGAACAGATTGCATTCTTGTGGAGACAGGTGGGGATGGGTAAGATTCATGCGGGGACGGGTTAGATTTCTGTCCCCGTGCAACTCTCTATTATCGAATGACCCCTCTATTGCATGCAAGATTTTGTGAACTTACATAGAGGAGTGTGGTAGCCGTGTTAGTCCACTCTTAAAGGTAATCAATAGAAATCAAACAAAATAAAACATGGAAAAGAAAATAAGATGATACCTTTTTTACTGGACATAACTTAATACATTTCTTGATTAGCTTTCGAAGGTTGCCCTTCTTCCTCAGATCGGAAATAAGCAAATGTGCTAGCTGACAGTGTATATAAGTGAAAACATTCAAGCATTACTATGACAGTCTGACAGGGTGGGAGGAGGGGGGTAGGTAGGAAGTATGCATGAACTTACATGTAACCACTTGAGCACATACTGTAAAACATAGGTCCCTTTAAATTTCCTTCTATCCTGTGTGAACAAATAGCCCCATCTTCAAACTTCCCTGCTGAGTTGCTATGGAAGTTAATGAGACCAGCGACATTTGTAAAACAAAGACTCCCCCATCCCCCACCAAATTGTCCCCTGGGTTTCCTTCTCAAAGAGGTTTTTGAGCAATTTATAAGTCCTGAGGTTTCCTTGGATATGTGGTTTTAAAATGCTGGAAACCCTAAACTAACCATTCACAGAGAATAGGCATCTGTTTTGCAAGTGAAATGTGTTTGAAAAGAGCCTGCTGTGCAGAAACTGTAGTGCAGCTCTGAAATTGAAAAAAAAAAGAGTTTTCTTTTGTTTGTTTGTTTTGTATTGTTTTTATTGTCAGACCTCATAGACCTGCCTACTAGGAACGCAAAAAGATCATCACGTACATACCTCAACCTCCACTATCTTAACTGTAAAGGGCTAAAATATAAATCCACATACGCGACCAGTTTCTCATACATCTGCACGCAGCTATGGAACGCACTACCGAAGGCCATAAAAACAACGCAAGACCTAAACATCTTCCGAAGGCTACTGAAAACAGATCTTTTCAAGAAGGCATACCACAAACATCCATCTTAAACACTAAATAATAACAATATACTCGATTTATACATAATCGAAATCTTTTCACATAATGAAGAATCAAGCACTATCACTTTAACCTTATGTCGAATAGGGTCTCTCTGTAGTCGATGATCTAACGTATGTTACAATCCAATTTATTACTCAGAAACCTTCATGTAATACCTTAATGTATTCTTCTTAACCATGTCTGTATGCACATAGTAAATATATATATATATATATATACCATGATCTGGTATATATATATATATATATACACAATATTTATACCATGATCTGTACCATCTATGTTATGTTCCATGTATGTTCCATTATATACTTCTTACCATGTATGTTCGGACATTAATGCAAGACCACTTGTAACTCTGTTACCCGGAAATGGCATCCGCCATAACAGCAAATGTAAGCCACATTGAGCCTGCAAATCGGTGGGAAAATGTGGGATACAAATGCTACAAATAAATTAATTAATTGATATGCATGTTTAATTTATACACCCCCTCTAGATAAGGGTGGTATATATACATGGTAATAAATGAAATATGAGATTATTCTGAAGTCTGTCCCTGTGAATGCAAGGAGCATGTTCGGTTGCTATTAACCTGCACATTCTGCAGACTGAAAATGTGCTAAAATTTAAATAGTGAGGAAAAGATTGGTATGGGGTGTCAAACTATAATCCTGGAGGGCCACCAGCTAGCCAGGATTTCAGGATATCCATGATGAATATTTATCATATATAATAATCATCTACTGAGCATATACAATTCTCTAGTTACAACTAATATGTCTCAATTTAGTAACTGTTACCCAACTTTGATATATCCAAATCTCTGTATTCAATATTTAAAATATACATAACATTCCCTTCCCACAATACTAACCATACATTCCTCACATTCATACAATTCTAACAACAAAATGATTTGCTAATAAGCCCTTTGACACTAGAATTTCACAATCTAGGTTTTGTAAGTATTTCTCATTTTTCCTTTTAAAGCCCTATAATACTTTCCACAAATCTTCAATTACAGGATGCAGCTTCTCTTATCTTCTATTATATAGGGTATTAATTGTGCACACAAAGATATAAACCAATGGTCCTGAAGATTTATTGAAATGCTAGGTCAATGGGTGACAGTAAGGTCTTGTTTTCAGTCACACCGTGTGCAGGGCCGCTGAGAGGGGGGGCCGGCGCCGGGGTCAGGACGCCGGCACTGCAGTCCCCGGTCTCACCTGCCTGCCTTCTCGGCTCCGGGCCCCCTGCATTCGAAGCAGCAGTCACAGTAACATAGTAACATAGTAGATGACGGCAGAAAAAGACCTGCACAGTCCATCCAGTCTGCCCAAGATAAACTCATGTGTATACCTTACCTTGATTTGTACCTGTCTTTCTCAGGGCACAGACCGTATAAGTCTGCCCAGCAGTTTTTCCTGCCTCCCAACCACCTGTCCCGCCTTCCATCACTGGCTCCGGCACAGACCGTATAAAAGTCTGCCCTCCCCTATCCTCGCCTCCCAACCACCACCCCTCTTCCCCCCACCACAGATCACCTCCCTTCGGGCCTTCTCTCCCTGTGTCCCGCCCTCGCGGAAATGGGAAGTTATATCAGACGAGGGCGGGGCACAGGGAGGGAAGGCCCAAAGAGAAGCGATCTGCAACTGCCGCTTTTAATGCAGGGGGCCCGGAGCCGTGGAGGCAGGCAGGTGAGACTGGGGACTGCAGCAGCGGGGAGCAGCAGGGGGAGCAATGGAGGGTGGCAGCGGAGGGGGAGCGGAGGCGGGGCGGCCTTGCCCCAAGCCCGGCCTAATCTCTCTGCAGCCCTGACCGTGTGAAGCGACTGAAAACAAGGCAGGCAACGCAAGACCAGCACGGGACAAATGCTTCAGCTGGTGGGGATTGAGGATCCCCACCAGCCAAACCAGGTGCCCGAGAGCCAATTTTGGGGGCCCAGGCCCTCATAGCTACACCACTGCCTAGAAATAGTAGTTTCACTTCTCTGTATTAACCATTAAAAAAAAAAAATCAGAACTGAACATTACATGAGAAATGAGTGACCTCTGCTGCCTATGCGAGCGACGCATCTGACGCCTCCCTATTCTCACCGCTAGTTCCTCCAATTTTGAAGAACATCTACTACTAGGGTGTCACAGACTAGTCCAACCCTATGGAGCAGGAGCACAGAACATCTGACGCTAAAAATAGATCAAACATGAGCAACAGGCAATTACAGCAGTAAAAATATTCAAATAACAATACAAAGTATGGCTTGGAGGGGCATAATTGCTGAACAAGGTGAGTTACATTCAGGTACTCTGGATATTTCTCTGTCCCAGAAGGGCTCACAATCTAAGTTTGTACCTGAGGCAATGGAGGGTTAAGTGATTTGCCCAAGATCACAAGCAGTAGTAGCAGGATTTGAACCGGCCACTTCTGGATTGCAAGACCAGTGCTCTAACCACTAGGCCACTCCTCCACTACAGCAACATTCCATGTAGAATCTCAAATAGTAGCAACATTCCATGTAGACCAACATTCCATGAATCTCAGATAATATCAACGTTACATTCAGGTACACTGGATATTTCTCTGCCCCAGGAGGGCTCACAATCTAAGCTTGTACCTGAGGCAATGGAGGGTTAAGTAACTTGCCCAAGATCACAAGGAGCAGCAGTGGGATTTGAACTGGCCACCTCTGGATTGCAAGACCGGTGCTCTAACCACTAGGCCACTCCTCCACTTGGTATAACAGGTATGGGGGGATGGGCCTGGGTCCGCCTGCCTGATGTGCACTGCACACACTAAACCTGCTCCAGCCAGGGACCTGCATACTGCTGTCAGGGAGCTGGGTATGACATTTGAGGCTCCCGATTTGTGTCAAAAGATGGGCGCCCTTCTCTTTTGAAAATAAGCCTGATAGTATACTACTTACAATGTCAACACAATACGTAATAGAACATTATAATTGATAGTGAAAGATAAGGCAAAGTTGTAACATATAGAAGGGTAAGAAAGTAGGAGTTAGAAAGTAGGTGACTGATTTGAAGAAAGTTGCACATGAGGTCAGAGAGATGGTTAAATATTATCTCAGCTTGGGTAGGAGTGGATAAACAAACTGCTCTGGTACTATTCATATAGTCGGTAATTTTATACCTTAAGCGCTAATATTTATATGCTAGCTATACGTGTAAATGTTTAGAAGATGAGCTTATATGCATACTCATGCCAATGTCCCACCTAAGAGCTATTCCGTAAATATGAAATCAATTCATATGGACACTATATTTCAATGCGGGGATATCGCATCACATTCTTAACAAAATCTCAGCAAATTTTAAGTCCCCTTTTATCAAGGGAGAGTATGGGCGTCTACACGGTTAGCACGCGCTAAAAATGGTAGCGTGCCTTTAGCACCGCTTAGTAAACAGGGGCATTAGCTTTTAACAACTGCTGTTAACATTCAGACTTGCTGCCGATGTGGCCCAAGTTTCAATCGTTCTTCAGAGTAGCGTCCGCTATAATGAAGACAAAACCAATATTAAAAGTGTAGCTTCAATAAAATAAGATAAATATTTTCAGTGGTGACTGGCAATTACATTTTAGTTGAAGAAAAAATGTTGCTAAAAGACTAGAAAGTGACCAATGACAATCAGGCATCCATTGCATAAAAGTCTGACGTGCTTTGGGTTTGCCATTTTCTGATGGTCACAAAAAATAAATTTCTATTGAAGTTATGTTTTGTCCATAGTGACATGCAGATTTAAGTAGTTAAGTTTGCTGGGATTTTGTGATGAATATGATTCTGTAAATACGTGCGTATCTGAATCTCTGCATGTTCAGTCTGTCCCCATCTCTTCCCCTCCTCCTGCATCCCTACCCTGGGTCCAGCATTTCTCTCTTACTTATCCTCCCCTCCCAGTCCAGCATCTTTCTCCCTTTCCCCCCATGGTCCAGTCTATATATATCTTTCCCTCCTCTCTCCCAGTCCAGAATCTCTCCCCCTCTTTCCCCACAACCCCCATCTGGTCTCTTTCTTTCCCTCCATTCCCACCTCCCACCCCCACCCCTACAGTCCATCTCTCCCCCTTCCTCCCCCTCCCACAGGTCTGGCATCTCTCCCTACCACCCCCCCCCCCCCAGCAATACGTGGAGCTTGGATGGGGATGGAGGGACCTCTGAGGCAGGTACAAAACAGTAACATGGCGTCAGTGACTCCAAATCAATCTTCTCCACTCTCTTCTCATGCACACACACAGATCATAGATCAAGGAGGAAAGAGAGGTTAGAGAGAGCAGGGAGAAGGAAACGGGGTAAAGAGTGGGGTAGGAGCTAAAGGGAGGAAAGAGAGAGGGGGAGTAGGGGAGAGTAAGGGAAAGAAAGGAGGTCCCTAGGGACAGGGCAGCTGAGAGGGGGGGGCAGGGGGGCAAAATTCCCCAGGCCCAGACTTCCAAGGGGGACTCGGCACGGGAGTCTCTCTCTCCTGCTTCTGACAGGATCCAGGTGATCATGTCCCGACAGGAGCAGGAGAGAGAAAACTCTGGCGGAGGCTGGGGAGGACCTGGAGAAGCAGACACAGCAGGCTGGTGGGGGTCCCCCCCCCCCCCCCCCAGGCCCCACCAGCAGAAGAGATCTTCCTCCTGCACTGCTCTTCTTCACTCTGCTTTTCTCCTCAGGCCGTGCATGCTTGGTTTTGAAACCAAGAATGCGCAACGTAAGAGAAAAAGCAGTCGCAGGGGCAGGCCACGCAGAAGAGTGAAGAGCAGCGCTGGAGGAAGACTCTTCTGCTGGCGGAGACTTGGGATTCCCGCTAAGCCAAGGTATTTACAGTTGCGGGGGGGGGGGGGGTAGCGGCAGCGACGATCCTGGGGGGGGGGGGCAGTGAATGTGATGATCCGGGGGGGGGGGGGGCGGCAGCCCTGCCCCGGGCCTGGCTCAGTCTCTCGGCAGCCCTGCCTAAGGAAGAGGGTGAGAATGTGCCTGGGTTGGATTGGGTGTGGCTAGTGCTGTAATTGCTGCAAATGCTGTGCAGAGATCCAACATATTTTTGTAAAAGCTATTGCAATAGGATCAATTTCTCAGTGATCACAGTTAAAGAAGGCTAGAGATTTTGATTTTTATTCATGCCCACTATTACCTTTACCGAGGGGGGGGGAGGGGGGAAGCCAGCCTGTACAGCTGGCTTGATAGATTAAAAGCAATAGCTTGTTTATTTAAAATTTCAGTCTGAGCACATACTCTTCATCCTGAAAAGAAAAAGCACTCAAGAGAAAATAACAGCTTCTTAATAACATCCTTGCCCTGTGAAAAAGCTAAAAATGCAGGAATGATTGTGGAAAGTATAGGTCAGAGAACGACAGTGGTAAAAATGGCCTGCGGATACCCTATAATATAATTACCTGCTCTTATCCAACCTCCTATTGAGGAAACCTGAGTCTAGTCCCCAAAAACTGAGTGGTAGAAGGGAGCATCTGAGTGAAGGGGAGGGGCCTAGTAGCCAGGATTCAATTTCTACTAACACTGCTTGTGCCCTTGTGCAAGTCACTTACCCCCAAATTCTGTAAAATCAGCCCTAACGTTAGGCGCACAATTGCACGCTCAGTTACAGAAGAGGGTCAGTTATGTGCCAGAGCTGGTGGTGGGAGGCGGGGATAGTGCTGGGCAGACTTATACGGTCTGTGCCCTGAAAAGGACAGGTACAAATCAAGGTAAGGTATACACAAAAAGTAGCACATATGAGTTTATCTTGTTGGGCAGGCTGGATGGACTATGTTACTATGGGTAGGGTTACCATATGTCCGGATTTACCCTCTTTTTGAGGACATGTCCAGGCAACTGGGCGGGTTTTGCCAATCTGCCCGTTTGTCCGGATTTCTGGACAAACAGGCAGGCTGGTGGGCAGGCCGTCCTATAGGACGGCCTGCATAGGACGGCCTGCCCGCCCACCAGCCTGCCCATCTGTCCAGAAATCTGGACAAACGGGCAGATTGCTAGCCTCCCCTCCTCTTACTTAGTTCTGCCCTGGTGGTCTAGTGACCTCTTCTGCCTTCGGGACAGGAAAGAGCCCCCTCTTTCCTGCCCAGAGCACCGCCCTGTATGCATCCTTCCTGTTCCTGATCTCAGCGCCGATTCAAAATGGCCGCCGAGAGTTGAAGTGACCTCATGAGACTTCAACTCTCGGTGGCCGTTTTGAATCGGCGTCGAGATCACGAACAGGAAGGATGCATGCAGGGCAGCACTCCAGGCAGGAAAGAGGGGGCTCTTTCCTGCACCGAAGAGGTCACTAGACCACCAGGGCAGTAGTAAGGTAAGGGGAGAGGGGTGACGGGGAGGGGGAGTGATGGGGTATGTGACAGGGGGAGGGGAAAATGTGATGGGGCGGAGTGGGTGTGAAAGGGGCGGGGTGGGTGTGAAAGGGGTGTGGCTTATGTTCTCCTTTTTGGGGGACAAAATATGGTAACCCTAGTTATGGGCATAGACAGGAGAAAGTAGAGGCTGGCCAAAAGACAATCCACCACAGCATTGTGACCTCTGCCTCAGGGGTCACAATCAAACTCTCTATAGGTGGCTGTCTTCGGGCTGCTCTGTTTGACCAGTGCGAAATTATTTCCTTGCTTTCCTGTGTCAGGGCCACCGAGAGACATAGCCGGGGGCAGAACCAGGCTGCTGCAAGCTGCCTCCTCACTCGCACCACCGCTCCCACCTGCCCCCTTACCTTTTAGTCTTTGCTTCCGGGGGGGGGGGGGGGGGGCCCGTGCCCGGCACCTGCAAGCTGCTTCCTGCATGCCTGCTTCCACGGTCTGTCCTCTCCTGCTCCTGTCCATGCTAGGAGACAGGACCCAGATAATTGCATTAATGCGATATCGAGCTAATGCATGTACATGCAGGACGTCAGACTCACAGAAACAGAAGCCTGCACTGCCGCGTTGCTGATCTGCAAGGGCAGGCTTCTACATGAATGTTGCTAGTGGAATTCCATGTAGAATCTCAAATAGTAGCAACAGAATCTCAATAGTAGCAACATTCCATCTAGAATCTCCAATAGTAGCAACATTCCATGCAGAATCTCAAATAGTAGCAACATTCCATCTAG
Organism: Microcaecilia unicolor; assembly: GCF_901765095.1. Classification (NCBI taxonomy): domain Eukaryota; kingdom Metazoa; phylum Chordata; class Amphibia; order Gymnophiona; family Siphonopidae; genus Microcaecilia; species Microcaecilia unicolor. The sequence continues at coordinate 325,522 of NW_021963850.1, forward strand.
AATCTCCAATAGTAGCAACATTCCATCTAGAATCTCAAATAGGGAAAGGGAAATGGGACTTCGTATACTGCCTTTCTGAGGTTTTTGCAACTACATTCAAAGCGGTTTACATATATTCAGGTGCTTATTTTGTACCAGGGGCAATGGAGGGTTAAGTGACTTGCCCAGAGTCACAAGGAGCTGCAGTGGGAATTGATCTCAGTACCCCAGGATCAAAGTCCACTTTACTAACCACTAGGCTACTCCATATGACCCATCCAGTCTGCCCATCCTCTGTAACCCCTAACTCCTCCTGTTCCTAAGGGATCCCACATGCTTATCCCATGCCTTTTAAAATTCTGACACAGTCCTCGACTCCACAACCTCCACCGGGAGGCCATTCCACGCCTCCACCACCCTTTCTGTGAAATAGCACTTCCTTAGATGACTCCTAAGCCTATTCCCTCTTAACTTCATTGTATGTCTCCTCGTTCCAGAGCTCTCCTTCAGTTGAAAAAGGCTCTCTTCCTGTACATAAATGCCCTTGAGATATTTAAACGCCTCTATCACCTCTCCTCTCTCTCAGCATATACATGTTGAGGTTCATAAGCCTGTCCCTATATTTTTTGCGTTCAAGACTGCTTATTCATTTTGTAGGCGCCCTCTGGACTGAGTCCATCCTCTTTATATCCTTCCATATGGTCTCCAGAACTGCACACAGTACTCTAAATGGGGCCTCACCAGAGACTTATACAATGGCATTATCACATCCTTATTCCTGCTGGTCATCCTTCTTTTTATGCACCCAAGCACCCTCCTGGCTTTGACCGTCGCTTTATCTACCTGTTTGGAAGCTTTAAGGTCATCAGACACAATCACCCCCCCCCAAGTCCCGCTCTTCCTTCGTACACTGAAACACTTCACCCCCTATACTGTATAGCTATGAACTAAAGTTGCAGGCTGACCAGCAGAAGAAATGCCTCTGGAAAGCTTCCTCACTTAAAAAAAAAAAAGTCTAAATATTTCTCTGCTGAGGCCCTTTTTCAGCTACAAGTTTAAAAGATAAACCTGGTAAAAAGAAAATAATTTATTATTAAAGAAAAGCAAATAGAAGATGTTTCGGCTCCCCGGCAACCAAACATACCTAACCACTTAAAGAAGTGACCCTGTTGTGCTCCAGTCTTCTATCAATATTTGCCTCTCTAAGTTGATTGCAATGCGATGCAGTTTAATGTGGCTGAGTGTTAAGCCAATCCCCAAAGTGAGGCAAAACACAAAGCCACAAGAATGAAAAGTGCATCGTTAAAGAGCAGAGGGAGGCAGGCTGGATTGATGCCTTATGGCAGATTTGTGCGTTGAACGGATGACCCACCTGTTGCTTTGTATCTGCACTTGAAAGCTAAGTTACTCTTTTGACTTTCACATGCTGTATGGATCCCGAGCCGATCTCTTTTTATTGACCTTGGAATTAAAGGTTCTTTTTGCCTATCTACTATAATAATTTGCACCTCCAACGTTCTGAAGCTCTCGGTTCGTAATATCTGAAGCCTTCCGGTGACATCACCGTGTTGCCAGGGAAACTGCCAATATTCACCCACCGGAAGTTTGTTCCCTCCCTCCCTCCGAGTTCCAGGGTCATCGTCCCTCCCAGTTCCAGGCCCCCTCCCTCCGAATTTTAAAAGTCATCCTGACTTACCTCGGCGAGGTTACGGAGGCCGGCAGCAGTGGTAAAAAGTGTGCAGGCTCGGCCCTTCTCTCTCAGTTCTGGTCCCGCCCTTGCGGAAACAGGAAATGAGGGCGGGACCAGATCTGAGAGAGAGAGAAGGGCCGACCCTGCACGGTTTTTACCGCTGCTGCTGCTGCCGGCCGCCATAATCCCGCTGAGGTAAGTCAAGATGACTTTTAAAATTCGAAGGGAGGGGGCCTGGAACTGGAAGGGAGGGAGGGACGACGACCCTGAAACTGGGAGGGAGGGAGGGGGGGCCCTGGAACTGGGAGGGAGGGGGGACGGGGATGAGGGGGAGGGGGGAATGCACCACCTGTAAAAAAAAAAAACATTCATGGCAAACTGAGATTACCTTGCTAGCGCCCGTTTCATTTGTTGGAATGTATTGTATTTTGCATGCATTGCCTGTCACCTATTATTTCTCTGTGATTACTCTGTGACCTCTGATGTGAATTACTTAGAGAGGTCACACAGCTATGTAACTTCCTGTGGGGGTTAGACACAGCAGATGCAGCACATGGAGCACATGGAGCTCATGATCTCTCCTAACCTGAGAGGATCTATGGTGGTGTGAGCATCCATTACCATCTAAGCACATGGAAGGAGCTGATAAGACAAATGTATAGTAATATGTATATATAAGCCTGTCTGATTATAATCTAACTACAAACTGTGAGTAAACAGATGTTTTGTTACTTCAACTTTAAAGTGACTCAGCAGTGAATTATTCAGGGATGAATGAGAGAGAGATGAAGAAAGAAATTAACATTTCTAAAGCTGAAGCTGTGTGTACTAAAATCTGCTAATTATTTACTACAAATAATCCAACAAAAGGGTTATGGGCCCAGGGCTCAGGAATTGAAAAAGAAGAGAAATATTACCAGGCAGTAAAAAAGGCCACATTTTTCTCTTAAGTTTTAAAGGAAAGATTCAGTCTGTCTCTCTCTCCCCCCACACAGCAGACAGAAGGCTAAGAAAATGGCTGAGGGAGGAAATTCACCATTGTTCTATTCTCTCAAGGTGCCTAAATTAACTGAGTTTAATTATCGGCAGTGGGAACTAAGATTCATATGTCTCCTTCGAGCAAAAAGATTAAATATATGCTTAGACCAAGACAGAACAGCTGAAAATATGGCTGAATGGGACAATGCAAACTATTATGTGAAGTGCATGCTTTTGGAAGCTCTCTCAGAGAAACAAGCCATATTAGTGGAGGAAAAAGATACACCAAAGGACATTTTATATAAACTGAGAACTATGTATGCAACTACATATGCAAAGCAGCAACCAATTTGGTTGGCAGAGTTGAATGAAACCAAATTAAGGGATAAAAGTAAATGTAATGATCACATTATGCATCTTATGTCTTCATTTCAAAAGCTAGAACTTTCTGGAATTCCCATGTGTGATGCATTGAAAAGAGCATTTCTTTTTACCTCACTATCAAAGAAGTTTGATGTTTTTAGGTCTGTAAATGAGGCCATTGAAGGGCAATCTTTTGAACAGACAACATCAAAACTAAGGCAGGAATGCATAATAATGATTCTGAGGAGATGTGTTCTCAAAGCAAGTCAGAGAGAAATGAAACAAATTTCTTGGCAAAGAACAGAGGAAGGCGGAGCTATGGGAAAACTCCACCCAAGGGCAAGCTGATTTGCTACTCATGTGGAAAGGAGGGACATGTATCTAAATGGTGTAAGGAAACACAAAACACTCCCTCTAGCTCACCTAAGCCAATGGAACTAAAGAATTTTCAAACCAGGAAATGTATGAAGGACAAAGATAAACACAAGGGCTTTCTAATGGCAGAAAAATCTTTGACTATGGTAAATAATAATTCAAATGAAAGTACTTGGATTTTGGATTCGGGGAGCACATGCCATTTAACCAATTGTAAGGATTTCTTTCAGGAAATGTGTCCAGAGGAAGGTATTCTTAAAACTGCAAACGCAGGGACTGCTAAGATCCAAGCAAAAGGTATTGGATTCTTAAAATGCAAAGTGTCTAATGAAGTTAAAGAAATTCCTGTAAGTGATGTCTTGTATATTCCCCAAGCAGTTTGTAATATGCTTAGTGTATCTACATTAGATAAGAAGGGATTTGTGATTCATTTTGAAAACAGTAAGTGCACAATCTCTAAAAATGATGAAGTGTATGCTGAAGCTTTTATGCATAATGATGTTTATAAGCTGAACATTTCAGGTGAAGCCTCACATCTGGCGCAAGTAAGGAAGAATGATGGAAAATGTAGTCTGGAAATCTGGCACCGCCGCCTGGGACATCGTGATTTTAAGGTGATCCAGGATCTTCACAGTGGGCAACTAGCCACCGGCATTCAGATAAGTGCAGATGCTGGTAAAATTGAGAAATGCATAGACTGTGTTACTCAAAAAGGTGTGAGACCCTCATTTCCTGCATACACAGGAAATAGGAGTAATAAAGTGCTGGACTTAATACACAGTGACTTATGTGGACCGTTTAATATCCCATCATTGGGAAATAACAGATTTGTGCTAATATTCTTGGATGATTTCTCTAGATATTGTGTGGCCTATTTGCTGAAAGAAAAAAGTCAAGTCACAGACATGCTGAAGAAATACGTAGCCATGGTGAGCAATAAATTTGAAAGAAAACCAAAGGTTCTTCAGACCGACAATGGTGGTGAGTTCACTTCACAAAGCATGCGCACATTTCTAGAACAAGAAGGCATTCAGCATATCACAACAGTAGCTTATACACCAGAACAAAATTCTGTTGCAGAGAGAAAATTTAGGTCACTTGTGGAAATGACCAGATGTATGCTGTCAGATAGCAATCTCCCTAAAAGACTATGGGGGGAAGCCATTCTCACAGCAGTGTACCTACAAAACAGAATGCCAACTAAAGGCGCTGAGCGCACACCACATGAGACATGGCATGGTAGGAAGCCAAACCTGTCACACATAAGAACATTTGGAAGTACAGCATATGCTCATATACCAAAGCAAAGAAGGCATAAGCTGGATTCCACAACAGAAAGGGGCATTTTAGTTGGCTATACTCCAGGACACAAAGGATATAGAATTTTGAATCTGAAAACTGGCATTGTTGGCATAAGACATGTTACATATTTTGATGAAAACAAAAGGGTTGATAAAGGCTGGATTATCCCAGATGAGCCTTATCATCCAGAATATGAAACTAGAACAATAATAGACATGCCAGTGTATATAAATGCCATACCAAGGCAGATGTCTGAAAGCAACTCACCTGTATCTAACGAGGAACAGGCAGAGGAAACAGACACAGAAAGGATCATTGAAGAAGACAGTACAGTTGGAGAAGGGGAATCAATTGGAGAAGAACTCTCAGATTTAGAGGATGCGGAAAGGTCAGACCAACCTGTTGTCAGACGCTCATCCAGGGAAAATAAAGGTGTTCCACCCCCAAGACTGTCTTACCTAACAAAGTCAGCAGAAGCTCAAGAGCCCTTAACATGGGATGAGATTGAGAAAATGCCAGCAGAAGAAGCTGCTGAATGGCGTAAAGCTGCACAAGAAGAAATTGATGCATTGGATAAAAATAATACTTGGATTCTTACAAAATTACCTCCTGGCAAGAAAGCTATAGGATGCAAATGGGTATTCAAGTTAAAAAGGAATGCACAAGGAAAAGTGGAAAGGTATAAAGCCAGACTAGTGGCAAAGGGATATCTTCAAAAATATGGAGAAGATTTTGATGAAGTGTTTGCACCTGTAGTGAAACACACGACAATTAGAACACTTCTGAGCATTGCAGTCTCAAAAGGCATGCAAGTCAAACACATTGATGTGAAAACAGCGTTTCTTCATGGAGAAATAACTGAAGACTTGTATATGGAACAACCAACAGGTTTCATAAATACAAAACAAAGACAGCTAGTGTGTAAATTAAACAAAGGTCTTTGTGGATTAAAGCAAAGTGCAGAATATTGGAATGAAAAATTGCATGAAATATTGACAAATTTAGGATTTAAGCAAGGTGAAGCAGATAAATGTTTGTACACTAGGTGCACAAATGGACAATATGCATACATTTTAGCTTTTGTTGATGATCTGCTCATTGCAAGCAAAAGTGAGCAAGAGTACAAGGACATTGTAAAGTGTTTAAACCTGAATGTTGAGATAAAAGAACTTGGTAATGTGTCATACTATCTTGGTATAGAAATTGAGAAACAAAATGATGGTTCTTATCTTCTAAGCCAGAAGCAGAAAATAAATGAGCTTATTGAAAGTTTAGGTATGCAAGATGCCCAAGTTGTAAGCACTCCCATGATCACTGATTTTCTGAAGGATGAAACAGTAAGAGAACCTTTACCAGATAACATCCAATATAGATCAGCCATAGGTAAGCTTTTATATCTAGCTACCACATACAGGGCTGATATAGCAAATGCAGTAGGAATTTTGAGCAGAAGGGTCAGCTCACCTACCAAATCAGATTGGACTGCAGTTAAAAGGATGGTAAGGTATTTAAAGGGTACCATTGATTGTAAATTAAAGATTTCAGCCAATAGTAATCCAAAACTAATATGTTACTGTGATTCAGATTGGGCAGGGGATCATTCTGATTATAAATCCACAAGTGGATATGTGTTTATGTATGGAAATGTACAAATTTCATGGGCCAGTCATAAACAAAGTATTGTGAGTTTGTCTTCTACAGAAGCTGAATATGTGGCCGTATCGGAAGCGTGCAGAGAACTGATGTGGATTGAAAAACTTTTGCTGGATTTCGGAATAGCTGAAAAGAGACCAATCCAGATAATGGAAGATAATCAGAGCTGCATCCGACTGTCACAGAATGACAAGGTTCAGTCACGCACCAAGCACATCGCAACGAAATACCACAACGTGCGAGAGTTGGCGAAAGAAGGGGTCATCAGTCTATACTATTGTCACACCAGTGAGATGACAGCTGACATCATGACCAAACCGTTACCCAGAGAACATTTTGTGAATCTGCGTATAAAGCTTGGACTTTGTATGAATAAATAATTGCATGACAGTTATGCATGAGAAGGGGTTTGTTGGAATGTATTGTATTTTGCATGCATTGCCTGTCACCTATTATTTCTCTGTGATTACTCTGTGACCTCTGATGTGAATTACTTAGAGAGGTCACACAGCTATGTAACTTCCTGTGGGGGTTAGACACAGCAGATGCAGCACATGGAGCACATGGAGCTCATGATCTCTCCTAACCTGAGAGGATCTATGGTGGTGTGAGCATCCATTACCATCTAAGCACATGGAAGGAGCTGATAAGACAAATGTATAGTAATATGTATATATAAGCCTGTCTGATTATAATCTAACTACAAACTGTGAGTAAACAGATGTTTTGTTACTTCAACTTTAAAGTGACTCAGCAGTGAATTATTCAGGGATGAATGAGAGAGAGATGAAGAAAGAAATTAACATTTCTAAAGCTGAAGCTGTGTGTACTAAAATCTGCTAATTATTTACTACAAATAATCCAACATCATTTCTAACAGAAACGGGCCTTTTTCTCTAGTGATGATATAATTCCCAGCAAAAGTCTTCTCAACCTTTGTTATTACTAAATGACTACTTGGGTTGGAGGATGCAGCCCAAAGCCTCACTGTTTTACAAAGCTATGAGGTCTCCTATTCCTGCTCCACGATCCTCTACGCAACATGTATGGGAAATGGACCTTCAGCTTCAGGACTCTTTGTCAGATGCTCAATGGACTCGTGTGTGGTCAAGGGGGTCCAAGGGCTTCCCTGTCGGCCGCAATCTCACAATCTCTCTTTTTTATGTACCACAGGGCCCTTTGGACACCTAGAAGGAGCAAATCGTCTGGGACTTCAAGTTGTGATTTATGTTGGTCCTGTAAACAAACCACAGGAGTTCTTATGCATCTTTTGTTTGGGATAAGTTGCAAAGGATTTGGGGGTTTCAGGATTCTTTTCTACCAAAGTATGTAATCTGGAAGTCAATTTGCACCCCATTTCTATTTGCAGAGAGCAATAAACTGCTTTTTGACTTCTTGGTCTCTATTGCATTGTAAATTAATAATATCGCATTGGAAAGATAACTCTCCAGTCAATGTCATTCTTTGGTGGAATTGGGTCTTATCGTACAAGAAATATGAGCAACTGTCAGTGAATGATATCCCTGGGTCTAATTATGGTTCTCAGAAATGGAAAACCTTCGACCACATTTTATCAGCTGTCTAACTGTATTGCCTAATGTTTGATCTCAGCAGTGGTGTTCCTTGGATGGCTGACACCCGGGGCGGATCGCTGCTGCGCACCCTCCCCCCCCCCCCGGTGCAGGGCAACATGGCACCCCCCCCTGGCGTGGACCCCCCGACACAGTCCCCACCTGCCTACCAGCTCCGTCCACCCGGCACTATTCAGCGTGGCGCCTCGCATCTGCAGCGCTGCTGTAAAAGAAGAAAATCTCCTCATCGTCGGCCCTTCCCTCCCTGTGTCCCGCCCTCGAGGAAATAGGAAGTTACATCAGAGGGCGGGACACAGTGAGGGAAGGGCTGACGATGAGGCAATGTTCTTCTTTTACAGCAGCGCTGCAGATGCAAGGCACCACGCTGCACAGTGCCGGGTGGACGGAGCTGGTAGGCAGGTGGGGACTGTGTCGAGGGGGGTCCACGCCAGGGGGGGTGGATGGAGCTGGTAGGGACTCGCCAGCGGAGCACCCCCCCAAACGTTGACACCCGGGGCGAACCACCCCCACTGCCCCGCCCTTGCTACGCCACTGGATCTCAGCTTTTTTTTTTACATTTGTACCCTGCGTTTTTCCCACTCATGGCAGGCTCAATGCAGCTTACATGGGGCAATGGAGGGTTAAGTGACTTGCCCAGAGTCACAAGGAGCTGCCTGTGCCTGAAGTGGGAATCAAACTCAGTTCCTCAGTTCCCCAGGACCAAAGTCCACCACCCTAACCACTAGGACACTCCTCCACTCCATTGTCTTGCATAGTATAAGTTGTTTTTTTTTCTTTTGTTTGCTGTATTTTTGAAAAACTCAATAAAAAATATTTAAAAAAAAAAATTCAGAGGTTTTCCCCATAACTCCCTTTAAAATAGATGCACTCCACAGAATCCATAGTCTATTGCTGAAATTATTATTTTTTGCCATTACATGAGAGAGTTCTTTTTTGTTGTAGGATTTGTGTGTTACGCCAGCGCTGGTTACTCAGAAATGGCAGGGCTCGATGCCGTGATGAGATTGGAGGGGCAACGTTACTGTGCATCAGGTGTGGGACAGAAAAGGATGTTTCATCTGGCAAAGCAAGGATTCCGCAGGAGTCCTATTTCCAGCATCACATGTTTCCTAACGACTGACCCGCCGTCTTGTTTTGAAATGACTTTTCTGTTGTGTTTGTGTCGGAGCCGAGTCATAAGCGGGGTGGAACGGTTAGAAAAGGGAGCAGTCATTTAACTTTTCAAATAACACTGAAATGAGAGGACGCTCCATCAAACTAATGGATACCTCTGCTTGTACATACCGGCATTTGCTTACCAATCTAATGGCTGTGTTAGACCACTTGAATATGAGGTCAACAGTTATAAAAGGCCTTCTGGTGCCCCGCCCTTTTAACCCATGGCTTTCTCTGTGATAATTTATCACCTCCCCTCTCTTCCTTTCCCCCTCAGTTATTTCTTTCTCCCTCTTGTGACCTGTATTTTGTACTTTTGTTTGCTTTTTAACTATTGTACGCCACATTGAGCCTGCCCTTGGGTGGGAATATAAATGTCATAAATAAATAAAATATTAACAGGTTTGGAACTCAATTTCAAGAGATCTCCCTTCACTGGGCCAGTGTGGAACGAGCTGGGGAAGATGTTGCCCAAATAAGCAAATTGCAGGATAGATGAACTGACCAACTTCCGGAAACTACTAAAGACCCATCTCTTCGACAAGACCTATCACAAAGACCAAGTCATGTGAAACTCCTACATATACCCTGAATGTATATTAATGCCTTCTGTTTTCACTATTATGTATTCTATTACCATACAACCCAAATCCTTCTGTAACACCAAACGTCTACCCTCTTCTCATTTCCACTATCCATGAATGTATTGTAAGCCACATTGAGCCTGCAAAGAGGTGGGAAAACGTGGGATACAAATGCAATAAACAAATAAATAAATAAATAAATAAATTTAAGGGGTCACAGTGGTACTTGTTTTCAAAGCACAAGAATGAAGGATAATATCCCAGGAAAGAGGTCAGAAAATGGAGTGAGACAAACAGCAGAATTTATAGTTATGGAAGGACTCGTTCTCGTAATGGACAAGGAAGCCAATGTCCCTGTCAAGGCTACAAAAGGGGTAGGGGCTGTGTAGGGTGAAAAGGAGATGGGGGCATAAAAATTTGCATTGCAGTGGGCAGGGCGGGGACACTAGAGGGGGCACAGGTCACGATTCTGGTTCGAGACACTCCTAGACCCTAATAAATCCTTTTGCGCTTACTAGACATCATATCAACGTCAACACTACACTTCTTGACCGCAGCTTCCCCATAACTTCGGTTCAGCACGGTGTACAAAAGGAGCAATATCTAAATTATACAAATACTTAAAACAGCACCTCAAAAATAAGAATTATTATTTAAACCGATCAAAAAGATACGTTTTGAAAATGTCAGATAAATCTGTTCCAAATTATCAACGGGAAAGAATTCCATTCAAGCATCATAACAACTGAAAAAAATTGAGCTAATCATCTTCAAAAAAACGTAAGTTTCTAAAAAAAAAGTGAAAGACAGAGAATAAGCTGATCCCTTAAACGAGACGAGTGACCAAATAGTGAATTGGAGATCATATTTATTTATTTATTGCATTTGTATCCCACATTTTCCCACCTGTAAATAATTTGAAACAACAAGCACAATGCCAGGTACAATATACTTGAGATTGTGAGCCCACCAGGGATGGTGCAAGTACCTGAATAGTCATATGTAAGCCACCTCGATTTGTGCTTCAAAAAGAAGCAGTATATCAAAAATTGAGAACCCCCCCCCCCCCAATATCCTATATAAGATGTATAGAACGAGTAGAAGTAAATTGATTTTTTACTCGTTCCAAAAGTACAAAGACTAGCAGGCTCATTTTCGAAAGAGAAGGATGCCCATCTTTCGACGCAAATCGGAAGATGGGCGTCCTTCTCACAGGGTCATCCAAATCGGTATAATCGAAAGCCGATTTTGGACGTCCCCAACTGCTTTCTGTCACAGGGACGGCCAAAGTTCAAGGGGGCATAGCAAAGGCGGGACTTAGGCATGCCTAACACATGGACGTTCTGGGCCCATAATGGAAAAAAAAGGGCGCCCCTGACGAGAACTTGTACGACTTTACCTGGTCCTGTTTTTCTTACGACCAAGGCACAAAAAGGTGCCCGAAATGACAGGATGACTAGCAGAGAGAATCGGGGATGACCTCCCCTTACATCTTTCAAAATATTTTTTGCCAGCCTCAGATGTCATACTGAGGACCATGACAGCAGTATGCAGGTTCCAGGAGCAGTTTTAGTGGGTGCAGTGCACTTCAGGCAGGCAGACCCAGGCCCATCCCCCTCCCTGTTACATTTGTGGAGGAAACAGTGAGCCCTCCAAAACCCACCACAAACCCACTGTACCCACACATCTAGGTGCCCCCCTTCACCTGTAAGGGCTATGGTAGTGGTGTACAGTTGTGGGTAGTGGGTTTTAAGGAGGGTTTGGGGGGCCTCAGCACACAAGGTAAGGGAGCTATGTACCTGGGAGCAATTTCTGAAGTCCACTGCAGTGCCCCCTAGGATGCCCGGTTGGTGTCCTGGCATGTCAGGGGGACCAGTGCACTAAAAATGCTGGCTCCTCCCATGACCAAATGGCTTGCATTTGGTCATTTCTGAGATGGGCGTCCTTGGTTTCCATTATCGCTGAAAATCAGAAACGACCAAGTCTAGGGACGACCATCTCTAAGGACGACCTAAATTTCAAGATTTGGACATCCCCGACCGTATTATCAAAACGAAAGATGGACATCCATCTTGTTTCGATAATACGGGTTTCCCCGCCCCCTCTATCAGGACGTTTTGCGAGGACGTCCTCAACAAAACTGGGGCATCCCTTTCAATTATACCCCTCCATGAGACACTCAAGGAAGTTACACGGAAATACTTTAAAAACAAATAGGAAGAAATATTTTTCACACAAAGAACAGTTAAAAGCTCTGGAACTCTTTGCCGGAGAATGTGGTAACAGCAGTTAGCGTATCTGGGTTTAAAAAAGGTTTGGACAAGCTCCTGGAGGAAAAGTCCATAGTCTGCTATTGAGACAGACATGGGAAAGCAACTGGTTGCCCCAGGATTGGTATCATGGAATGAAGATAATACTTGGGTTTCTGCCAGGTACTTGTGACCTGGCATGGCCACTGTTTGGAAACAGGATACTGGGTTGGATGGACCATTGGTCTGACCCAGTACGGCTACTCTCTCAGCCACCGGGAGCCAACGTAGTTGAGCCATAAATCCTGATACACTGGTAAACTTGTGTGACCTAAACATTAACCTTACAACTGTCTTCTGGATAAGCTGAAGTTTTTTAAAGATATTTAGGGGCCATTAAAGAAATATATGGGAATGTGGCCATTTTACTTACCACTTTGCTAAAAGTGACCACAGTGCATGGAAAACCCACAGACTGACAACAACACCGGCCACTTTTTTGCGTGGTTTGGTAAAAGGGCCTCAAAGATAGGACAGATTTTTATGCATCACAGTTTATGCAGCTGTCTCATGTGGATAAGAGCTGAATATCTTCACATAACCGCATACATGCCAACTTCACCTCCAGACCGCCCACAAATGAGCCAGTTTCGACTTGGACGTTAACCACAAACATTCTGGCTAAGTGCCACTAAATATTCACAGTTAGCCATGGAAAAGTGGTTTAAACGGCCAGTGATATAAGAAGCAGAATTGAAGTGATATTTTTCCGTCTAAATAAGGACTGATGAGGTGTTGGGGGCTCATATGCCACTGAAGAGAATGGCTGAAGTCATTAGCTGATGGTCCAACTTTTTACTTAAAGGATTTATGGGACTGCTGTATTTATCTGATGCCCAAAAGGATTTGAATGCTAAGAGAGAAAGTGGCGACATGCCCGAGGGGATGTAATATAAAACCCCATTAGACAGAGAGTTAAAGTGCCCTTCTAATCCCACTCCTCTGGTTCTCCGCAGGCTCAAATACTGGGAAATAGTTGGGAGACCAACAGGAAGGCAGCTTGGAAAGTCTTTCTGTGAGCAAGGGAGAACATTAATCACAAGAGATTTGAATTACCCTGACACGGAAGCATGTTGAGGAAGCCGTGTAGAATTGTTTCCTGATGCAGGTTGATATTGTTTTTACTGCAGTGGTTGTTCTGGCTGAAATCCTGGAGAGTCCAGGAGGTGACAAAATAGAAAGCAGGGAGTGAAGGCCCAGGGTCTCGGACCACCATCAGTGCAGTTATTATGCTGGCACAGAGAAGACATGGAGAAAGTATCCTCTTCTAGCGTAACACAGAGTATGACCTATTTCTTAGTCTTCCTGAATTTCATCATTTTTATTGATCCCTCTGCAAACTCAACCAGTTCAAGGTTTGATGTGAATAGGGTCTTGGGCTGAGACAGACTGGGATTGTGATATCAAAAGGCTATAAACTCCAATAGTGCAGTGTACCAGCCTGTAATTAAACTCTGGAATTCGTTGCCAGAGAATGTGGTAAAAGCAGTTAGCTTAGCGGGGTTTAAAAAAAGGTTTGGATAACTTCCTAAAAGAAAAGTCCATAAACCATTATTAAAATAGACTTGGGAAAATCCACTGCTTATTTCTGGGATAAGCAGCATAAAATATATTGTACTGTCTTGGGATCTTGCCAGGTACTAGTGACTTAGATTGGCCACTGCTGAAAACAGGATACTGGGCTTGATGGACTTTCGGTCTGTCCCAGTATGGCAACACTTATGTAATGTCCAAGAAAACAAAGGGGCAGACGATCTGCAAACTCCAAAGTGGAAACTGTACAAAGCAGATCGTTGATAAACCAAGATGTATTTTATTAATATAGCAAAATTAAAATATGTATACAGAAACTCATATACATATACATGTCATAGCCCGACACAGGCCGTGTTTCGCCCTACTGGGCTGCTTCAGGAGCTATATAGTGGTATTCCACCATCAAACCAGAGATTTTGCTGGAAAAAGCAGCTAAAGAAATGGTATATAGTCTATATTCTGAAAAAACGGCTTGTCTGGAAATGCAGGAACAATTGGTTATGGACCTGAGGTCGTATGGACAGCCTCTTACTTGCAAACGTTTTGCCCGCTGTGAGTCGCGGTTTTTTGGGCTGGTTTTTGTTTTTTTTCGGTGGTTTTTGTGCGGTTTGTTGGGCCGCTGGGGGTGGGGCTAGTGATGTTTTGGGCGGGGCTAGTGATGTTTTGGGCGGGGCAGATGACAGAGGAGGCGGGGCCCGGTGATGGAGGAGGTGGGGCCGATGACAGAAGAGGCGGGGTCAATGATGGCGGGGGCGGGGTTGTGAACTTTTTGGGCAGGTTTCGGGGCCGAGTACCTGGCAACACTGGTTAACTCACACAATATTGTTTAGAGCAGGACACCAGTTGCAGGAAGAATATTCTGGATTGCTGCTCCAGCAAATGTAGCCATCAAACCTAAATAGTAGGAGGTCTGTGCTGGAAAATAGTCCAATCACATTTGAGCTTGAGCTTTTGAACAGAAGTACAAAAACCTAAGTACAAGGAAGGAGCCAGGTCTTTTCTCCCTCAAAAGATGTCCAACGAGGAGCAGTAGATGGGGAACCTCATCCAGGGGCTCACCAGAACCTTAGCTCCCTGCTGTAGTGTCTTAAAAAAAAAAGAAAATAAATTAAGCTTAGAATTTGCCAGCTTTACTTTCAGTTGTCTCCTGACCAGGAGCGTAGGTACCGGAGGTATCTTTCTGCCATACTACTACTACTTATCACTTCTATAGCGCTACAAGGCATATGCAGCGCTGTACACCATACACAAAAAAGACAGTCCCTGCTCAAAGAGCTTACAATTTACATAAGACAGGTAAACAGACAGAACAACTAAGTGTAAGGGAATAAAGAGGCAACAAGGGACTTGAGAAGACCTCCCTTTGGAGTGATTTCTGCCCCCCCCCCCCCCCCCCCCCAGCATCCCTCCTGCTCCCTTGATCACTGCTGGTTGCGGCACTGCAGCGATTACAGCAGTCTGCCTTGGAGCTTTGGCCTTCTCTGCCACACAGCATGTCCTGCCTTTGCAGAACAGGAAGTTACATCAGAGAAGGTGGGGCATGTAGTGGAGAAGGCCAAGGCTCCGAGGCAGACTGATGTAATCACTGCACTGCCTCTACTGGCAGTGATCAACGCAACTATGAGGGATCATTAGACCATGGGGAGGGAGGGAAGGGGCGAGACAGGGAGAGGTGCAGGACCTACAGGATGGAAGGAGAGAGATGTGGGTACCACTCTGCTGGACCTTTGGGGAGGGGGGGTGATGGACAGAGAGGAAGAAGTGCTGGACTCAGGGGGAGGGGATTGTAGACTAGCTGGTGGGAGGGAAAGAGAGAGACTGGACTTGGGGAAAGGGGGAGAGAGACAGTGGACAATGAAGGGGTGGTGGAAATTAAGAGGGAGACATATTGGCCCCATGGTAGGAGATAGAAACATGACAGCAGATAGGGATGCAGAAGGAAGGGAAGACAAAGGGGAGTGTCAGGAAGACACAGAAGAGATGCTGGTCATTGAGGTAGCATAGGGATAGGGCTACAGGGGCAATGCTGATCACAGGGGGAGGGGAATGCAAGATAGGTCAAGGTAGGAACGCAAAGGGGAGATGCTGAACATGGAGAAAGGAACAGAGAGAGACACAGAGAGGAGATACAAACAGGTTGAATAGGGACACAGAACAATGGATAGTGGACATGGATAGAGAGGACATGTCAAATGGACAGGAGATCCTGCAAAGACAAGAGAAAAAACAGAAAAGCAGAAAAGAGATACTGGGACCAAAACCAATAGAAAAATAAAATGTTCAGACAACAAAGGTAAAAATATACATGTACTTTATTTTGAATTTATTAGCTTTTGGAAATGTGCATCTCTGATATTTTGCTAAGTTTCTATTTCTCTGTTAGTTGTTTGCAGGGTAAAGCTTGTTACCTTTAGATTGTAAGCTCTCTTGAGCAGGGACTGTCCTTCCTCATGTTTTAACTTGTACAGCGCTGCGTAACCCTTGTAGCGCTATAGAAATGCTAAGTAGTAGTAGTAGAGTCTGACCTTGAGGTTTCCAGTTCATTTTTTTTTTGCCTTCATATCTTTATTATAAATCGGTGGTCTATTGTTTTTTTTGTTTTGTTTTTTAATTTGTTGAGAGTGTGTTTTGCGTGTGTGACCAAGATGTGGTATTCTGCTATCATGTACAGATCTTGTGACAGTCCTGTTTATTTTGGGTTTTTTTTTCACTAGGTAGTTCATTAAAGTTTTAGGGCCCGGTGTAATATTACAGCCTATGCTTTCTGCGTGTAGTTGTCCGTCATAGTCCAGTGTATCCCTTCTCGATCCGACATATGTTTCCTTTCTCTCCCTACCCTCACCCCCACCCCCAGTGCTGCAGTCCTCTGACCTTCCAGCAACATCGCAGATCAAGACAGGCTCCGCCTCCTATCAGCCCTAGAAGTCTCCCCTTTGCCCAAAGAGGGAGAGAATGGGACATAGTGGATATGGGGAGAGTAAGGTGAGAATGGAAATGCTGAATTGGGATGAGGGGGGGGGGGGAGGAGGAAGAGAAGGGACATACTGGAATGGGATGGAGGAAGATGCTGGCTTGAAGGAGGTTCCGGACAGGACTGGGAAATGCTAAGCGGGGCTACAAACTTCCCTTCAAACACAGTCATAAAAATAAGTCCAGCAGAGGGCAGCAGCAGAACCACATGTGGCCAATATTCAAAATAAGTGGCAGGTGAATCTATAGCATTTCAGCCCTTATATGGATAGTAGTGGTCAAAAATCCATCTGATTGGACCAATACTAGCCATAAAGTAAGAGGCAGGCTTTGAAATAATCAAGATACTGGCCTAAACCACATGGATAGTGGCAGCTTGGAGACATAGCAGCATTTAACTTATTCTAGCGGCTGCTGCTGCCGAACATTGACCCCATGGTGTAAGTATTCACACTTCGGGTTTAGAGAGCTGGGTTAGGTTTGTAGCAGCGGTGCTGTGGCCCTTCAACCTTGGCTGCCTAACTCTCAAGATCTCTTATCTGATAGTTTTGTTATACCAACTACGAATAGTCAGAGGATCCATCTTCTTCCACTCAGTTGCAGTTGAGTAACCATCTTGACTGCTATGAAAAAAAAAGGCTAAAAATATCGTATTTTAAAAACCTTCTTCTGGAAGATCTGTGTACCCAATTATAAGTAAAGAATATACCCAAGAGACAAGAGTAACCTAACTGGATTCCAAAAAATGTGGGGCCCAATATTCCAAAAGATTTAACTAGGCAGGAGAGGGTCCTACGTGTTTAAATCCCATTCAGCTGGCCATCTGGCAATATTTACTGGCACTTAAGCAGGTCATGCTACTGAACATTGCCTTTGACTATACTGGCACTGTCTGGTTAGTGTGGGGGCAGTCGGAGACCACAGTCTGGGCAGACACAAATGTAACTGGTCAGCAGGGACACGCAGTCCGCTAACCAGCTAAGTAAGTAACTTCCGGGTGACCACACATACCCAGATATCAAATACCAGAGAGTCCGATATGACCTGGCATTGAATAACCTAGGTTAATTCAGTCTCCAGCTGCAGGCAGCTTACAAACTGCCAAGGAGTAAATATCTACCCCCTTGAATTTTTCTACACTTCCACCACGATGATGAAAGTCGCTTTGCTCTCCACATCACCTCTCACATGTGTCCAGGACACAAGATTGACTGATCTCATGCATTCTGACAGGAGTGATAAGAATTTGGAACAATATTTTGTATTGCATGTCCAGGTAAGTAACACAAACAGAAACCTGTGACCGATTCTCCCAGAGGGTGCCCTGTTGCTCCAGAGTCCATGACCTCCCTCTGTCCTGCTTCCGTTTGTTTTCTGAACACAAGTGAGCTTCAAAAAACAGTGACCAATGTTTCTACCATACAGGGTGATGTTATCAATCATCAAAACGACAAGGAAAGGGAATCCAAAAAGCACAAGGGCAACGTAGAAAGCAAAGAGGAACAAGGAGCCTTCAAGTTAAGGGGCGACTCAGCTACGCTTTACTGGTCAGACCAGACACTGTGCACCTTAAATCTTGTGCTGGAAACTCATCTGACACCAATAATGGACCCCTGATGCAGGCACTTCCTGCCGAAACACAGACCGCGTCAGGTCTGAGCAATAAAGCATAGCGGAGACGCTTCTTAATTGAAAGGTCCTTGTGCTCATCACCGACATTTCCTTCCCAGAGCAGGAACGAAGTATTCTTCCAGAGTGTTATAAATGTAGAGCATTTTGAGACCTGTTTGAAGGAAAGTTTCAAAATTGTTATTGGTTTTGCTTCCAGCCACACTCTGGAACCTGGCTTTTGCCTAGAGAAATTGGGCCTTGTGTGGAAGCCGAACCAGTAGAGATTAGTCACATCAACAAAATAAACTACCTTTATTTTCAGTAAAACTCAATCTTAAGTAGAGGAGTGTGGTAGCCGTGTTAGTCCACTCTTAAGGTTATCAATAGAAATCAAACAAAATAAAACATGGAAAAGAAATAAGATGATACCTTTTTTATTGGACATAACTTAATACATTTCTTGATTAGCTTTCGAAGGTTGCCCTTCTTCCTCAGATCGGAAATAAGCAAATGTGCTAGCTGACAGTGTATATAAGTGAAAACATTCAAGCATTACTATGACAGTAAAATAGATACCATTGGAGATTCTACATGGAATGTTGCTACTATTGGACATTCTACATGGAATGTTGCTATTCCACTAGCAACATTCCATGTAGAAGGCTGCGCAGGCTTCTGTTTCTGTGAGTCTGACGTCCTGCACATACGTGCAGGACGTCAGACTCACAGAAGCAGAAGCCTGCGCGGCCACATTGGTGATCTACAAGGGCCGACTTCTACATGGAATGTTGCTAGTGGAATAGCAACATTTCATGTAGAATCTATAGAAATCAAACAAAATAAAACATGGAAAAGAAAATAAGATGATACCTTTTTTATTGGACATAACTTAATACATTTCTTGATTAGCTTTCGAAGGTTGCCCTTCTTCCTCAGATCGGAAATAAGCAAATGTGCTAGCTGACAGTGTATATAAGTGAAAACATTCAAGCATTACTATGACAGTCTGACAGGGTGGGAGGATGGGGGTGGGTAGGAGGTATGCATGGGGACATCAAGGATCTGGGGTTCCAAGCCCATTATAAACCATAAAGCTGTATGTCTCTGTTGATCACCCCACCCCTCACCTATCCACACCCATCCTGCTAGAATATCAATGATATGCTTTGATGTCCCCATGCATACCTCCTACCCACCCCCATCCTCCCACCCTGTCAGACTGTCATAGTAATGCTTGAATGTTTTCACTTATATACACTGTCAACTAGCACATTTGCTTATTTCCAATCTGACGAAGAAGGGCAACCTTCAAAAGCTAATCAAGAAATGTATTAAGTTATGTCCAATAAAAAAGGTACCATCTTATTTTCTTTTCCATGTTTTATTTTGTTTGATTTCTACTGATAACAGTAAAACTCAAAAACAAGAAACATTCTCGGGATTCCTAAAGATATCTTCTGTCTCTTTAACCAGGTAGACTGGTTTCCACAAAGGTCATACTACTGAAACTGCCTTAATATCGATGATAAATGATATCATTTGTGATTCTGGAAGAGATGTTCTTTTGATCCAATTAGATATGTTACTTGTGTGTTTGTTATGGTTGATCATTGCATTCTCTTGGCCCATTTGGGAGCAGAGAGGAATTACAGCTACCCCTTACTTTTCTATCCTTGAATGACAGACTCATTCTACCTGCCCCATCTCACGCGAAATGGGAACCCACAAGAAATAGTGCCTTCTGTTTTCTTGCCCCAGCACTTTGGAATTCTCTGCCTCAATACATTAGGGGATCCTTTTACTAAGCCATGTAGGCGCCTACAAGCACCGAACGTACGCCAGATTGGAGTTACCGCCCAGTTACCGCGTGGCCCTTGCGGTAATTTCAACTGTGGCATGCGTCCACTACGACGCGCATCTGAAAAAATATTTTTTTATTTTCTGGCACGCGTAACGGATGCGTGCCAAGTGGCATCTGACGCGCGTAGGTCATTACCGCCCAAATTCTTTCCCGCTAGGTCTATGACTGGTGGTAAGGTCTCAGACCCAAAATGGATGCGCGGCAATCTTGATTTTGTTGCACGTCCATTTTCGACCAAAAAAAAAAAAAAAAAGAGGCATTTTTTGCAGGGGCGCTGAAAAATGGATCTGCGCACGCCCAAAACCCACGCCTACACTACCGCAAGCCATTTTTCAATGCGCCTTTGTAAAAGGACCCCTAGGCTTGAAAAATCATATAAGCCTTTTCGGACCCCATTAGTCTTATTTGTTTCAAATGGCTTTTGACAGTTACTGAGCCTGGAGGAGTGGCCTAGTGGTTAGTGGAGGAGTGGCCTAGTGGTTAGGGTGGTGGAATTTGGTCCTGGGGTACTGAAGAACTGAGTTCAAGTCCCACTTCAGGCACAGGCAGCTCCTTGTGACTCTGGGCAAGTCACTTAACTCTCCATTGCCCCATGTAAGCCGCATTGAGCCTGCCATGAGTGGGAAAGCGCAGGATACAAATGTAACAAAAATAAAATAGATACTATTGGAGATTCTACATGGAATGTTGCTATTCCACTCAGTTTCCCAGGACCAAAGTCCACCACCCTAACCACTAGGCCACTCCTCCACTGTTGCCACTATTGAGATTCTACATGGAATGTTGCTATTCCACTAGCAACATTCCATGTAGAAGTAGGTCCTTGCAGATCACCAATGTGGCCGCGCAGGCTTCTGTGAGTCTGACGTCCTGCACGTATGTGCAGGACGTCAGACTCACAGAAACAGAAGCCTGCGCAGCCTTCTACATGGAATGTTGCTAGTGGAATAGCAACATTCCATGTATAATCTCCAATAGTATCTATTTTATTTTTGTTACATTTGTACCCTGCGCTTTCCCACTCATGGCAGGCTCAATGCGGCTTACATGGGGCAATGGAGGGTTAAGTGACTTGCCCAGAGTCACAAGGAGCTGCCTGTGCCTGAAGTGGGAATGGAACTCAGTGCAGGACGTCAGACTCACAGAAGCAGAAGCCTGCGCGGCCACATTGGTGATCTGCAAGGGCCGACTTCTACATGGAATGTTGCTAGTGGAATAGCAACATTCCATGTAGAATCTCAAATAGTAGCAACAGTGGAGGAGTGGCCTAGTGGTTAGGTGGTGGACTTTGGTCCTGGGGAACTGAGGAACTGAGTTTGATTCCTGGCACAGGCAGCTCCATGTGACTCTGGGCAAGTCACTTAACCCTCCATTGCCCCATGTAAGCCACATTGAGCCTGCCATGAGTGGGAAAGCGCAGGGTACAAATGTAACAAAAAAAAAATGAGAAGATTGGTTCAACAGAGCATAAGGATGAATGGCTAGATTATGTGTTCTCTTGTGCGGATGCTTGTTGCTTTCCTTTTATAGAACAGAGTTCCTTGTCCTGTGTTGTTTTTATGTTTTTAGTTGTTTTATTTGTAAACCGCTGTGATTTGCTTGCAACCTTAGCGGTCTAGTAGCTCGATAAACAATTTTCTTTTCATTCTTTGCAAGTGACTTTTGGAGATTATGTTTCATCATCTTTCCGTTATTGGCACAATTCTTGCATCTGTTCCTTTTTTTTTTAAATGAAATCATCTTTTTTAAATTTTGAAACAAATATACATATGCAAATGGACACCCACAAAAAATTACATTGAAAAAAGAACAATTCCCTCCCCTCCCTCCCCATCTAACGGTGAACTGTGAGACTAAGAAAGAAACTACTGAACAGTAGAACACAATTACAAGCACGATAGGAAAGTGGTGACCAGGTCCAAACATTAAAATTGCAGTGCATTTAAAACAGTGGTGTAGCTACAGGTGGGCCTGGGTGGGCCGGGGCCCACCCAGTTAGTGCTCAGGCCCACCCAACAGTAGCACACGTTTAGCGGTAGCTGATGGGGATCTCAAGCTAGGCCAGCTGAAGACTTCCCCCTGATGGTAACAAAAACGCTACTCTCCACGATACTGGCACCTGCACACACTCCGTTTTCAGCGCGTGCCTGCTGCATACTGCCAAGGTGGAAAGAAGCATTTTCCCGCCAGCTGAAATATTTTTTTTTGGTGGTGGTTGGGAGGGGGGAGAACACTTGGTGCCCACCCACTTCTTGCCTAGGCCCACCCAAAATTTGTTGTCTGGCTACGCCCCTGATTTAAAAGTCTGCTACACAGTCTAACTGTCAAGGAGTCCAAAAAAAGGAGTCCACACTTTGATAAAGAAATCAGTTTTCTTATGAGTGGTGTGAAGAAGGGGATAAGGGAACAGAGAGGAGGGGGGGTACCGGTGGAGAAGATACGGCCCAGAGGAGGGATCAACCCAGATTCTTAGCTCAGGGAGTTCCACATGTCAGGAGAAGGCACAGATTATTTTCACCAGAGGGCTGGAGGCAGGGTATAAACTACGATTCCCAGCAGCCCTTGAGGAGGTCTTAAAACAGAATCAAAGACTTCCTATCCCAGCAGCCCCCAGTGGAGCCCAAGGAAAAGGCAGGTAAAGGTG
The DNA here is from genome assembly GCF_901765095.1 of Microcaecilia unicolor. Taxonomy (NCBI): domain Eukaryota; kingdom Metazoa; phylum Chordata; class Amphibia; order Gymnophiona; family Siphonopidae; genus Microcaecilia; species Microcaecilia unicolor. Next base: position 348,124 of record NW_021963850.1, read on the forward strand.
AAACCCAAGACACGGTCGGGAGGCCAGGAATGGAGGGGGAGACTCTAAGAAGAACTGATCAGGGGGAGGAGGATCAGCTGGAGAATGGGTGGGGCGAGGAGCCCATGCCGGAAGAGCCGATGGATATTGCAGCTCTGGCAAGATCCAGAGGTGGAAAGTTCAAACAGCAGGTAACCGCTTGGTGCGGGGTCTGGGTAAAAAAGGGAAGGCAGTGGCTATCGTGGAGGAGCCAGGAAGCGACGGGGTCAAGTGGGAGGAAGCCAGGAGGAAGAGCTGGCCAGAGAAGGGTGGGACCCCTGGAGGCTCTCTCCCTCCAAACTGCTGGGGGGATTTTTAAACCGCCCTTCTCCACTGCATCTTGGAGCCAATACTGTCGAAAGGAATCTGTAGTCCATTCTGTAGGACAGTCTCACAATAAACTGGTAATATAATGTGAAGCCTGGATATAGGCCGAGCATCTGAGGTCTTTTCCTTCCTCGATAACAATAGACCTTCACAATTAAAAAATCAAATTTGAACGAACAAGAAGTAAAATCAACCGAACCTATTCCTTTTTGATTTAATTACACATAATACAAATTAAATCGTTATTAACTTACAAATATAAAAACAAAAAACACATCCCTCAAACCCCTCCCTAACGTTGACCTTGGTCCTCAGCTGACCTCCATCTGCATTATTTAATAGCACCAAATCAAAAAACCCCAATCAAATTCTTCACTGCACACGTGCAGCAAGTACAAATCCATGTTCCACATGTTCTCTTTTCACAACAGACACAACACGTGCAGCATCAAACAGATGTTCAAAATCTTGCACAGTCCAAGTGTCGTTGAAAGGGTCTATCCAGATGCATTATAAACACAGCAACTCGGAGGAGTCCATCACCGAGGTCAAACCGAGCCAGTGCTCAATCCATACAGCTTGCATCCAGTCTCTCCAGGCCTGAGATATTGAACATCTGTCTGATGCTGTAAGTGTTGTATCTGTTGTTAAATCGCCAGAGGATTGTGAAAAATTACAAGAGGACCTTATGAGACTGGGGGACTGAGCATCCAAACAGCAGATGACGTTTAACGTGAGCAAGTGCAAAGTGATGCATGAGGGAAAAAGGAACCCAAACTATAGTTAAGTGATGCAAGCTTAGCCAAGATTGGGAGGCGGGGCTGGTGTTTGGGAAGCGGGGATAGTGCTGGGCAACACTTCTACAGTCTGTGCCCTGAAAATGGCAGATACAAATCAAGGTAAGGTATACACAAGAAGTAGCATATATGAGTTTATCTTGTTGGGCAGACTAGATGGACCGTGCAGGTCTTTTTCTGCCGTCATCTACTATGTTACTATGTATGTTACATTAGGAGTCACTGACCAGGAAAGGGATCTTGGTGTCATTGTTGATGATACGTTGAAACCCTCTGCTCAGTGTGCAGCGGTGGCTAAGAAAACAAATAGAATGTTAGGTATTATTAGAAAAGGAATGGAAAATAAAACGGAGAATGTTATAATGCCTTTGTATCGTTCTACGGTGTGACTGTACCTTGAATACTGTGTGCAATTCTGGTCACTGCATTAGAATTAGAAAAGGTACAGAGAAGGACAACAAAAATGATAAAGGGGATGGGACCACTTCCCCCGTGAGGAAAGGCTAAAGCAGCTAGGGCTCTTCAGCTTAGAAAAAAGACAGCTGAGAGGAGATATGATAGAGGTCTATAAAATATAAGTGAAGTGGAACCAGGTAGATGTGAATCACTTGTATACTCTTTCCAATAGGACTAAGGAGCATGCAATGAAGCTACAAAGTAGTACATTTAAAACAAATCAGAGAAAATATTCCTTCACTCAGCATGTAATTAAACTCTGGATTTCATTGCCAGAGAATGTGGTAAAAGCAGTTAGCTTAGCGGAGTTTTAAAAAAGGTTTAGATAGCTTCCTAAACGAAAAGTCCATAAGCCATTATTAAGATGGACTTGGGGAAAATCCATTGCTTATTTCTAGGATAAGAAGCATAAAATGTTCGGACGTTTTGGGATCTTGCCAGGTAATTGTGACCTGGATTGGCCACTGTTGGAAACAGGATGCTGGGCTTGATGGACCTTTGGTCTGTCCCCAGTGTGGCAACAGTTATGTGCTTGGGATTCTGAATGGAATCTTGCTACTCTTTGGGGTTCCACATGGAATGTTGCTACACTTTGAAATTCTGCATGGAACCTTGTTATTCTTTAGAATTCTAGAATCTTGCTATTCTTTGGGGTTCTGCATGGAATGTTGCTACTATTGGGTACTTGTGACCTGGATTGGCCACTGTTGGAAACAGGATGCTGGGCTTGATGGACCTTCGGTCTGTCCCACTATGGCAACCCTTACGTTCTTATGTATAGCACAGGTCTCATTTTATGCTATGACAACAGCTTACTAATAACTCAGGTTTCACGTTTCTAATTGATTCCCACCTACAGGGGATCTAACCAGTTTATAATGCCTTATAACATGCAAATGAACACAAAACAGAAAGAGGTGTGAGAAAAAGAAGGGGGACAGAAGATGATAGTAAGGGAAATTACAATACTAGGGGAGAAGAGGGTACGAAAAGGGATTGCTGGGGTTGGGTGTCACTGTGTTCTCCTGCCATGCCCTGCAGCAATTCTGGTGGGCAGAATATTTTTAAGTTTGTGCTGTTCACTGAAGGATTTTTCAAACAAGTAGGTTTTTAAGCAGACCAGGACACTGTACCAGTGACTTCACAGTGAGAATCCTGAAAGGTAACTTTAAAACCATACAAGAACGTAAATACTGGCCTTCCGGCAGCCACCCAATTTAAAACACAAGCTAATCAGAAGTAAACTTCCATCACAGACTGAAAAGGAACAGAAGGGCACACGTCCCTGTAATTTATCCAGTTGCAAACTATGCCAAAATATTTCACAGGACCCCAAAGTCATCCACAAAGGAAAGATATTCAACATAAAGGGATCTTTCACTTGCTCATCTTCCAATGTGGTATATATCATTCAGTGTAAAAAATGTAAGGAAGGATGCTATATTGGAGAAACAGGCCAGATGCTTAAGACAAGATTCAATTTACATAGACATCATATGAACAATACTGGTGCCAGCAGGGTTCCCACGCCTGTTGGTCAACATTTTACAGGACCAGGACACTGTACCAGTGACTTCACAGTGAGAATCCTGAAAGGTAACTTTAAAACCATACAAGAACGTAAGATCTTTGAAGTCAGAATGATTGAATATTTTAACACCCAACAGAAAGGACTTAACAAGGATCTGGGGTTCCTAGCCCATTATAAACCATAAAGCTGTATGTCTCTGTTGATCACCCCACCCCTCACCTATCCACACCCATCCTGTTAGAATATCAATGATATGCTTTGATGTCCCCATGCATACCTCCGACCCACCCCCATCCTCCCACCCTGTCAGACTGTCATAGTAATGCTTGAATGTTTTCACTTATATACACTGTCAGCTAGCACATTTGCTTATTTCCGATCTGACGAAGAAGGGCAACCTTCGAAAGCTAATCAAGAAATGTATTAAGTTACAGTGGTGGAAATAAGTATTTGATCCCTTGCTGATTTTGTAAGTTTGCCCACTGACAAAGACATGAGCAGCCCATAATTGAAGGGTAGGTTATTGGTAACAGTGAGAGATAGCACATCACAAATTAAATCCGGAAAATCACATTGTGGAAAGTATATGAATTTATTTGCATTCTGCAGAGGGAAATAAGTATTTGATCCCCCACCAACCAGTAAGAGATCTGGCCCCTACAGACCAGGTAGATGCTCCAAATCAACTCGTTACCTGCATGACAGACAGCTGTCGGCAATGGTCACCTGTATGAAAGACACCTGTCCACAGACTCAGTGAATCAGTCAGACTCTAACCTCTACAAAATGGCCAAGAGCAAGGAGCTGTCTAAGGATGTCAGGGACAAGATCATACACCTGCACAAGGCTGGAATGGGCTACAAAACCATCAGTAAGACGCTGGGCGAGAAGGAGACAACTGTTGGTGCCATAGTAAGAAAATGGAAGAAGTACAAAAATGACTGTCAATCGACAAAGATCTGGGGCTCCACGCAAAATCTCACCTCGTGGGGTATCCTTGATCATGAGGAAGGTTAGAAATCAGCCTACAACTACAAGGGGGGAACTTGTTAATGATCTCAAGGCAGCTGGGACCACTGTCACCACGAAAACCATTGGTAACACATTACGACATAACGGATTGCAATCCTGCAGTGCCCGCAAGGTCCCCCTGCTCCGGAAGGCACATGTGACGGCCCGTCTGAAGTTTGCCAGTGAACACCTGGATGATGCCGAGAGTGATTGGGAGAAGGTTGCTGTGGTCAGATGAGACAAAAATTGAGCTCTTTGGCATGAACTCAACTCGCCGTGTTTGGAGGAAGAGAAATGCTGCCTATGACCCAAAGAACACCGTCCCCACTGTCAAGCATGGAGGTGGAAATGTTATGTTTTGGGGGTGTTTCTCTGCTAAGGGCACAGGACTACTTCACCGCATCAATGGGAGAATGGATGGGGGCCATGTACCGTACAATTCTGAGTGACAACCTCCTTCCCTCCGCCAGGGCCTTAAAAATGGGTCGTGGCTGGGTCTTCCAGCATGACAATGACCCAAAACATACAGCCAAGGCAACAAAGGAGTGGCTCAGGAAGAAGCACATTAGGGTCATGGAGTGGCCTAGCCAGTCACCAGACCTTAATCCCATTGAAAACTTATGGAGGGAGCTGAAGCTGCGAGTTGCCAAGCGACAGCCCAGAACTCTTAATGATTAGAGATGATCTGCAAAGAGGAGTGGACCAAAATTCCTCCTGACATGTGTGCAAACCTCATCATCAACTACAGAAGACGTCTGACTGCTGTGCTTGCCAACAAGGGTTTTGCCACCAAGTATTAGGTCTTGTTTGCCAGAGGGATTAAATACTTATTTCCCTCTGCAGAATGCAAATAAATTCATATACTTTCCACAATGTGATTTTCCGGATTTAATTTGTGATGTGCTATCTCTCACTGTTACCAATAACCTACCCTTCAATTATGGGCTGCTCATGTCTTTGTCAGTGGGCAACTTACAAAATCAGCAAGGGATCAAATACTTATTTCCACCACTGTATGTCCAATAAAAAAGGTATCATCTTATTTTCTTTTCCATGTTTTATTTGTTTGATTTCTATAGATTCTACATGGAATGTTGCTATTCCACTAGCAACATTCCATGTAGAAGTCGGCCCTTGTAGATCACCAATGTGGCCGCGCAGGCTTCTGCTTCTGTGAGTCTGACGTCCTGCACATACGTGCAGGACGTCAGACTCACAGAAACAGAAGCCTGCGCAGCCTTCTACATGGAATGTTGCTAGTGGAATAGCAACATTCCATGTAGAATCTCCAAGAGTAGCAACATTCCATGTAGAATCTCCAATGGTATCTATTTTACTGTCATAGTAATGCTTGAATGTTTTCACTTATATACACTGTCAGCTAGCACATTTGCTTATTTCCGATCTGACGAAGAAGGGCAACCTTCGAAAGCTAATCAAGAAATGTATTAAGTTATGTCCAATAAAAAAGGTATCATCTTATTTTCTTTTCCATGTTTTATTTTGTTTGATTTCTACTGATAAGCAGACTTTGAATCTGGAAAAAGAGGATTCTATGCAGAGGTACAATAGTAGATGATTCCATAATATCAGACCCATGGTGCTAAAGTAAAAAAAAAAAAAACTGCTCTGAGCGGATTTGACAGCAAAGAGATCATGAAGGCTGACTGGAGTGTTGTATTTTCTGAACTACTACTACTACTACTACTTAACATTTCTAAAGCGCTACTAGGGTTACGCAGTGCTGTACAATTTAACATGGAAGGACAGTCCCTGCTCGAAGAGCTTACAATCTAAAACGACAAATGTACAGTTAATCAGATAGGTCAGACAGATTAGGGCAACCTATATGTTCGAAAGGTTAGGTTCCGAATGCAGCATTGAAGAGGTGAGCTTTAAGCAAGGATTTGAAGATGGGTAGGGAGGGGGCTTGGCGTAGGGATTCAGGAAGACTGTTCCAGGCATAGGGTGAGGCAAGGGAAAATGAGCGGAGCCTGGAATTGGCAATGGTGGAGAAGGGTACTGAGAGGAGGGATTTGTCATGTGAGCGGAGGTTATGGGCAGGAACATAGGGGGAGATGAGGGTAGAGAGGTAGTGAGGAGCAGCAGACCGGGTGCACTTGTAAGTAAGGAGGAGAAGCTTGAATTGGATGCGGTATCTGATCGGAAGCCAGTGAAGCGACTTGAGGAGAGGGGTGATATGAGTATATCGGTTCTGGCAGAATATGAGACGTGCGGCAGAGTTCTGAATGGATTGAAGGGGGGATAGATGGCTGAGTGGGAAGCCAGTGAGGAGCAAGTTGCAGTGTCAGGATGTTAAATAGAATCCTAGATGGAATGGTAACTACTGTGTTCTTGTTTCAATAGTGAGATGAACAGTAAAATATCACATCTTAAAGGAAAGGCAAGTGATTTAGATATTATACACAGGTACTTATATACTTGTACCTGGGGCAATGGAAGGTTAAGTGACTTGCCCAGAGTCACAAAGGAGCTGCACTGTTCCCCAGGATCAAAGTCCACTGCACTAACCACTAGGCTACTCCTCCACTAGCAACATTCCATGTAGAATCTCAAAATGGGAAAGGGAAATGGGACTTGATATGGGATCACCTTTCTGTGGTTTTTTACATTCAAAGCAGCATATACGGGTACTTTTTTGTACTTGGAGGCAATGGAGGGTTAAGTGACTTGCCTAGAGTCACAAGGCGCTGTAGTGGAAATCAAACCCAGTTGCTCAGGATCAAAGTCTGCTGCACTAACCACTAGGCTACTCCTGCACTAGCAGCATTCTGTGTAGAATCTCAAATAGTAGTAACATTCAAACCCAAAATGTATCAACATTTCATGTAAAATCTCAGAAGGGAAAGGAAACTTGATATGCCATGGTTTTTGCAACTACATTCAAAGCAGTTTCCATATTATATACAGGTACTTATTTGTACCAAGGACAATGGGACCTGCCCAGAGTCACAGGGAGCAGCAGTGGGAATTGAACCCAGAGCCCCAGGATCAAGGTCCACTGTACTAACCATTAGGCTACTCCTCCACTCATTCCACCAATAAGAGCCAACCTCATCAGTGATGTCACAATGGCTTGACTGCCCGATACTTGGCTCACTTCTGATACTGTGATGTCATAAGGGAAAGGAGGAAAGGGGAATGGGTCTTATATACCGCCTTTCTGAGGTTTTTGCAACTACATTCAAAGCAGTTTACATATATTCAGGTACTTATTTTGTACCAGGGGCAATGGAGGGTTAAGTGACTTGCCCAGAGTCACAAGGAGCTGCAGTGGGAATCGAACTCAGTTCCCCAGGATCAAAGTCCGCTTCACTAACCACTAGGCTACTCCTCTACTAGCCTACATCAATAACTTCCCCTCTAAATCACAAATAGAGCTTCAAAAATAAGAGCCATTATGTTTGTGCTTCTATTGCTGGTGGAAGAGATAAGGAGAGGGAAAAAAAAAAAAAACCCCAGAGCTAAAATACAAAGAACAAATTATATTATTCTCCTGCTCTTAAAGATCTGACTGGAGCACTCATTTCCCCGCATCTTTTCCACCCCTGACTGCACAAGCCGCTAAAAACTGCAAAAGTAGTTCTGATCACATTTCCATAATTACTTTGCACATCCTTGCCAATGCCATTCGCTCTGCCACTCATTCTCTTATCATGAAACAGAGCTAGAATTATATGGTTAATATAAATATTAAAGAGCTCGCTGCCAGTTTTGTGATTAAGTGAAATGAGTTATTTTGCATATTCTTTCTTTCAACTGAATAATGTATGCCAAACTCTCCCCCCCACCCCCCGCTCCAAGTACCGCTGTTTCGGACTTTTATCCAGCTATTCTACAGAAATAAATAAAAAACAATTTGGCTTATTGAAAGGGTAATTTCCTTTTATACCAATAGAAATTAAAAGCAAATAAAAGTTAATCATTAAACTCTGCAAAATCAGTTGGAACAAGAGGAGTGTGGGGAAAGAAATACAGATTACTAACTAGGTGAGGTAAAAATGCTATACTACCCCATCCTCTTCACTCCCCCCCCCCCCCCCCCCCCCCAAGACATTCCCATCTCTCTGCAGGGCTCCTTTTGTTATCATTGTGAACACCGAAGGAGCGAGAGCACGGCATCCCATGCTTAACACAGCTGAGCTCCAAACAGGTAATGAAGAAAAGAACATTCAGATCCAGACGCACAAAACCTAACGAGCCCACAACTTGCGTTTTAAACTGGTTCCAGGCAGTTTAAAACGCAAGTAGTTTACCGGGGGTATTTTTCCTGTCACGGTAGCAGGCAACGAAAACGGAATGGAAATTATCCAAAGGCTATTATAATGAGCTGCACTACCGTTTTTCCGATTCCCTTACCGTGGAAACCCTAACGTGAGGTCTGCACCTCTCGTTAGGGCTCCTGTGAGGGAATCGGAAAGGAAAAGGGCCCCAAAAAAAGGTAGAAAAAGAAAAAAAAAGCAGCGAGCGCACGTGAGGGGCGTCCTTTATGGACGTACTCTGCCTGCGCTTGTGAAGGACGTCTTTTCGTCGGTTTTTTTTTTTAGTTTTGTCTCCCCGGTGCTGCTCACCTTCTGTAGCAGCGAGAAGGGATTAGGGAATCGGGGACCTGCGAGTCGATCCGGAGTTCGGGACGTTTCTTTCCATTATGCTCCTCTTCCAGGTCTCTTCAGCCAATCAGAGTGCGTGTAGCTGACACCAGCAAGCTAGATGCGCTTTGATTGGCTGAAGAGACCCAAGAAGAGGAGCATAACCGAATGGGACGTCCCGATTCTCCGACTGGCTACCGAGGTAATGGTGAATGCAACGGAGCTACAATGAGTAGCTCATTTGCATTCCCTTTCCTTAGTGAATTCCCGTTCCCTAAAGATTCGCTATGGAATCGGTAGGGAACGGGAATTACCGACGACTTTAGTGCATCTTCCTCTCATTGTATATAGATTTTTTGGTATTTTTAAAAAAGTGATTGAATGAATGATGAATATTTATGAGAAACACATGGGCGCTCATTTTCAAAGCACGTAGGCTCACACACTTTATAAGTCTACTAGTAAATAAGGCCCGTTTCTGACAGAAATGAAACGGGCGCTAGCAAGGTTTTCCTCGGAATGTGTATGTTTGAGACAGTGTGTGTGAGAGTGACTGTGTGAGTGAGTGAGTGAGTGAGAGAGAGAGTGAATGTGCAAGTGTGTGTATGTGTGTGAGAGAGAGAGTGTGGGTGCGAGTGTGTCTGTGAGAGAGAGAGAGTGTGTGTGTTTGAATGTGAGTGTGTGCAAGTGTGTATGATAGACACAGTGATTGTGAGAGAGTGTTTGACACAGATACAGTGTATGTGAGAGAGTGTGAGAGAGTATGTGTGCGATTCAGACTGTCTGTGAGACCGAGTGTATGAGACCGAGAGTGTGTGAGAGTGACTGTGTGACACATAGAGTGAATGTGATACAGTGTGAGACAATAGTGTGTGAGAGTGAGAGAAAGACGCTGACTGTGAGAGTGTGTGTGTGACAGAGATACCTCCCCCCTCCCTCTGTGGTCTCAGTGTGTGTGTGTGACACAGAGAGCGTGATACAGGGTGTGAGTGTGTCTGTGAGAGAGAGAGAGAGTGTGTGTAATTATCTTCTGTCCCTGCCCCCCTCCAGTCACCCAGCAATTATCGTCTCTCCCCTGCCCCCCCCCCTCCAGCCACCCAGCGATTCTCCTGTGTCCCTGCCATCCTCCAGCCACCCAGCGATTCTCCTGTGCCCCCTGCATCCTCCAGCCACCCAGCGATTCTCCTCTATCCTCTGCCCCCCCTCGAGGCATCCAGCAATTCCCCTCTGTCCCCTGCCTCCCCCTCCAGCCACCCAGCTATTCTCCTCTGTTCCCTGCCCCCCCCCGCAGCCACCCAGCGATTGTCCTCTGTCCCCTGCCCCCCCGCAGCCACCTTTGATTGTCCTGTCCCCTGCCCCCCCTCCAGCCACCCAGTGATTCTTGTGTTCCCTGCTCCCCCTCCAGCCACCCAGCTATTCTGCTGTGTCCCCTGCCCCCCTCCAGCGATTGTCCTGTCTCCCCTGATCCCCCTTCAGCCACCCATCGATTCTCCTGTGCCCCCTACGCCCCCCCATCCAGGCACCCAGCAATTGTCCTCTGCCCCCCCTCCAGGCCCCCAGCGATTGTGTTTCCGCTGCCCCCCGTCGAGCCATCCAGCGATTCTCCTTTGTCCCCTGCCTCCCTCTCCAGCCACCCAGCGAGTATCCTCTGTTCCTTGCCCCCTCTTCAGCCACCCAGCGATTCTCTCCTGTCCCCCCCTCCAGCCACCCTGTGAATCTGCTGTGTCCCTTGCCCCCCCCCCTTCAACCACACAGTGATACTCCTCTCTCCCTTGGCTCCCCTGCAGCCACCGTGCGATTCTCCTCCACTTTGTTCCCAGTCCTGCAGCCTTCTGGTCCGCCCTCGACGTTATCGCTCGTTCCCTCAGTCCTGCAGCCTTCTGGCACGTCCTGACGTCATTGCGTTTTGACGCGAGGGCGGGTCATTGACAGATGGGGCATAGAGCGATGACACCGCTTCAAACGCTTCACAGAAAGAAGTCAGAGTCAGCTTCAGAACGTTGGCGATGCGTTTTATTATAGTAGATGTGCTTTGAAAATGAGCAATATCTGAGTTATTCTGAGGGGGGAGAGGGTATTGTTGATGCTGTATCGTTAAGAAGTGACTTGATATATGTGCTATCTTGGTTTGTTTTCTGCATGGAAACTGCCAGTAAAAACAATTATAAAAAAAAAAGAAAATAAGCCTCCAAAAAACAGTAGCTCTACCAGGGAGGAAGCCTTGATGACGGCTGCTAAACTACTCAGAAGTTCCAAACTCGTTCTGCTTCAGCCTTTACCCTTGGTGTGTCTAATACGGGGATCATTTCAAAAGCACCTATACGAAATGCCTATAAAGGTGTCTATTTTTATGCCTTTGTACCTTTTCAAAATAGACTTTTACAATGACCCCATTAGTGCGCAAATCTAAGTCCCTCACCAAGTTAAGTCTTCTCCAAAAGCATAACTATGGGGCCCTTTTACTAAGGCACGAAGGCACCTACGTGCATCCAACACACGCCAAATTGGAACTCCAGCCTGGCTACCACAATTCCATTTTTGATGCGCAGTGTATGCGCGCTGGCCACTTACCGCCCAGTTAACACATGAGACCTTACAACTAAGTCAATGGGTGACAGTAACGTCTCAGGCCAAAAATGGACGCATGCTGGTTTTAATTTTGACGCACTCCATTTCTGGCCACAAAAAAAATGCCTTTTTTCAAGGCATGCTGAAAAATTGAACTGCACTTGTCCAAAACAAGAGCCTACACCAGCGCAGGCCACTTTTAGGTGCACCTTAGTAAAATAACCCCTATGTGTGTACTCAGTGGAGCTAACAATAACAGTGCGTCTATGTTTAAACTTCGAGAAGTGGCAACAAAGGCGTCTATCACCTTTAAAAAAACGCGGCAGAAATCGTACCCACATTGCAGTCATGTGCCCCAGAGCAGGCGTGAAACTCCTCCTCCAGATTATTGCTATACATATGTAAATGAGTGCATTTTATAATCTACACACGCACTTCACCCGAATTTTTACCCTGTACTTCCCTACCGGCAAAGTACAACCATCATGACAAAGCATGTACATTTACACCAACTGAAATTTTATACGCACGAAAATGACTTTGCAAATTACCCGCTTCGGTGGCAGGTCTGCAAGTGCTGCCAGGTATTAAGGCTATAACTTTGGTTATATTGGCCATTTGCATTTCTTCAGATGCGTTCATAAGTCAAACATGCAAGAAAAATGCCTCTAAAAAAATGAAACTTCGCCTGTGGCCCGGGACATACAAACCTCCAAAGACTTGCCTTAGAAAATTGAAATATCAATAGGAAAGGGAGAAGTGACCGTCTTGGGGAGAGAGGGTTGGTGTTGAGATTGAGAAAGCAATACATTTTCACAAAAGAGCTAAAAAGTACTAATGTGGAGACTGAGGGTAGAATCACAAACTAATCTAGCAAGAATCTTGGAGTGTGGTAGTTTCTTACATAAATTCCCAGACTTGCTTAATTCTTTATAAGCTTTTTCAGACGGTGTAATCTTACTAAAAGTGTTTCTGGCTCTCCACAGTCCATCTGGACCTCAGAGGATCAGTCTCTTTGGGTCTGTAAAAGACGATCTGAACAGCTGGCGTCCAATTTTTTTTAAGTTTATTGCGTAGAGGCACTTTTTCACCAGCACATCGAAACGGCAAACTCATTTAAAATAAAAACAGCTCTCCTGCATCTGCCGCCCACTAAAACCCCCGCGAAACTGGCCGATGCCCCGCCCCGGCACCGCCCTTAGCCACGCCCCCTCCCTGGCACCTGCTGCTGCTGCAGCAGCAGCGCGATCGATCCGGGAGCAGAGCTGCGGCGACGACAGCGCCCCCCCTCCCCCGCCCGGCGCATTGCAGACCTGCCAAGCTCCTCTGTCCGGTTGCTTCTTCTCCGGTGGGTCGTATGGAAGACACGAGAGCGAGTACTGGGCTCCGGTTCAACCTGCCACCCTCGGGGCGACAGAGCGGAGATCAGGAAAGAGACGACGCGGCGAAGCTCTGCTTGAGTGTGAGTGGGGAAATCGCGGACGACCGAGTCGCTTCGGAAGTAAGTGGGACCCGGTGCATCTGTCCTACAGACAGGCTCCCTAGTAGACTCAAGAACTTCCAGTATCACGTATCGGTAACATCTAGAAGGACTAACACGCCTGCAGGTTTTTCTGTGGTTCATGATTATAAAATGTGTTATTGTTATTATTGCACATTGGTTATTGGATGACTGATATAGAAGAAGTCACAGCAAAGCTTTGAGGGAACTGAAGTGACTAGGGGTTGAGCTCTGTGCTGTGACCTCTCGGTGGTGCACTTGCAACCAGGGCAAAAGTTGGTGTTTGTTGTGTTGTAGGTAGATTACTGTTTTCCTTAAACCAGACAGTTTAGAAAGTAATCAAATGCACAAAGTGGACCTTCTGTCCACAATCCCCACGGCCTGTTGCCTTAACTGGGTCTCCAATGACAGTGCAGTATTTTTGCTATTGGGTAGCTTAAGGCATTGGGAGAGAAGGCAGATCCCAGGCTTTGCAAAAATGTGTTGTATATATTTCTATGGTTTTGGCCTTTACTAGCAACGATATAGAAAGTATCACATCTTTGTACCCTGAGATGGTGATGCCATAACAGGTTTCTGTAAGCCACATTGAGCCTGCAAAGAGGTGGGAAAATGTGGGATACAAATGCAATAAATAATAATACCATGTAAAATGAGTTTATCTTGTCGGGCAGACTGGATGGACCGTTCAGGTCTTTATCTGTCGTCATCTACTATGTTACTAGACATAAGAGTATGGGTAAGGGTAATGCATTTGATATTCTGCCTTTCCGTGGTACAAACAAAGCAGTTTACATGTTATACACAACAGATTGATTGATTTATTGCATGTGTATCCCACATTTTCCCACCTCTTTGCAGGCTCAATGTGGCTTACAGTACATCATGGATAGTGGAGATATTTTGTCTGGCTCTAGTGGGCTCACAATCTAAGTTTTAGAAATGAAACGAAAGAAAGGAAAATACAGTGATAAGAATTACATTTTTTGAAAAAGAATTGCATAGGTTTCTTATACTTACTACCTTTCAGTGCTATAGTGACTACTTGCTGTAAAAGCCACATTGAACTCAAGATTCCTTGTGATAATGTGGGATATAAAGGTCACAAATAATTAAATAAATCATAGTTAAACTCTGGCGGTCCCAAATATTGCATACAATAAATGAACCTAGCTAGGATGGCAGACAGGAAAACTGCAGTAAAACAGGCATTTTTACAACTGTATGTAATTCTGAGTTTTTAAAGTTTTGGGGGTTTTTTGCTTCCACATTATTTGACAAGTGTAATGGATTAGGTTTCCTTTTGGTCCCCCCCCCCCCCCCCCCATTAAGATTCTTTAGATTCTTTTCCACAGACCTTTGAATGGGCAGCTCTGCAGGGAAGAAAGTGGGTAGCATATATCAAGTCAGGAGATAAAGGAGACCAGAAGTTAGGGATCTCAATGGGTCAAGAGGTTGAAAGATGACTGGTAAAACATTAAGAGCTCATCTGACATCCCTCTGCAGACAACACGCTTCCATTCATTTATTTTAAACGTTTTTCTTTAATGGCTTCTTAAGCGGAATTCCAGCGGAATTAGATCGAACCTCAGCAGTGTCGAAATGTGCTGTTACCCTCTATGCACTTTTGGTGATTGAACAGACATTTATATTTTCCCATCCCCTCCTTGGGACAGGGCGGGGTGTTGCTCAGGCCTGGGGTGGGGAGTCTGAAAACGTTTGTCCTTCCCAACAGAAAATCAGGAACTTTTTTTTTTTGGGGGGGGGGGGGAGAGAACACTACTGTCTCAGAAGACAGGGCATGCGTTTGCATGTCGGGAAACACAAGACTACAAACGAAAATGTCCATTTTTATCATCTAAATTCTGAAAAAAGAAACCTATAAAACTCCAAAGAGAGAAACATCTTGAAAATCTTACACAGAGATTCTGTAGGTATATTAGGGAAAGGGAAGGGAAATGGGACTTGATATACTGTCATTCTGAGGTTTTTGCAAGTACATTCAAAGCAGTTTACATATATTCAGGCACTTATTTTGTACCAGGGGCAATGGAGGGTTAAGTGACTTTGCCCAGAGTCACAAGGAGCTGCAGTGGGAATCGAATCAAAGTCCACTGCACTAACCACTAGGCTACTCCTCCACTCACGGGGAAAAGAAAAAAACTATTGTATATAAGTACATGAGTATTGCCATACTGGGAAAGACCAAAGGTCCATCAAGCCCAGAATCCTGTTTTCAACAGTGGCCGATCCAGGTCACAAATACCTGGCAAGATCCCAAAAAAGTACAAAACATTTTATACTTATCCCAGAAATAGTGGATTTTCCCCCAAGTCCATTTAATAATGGTCTGTGGACTTTTCCTTTAGGAAGCCATCCAAACCTTTTTTAAACTCCGCTAAGCTAGGTTGTCATACCTTTAGGATCAGCAGAAAGAATGTTCCTGCACCTGAGCTTTCGAGAGGGCACAGGTCCCTTTTCGAGATGTGATTGACAAGGCTGAAGGAGTGAAACATTTCAGTCACATCTGAAGAAAGGACCTATGCTGTCTTGAAAACATCCAGCCTTTGCCAGGAACCTACAGAAATTGAAAGGGTAAGATTTTTTCATGAAGCGTACAAAAGTTCTCTGGAATGCTTGACCTGCTTAGCTTAGGCTAAGCTCTGAAACAGGTTCATTAAAAAAAAATTATTGGTTTTTTTGCCACGTCGCTGACTGTTTTGGCTGTTGTGTTTAATTTTGACATTAGATGTTGAGATGTATTCTTTTGAACATGGGGCTCATTTTCAAAGTACTTAGGCTTACAAAGCTCCATAGGTTACAATGGGGCTCATTTTCGAAAGAGAAAAACTTCTAAAATGTGACGTAAAGCAGCATTTGGACATTTTTCTCACAAAAAGCATCTAAATTGGTATTTTCGAAACCTATTTGTCAGACATTTTTCTGTGCTGTTTGTCTGCAGTGAGTCCAAATCTTAAGGGGCATGTCCGGAGCATGTTAAGGGCAGGGTTTGGACGTTCCTAAGACTTTTTTCAGCCGTAATGGAACAAAGCGAAACCGTCCAGGACTAAAACTAAGATGTTTTGAGCTACACCTGTTTTTATAATAAATAGGTCATTTAGGGCAAAAATGTGCCCTAAATGACCGGATGACTTCCCCTTGCTCCCCCAGTGGTCACTGACCCCCTCCCACCCCCCAAAATGTGATTAAAAACACTATTTACCAGTCTGTATGCCAGCCTCAGATGTTATACTTGGGTCCATTACACCAGCATGCAGGTCCCTGGAGTAGTCTAGTAGTGGGTCCAGTGCACTGCAGACAAGTGGACCCAGGCCCATACCTCCCCCTGCCTGTTACACTTGTGGTGGAAACTGTGAACCCTCCCAAACTCACCAGAAACTCACTGTACCCACATGTAGGTGCCCCCTGTAGAGGTGTGCAGTTAGGGTTGTGGGTATTGGGTGGGTTTTCGGGGGCTCCGCAGACAAGATAAGGGAGGAACAGTGAGATGTGTATCTGGGAGCATTTATTTGAAGTCCACTGCAGTGCCCCCTTGGGCGCCACCCCATTGCTCTCCTAGGATGTGCAGAGGACCAGTCTACTAAAAGTGCTGGCCCCTTCTATATCCCAATGCCTTAATTTTTTCTGTTTTTTCATTTGGATGGGGGTTTTTTGAAAATGGTTAAAAAAAACCACATACAAAGCATGGCATTTTCGAAAAAAAGATATATGTTTTACTTTTTTCAAAAATGACCTTCTTTCCTATTCGGATTTTGGATGTTGTATGCAAAACGTGCAAAGTCGGACTTAGATGTCATATCGAAAATGCCCCTCTGTGTACGTACGTAAGTCTAAGTTTGAGAATACGCCTTTCCATGTGTTATTTTGTGAGCCGCCTAGGTTACAGCAGAATATACATTTTTAAATAATTAAATAAGTGGAATGGATACGTTTGCATATAGATTTACAGAGACAGAGCCTTAATATAGGGTTGGCTATATTCGGATAAGAAAAGAAAACATACAGTACCTACAATGTTGAGATGATCATGGGTGTTCATTTCTTCGTACCATTTCCAGTCAGACAAAAAAATGTAGGGTGAGTGAGCTTATGATTGAGATGAAATTAAAAAAAAAAAACACTGGTCTGTGATCGGGGTCCTGCTGAAATGATCAACTAGTCGCCCCTCATGGAGAAACCGTTTCCGATTGCAAAGGAATTTTGGACATCAGGAAGAAATTCACACAGACATTAACGAGAGAAGAGGAGTGGCCTAGTGGTTAGGGTGGTGGACTTTGGTCCTGAGGAACTGAGTTCGATTCCCAGTTCAGGCACAGGCAGCTCCTTGTGACTCTGGGCAAGTCACTTAACCCTCCATTGCCCCATGTAAGCCGCATTGAGCCTGCCATGAGTGGGAAATTTGGGGTACAAATGTAACAACAACATGGAATGTTGCTGCTATTGGAGATTCTAGGTGGAATGTTGCTACTATTGGAGATTCTACATGGAATGTTAATGTTGCTATTCCACTAGCAACATTCCAGCAACATTCCATGTAGAAGCCTGCCCTTGCAGCCGCGCAGGCTTCTGTTTCTGTGAGTCTGACGTCCTGCACGTACGTGCAGGACGTCAGACTCACAGAAACAGAAGCCTGCGCGGCTGCAAGGGTAGGCTTCTACATGAAATGTTGCTAATGGAGGAGTGGCCTAATGGAGTGGCCTAGTGGTTAGGGTGGTGGACTTTGGTCCTGAGGAACTGAGTTCGATTCCCACTTCAGGCACAGGCAGCTCCTTGTGACTCTGGGCAAGTCACTTAACCCTCCATTGCCCCATATAAGCCGCATTGAGCCTGCCATGAGTGGGAAAGTGCAGGGTACAAATCTAACAAAAAAAAAATGCCTGTGAAAGTGTGCTGGAGGGTAATTGTATAAGAGGTAGTGATGGTCAGCCAGGAAATGATCATTTGTGGGTCATTTATGGGACGCTCTCTTTTTTCCCATCTTTTGATATGCCCTGTATGTATATTGGAGTATTTGTTGAAGAATAAAGAATTTTATGGAGCTTTGGACTTCACACTTTTCCAGACTGATTTCCTGGAACGTTATTTTTCCACTCCATTTAGTTTACCACATTTTGGGAAACCTGAGTCAGGATTTTGGTCCTCACTCTTGCTTAAGCCTTTCTTTACTTCCAGATTTTTGAAAGGCGTCATAAGAACGTCAAAAGACCTGTGTCGTATCAGTGAATCACTGGGCTGTGTCCCAGTATGAAAAGAGTCACTGCTTGAGGTCAAATGAAGAGAAACGAAGAGACTTCCACTTGAGTAATGTTAAATGTTGAGGTGCAGGGCTTTTTTGAGCGTTGATGGATGCCCCCCACATATTAAGTTTTAGACTGTTTAAAGTTGGGTTTTTTTTTCAATATGATTGCATTAAACAGCAACACTAAAATTTTGAATTGAACTCGAGTTGCCACTGGAAGCAATGCAGCTCTTGCAACGCTGGCGTAATCTGCTCCCTCAGGCGTTTGCAAGGCTTTTTTTTTTGAGGGGGTACTTGGGGGTACTGAGTACCGGCACCTTTTCCATTGTCTGCTAAATTGACCCATGGTCCCCAAGTTTTAATGAAAGAGCTCAGGTCCTACACACCAATTCTGCCTTGTCATAGATTCTGTGATCACCCCACACCTGAAGGGTGGCCTGGCATTTGAGTATCAGCACCTCTTTTGCTAGAACAAATGCACTGGATAAAGGGACCCACGTGTGGGTGATCAGGTCATTGTGACATCACTGATGAGGTTGGCTGTTAGCCATTGGTGGAATGAGGCATTATGACATCACATTATCAAAAGTGAGCCAAGTCTAGAACAATCAAGCTAATTACAGGGGTTAACAGTAAAATGCCTGTAGAAATCAAAATCACTACTACATGTGATAAAAGCAAGGCTTTTTTTTGAGGGGGTACTGAGTACCAGCACCTTTTCCATTGTCTGCTAAATTGACCCATGGTCCCCAAGTTTTAATGAACAAGCTCAGGCTCTACACAACAATTCTGCCTCATCATAGATTCTGTGACTAGTTGCAGGGGGCCTGGCTATTGTGGGGTACGTCCCTCAGTGATCACCCCACACCTGAAAGGTGGCCTGGCATTTGAGTACCGGCACCTTTTTCCGCTAGATAAAACGCACTGGGCGCTTGTAGTCCGCCAACTCTTCAAGGCGTGGTAACACAATGTAAAAACTGAACATACATCTGGAATTAACAAAAACAGGCAAATAAAAAGTTACATAACAACTTCAACAAACATCAAGTCTTTCAAAGCCTTCCGAAAGGCAAATCAAAAGGAGACTCGCAATAGGAAGGTCATCCCAAAGGCGAACAGTTGAAAATCAAAAGGAACGCATAAAAGTTATTCCAGTAATAAGCTGAGCTGCAATATTTTGAATCATCTGCAGTCGCCTAATTGTTATCGAAGGACGGCCCAACAACAGTGCATTGCAGTAATCCAGTGGAGAGAGCAGTAAGGAGTCCTTTTACTAAGCTGAATTACACCCTCATTACTGAATATTATATATTGGCCTGATCTCATTATGGTATGCTTTATCTATTTATTTACTTCTAATCCTACATGATATTCTTATGCACCTTATTTGTAACAATATTCAGAAATATTCCCTACACCCCTTCCCGTGCACTCCGCTCCATGGATAAATCCTTCTTATCTGTTCCCTTCTCCACTACTGCCAACTCCAGACTTCGCGCCTTCTGTCTCGCTGCACCCTACGCCTGGAATAAACTTCCTGAGCCCCTACGTCTTGCCCCATCCTTGGCCACCTTTAAATCTAGACTGAAAGCCCACCTCTTTAACATTGCTTTTGACTCGTAACCACTTGTAACCACTCGCCTCCACCTACCCTCCTCTCCTCCTTCCTGTACATTAATTGATTTGATTTGCTTACTTTATTTTTTGTCTATTAGATTGTAAGCTCTTTGAGCAGGGACTGTCTTTCTTCTGTGTTTGTGCAGCGCTGCGTACGCCTTGTAGCGCTATAGAAATGCTTAATAGTAGTAGTAGTAAATTCTCATTCCATTAATGTGATTATCGTTATAACATATTGTAAGCCACGTTGAGCCTGCAAGTAGGTGGGAAAATGTGGGATACAAATGTAACAAAAATAAATAAAGAAAAATCTATTTATATTGACAATCTGACCTTCTGAAGAGTTCCTGAGAACGGGTTTGGCACTCAAATCATGGACATCTTAACAAGGTACAAAAATTTAATTTGTGTTCAATGAGATGATTAAAAGTTGATAACATCAGTGCACTTACATGCCTGAAAGGAAATAGATGAAGGGATGGCAGAATCTGGAGGGTGGTGGCTCGGCTTAAATATGCATGAGATCCTTCCGCCTTCCATCAGGACCCCTACATCCTCCTCCTCTGAGTGAGCGCTGTGCAGGCCCTGTAAACACAGACATGTATTCAAGCGTTGTCTATCCCACCCCTTCTGAGGCAGGACTTCCTGTCTGAGGGGGGTGAGACACAGCAACACATCAGCAGTCACAGTGAGGTGTGCAAGATAAGACAAGACAAGGAGAAACCGACACACCAAAATAGGTTCCTGAGCTACAAACCCTTTATTTGTTGATAATGAAACTGATAGACTCGAGAGGACTATGATAGAGAGAGATTTATTTACAAAGCAAGTCAGAAGACCAGTATACAGAAGGAAATATTTCAATACTTCTATTCCAGTCCTAACGCTAATACCTACAGCAAACATAAGCAAGCACAACACCCTTGATTTAAACACGCACTTTAAGTCCTGAGAAAACCACATCACACCATTTTTGCAAAAACGTCATTGGCTACCAGTACAGTACAGGGCTACATTTAAAACTCTATGTCTGATCTTCAAGGCCCTGAAAGGAAATGGCCCCGAGTATCTAAAGAATAGGATGATCCTCCACACACCGCCAAGGACACTAAGGTCCTCCCAAGGACTTTCACGAACTACACCCTCTCCAAAAGACATACGATGTGATACCCGCAAGCAAGCCCTCTCCGGAGTAGCCCCCACACTCTGGAATGCACTGCCTGAAAGGCTCCGCTTAACACAAGACTACCTCTACTTCAGGAAGCAGGTGAAAGCTTGGCTCTTCAACCAAGCCTTTAACAGAAGAAGTAACTAACTTGTTAGTCTCACTCACACACACAAGGATTGACTCGGGCTGCACATACGGCAGCGGGACATGTTTATCCACTCCTCCATGTGCAGCTTTCTTCAAATCAGTCACCTTACTTTCTAATTCTTCCTACTTTCTTACCCATCTATATGTTACAACTTTGCCTTACCTTTCACTACCAATTATAATGTTCTATTACGTATTTTTTTTGACATTGCTAATATACCATGCCATACTTTGTATTGTTTTTGAATATTTTTACAGCTGTAATTGCCTATTGCTCATGTTTGATCTATTCTTACTGTACGCCGCCTTGAGTGAACTCCTTCAAAAAAGGCGGTAAATAAATCCTAATAAATAAACCAATGAAATACCCTGGGTGATCACAGCTCTTAAATGATATGGACCTGCAAATGTCATTAGAGTCTTCGTCCTCTTGATGGAAGCTGGACCCAATCCAGCAAGCAGGTGAAGCAACTCAGAGATGGGTCATGGAGATGGAGCAGAGCTGAGTCCTTTCATGGCCTTATATGTGATTTCTTCTCAGTCATGAGCTTCAAGGCCCGATAATTCCCTGGATAAACAGTGGCCAGAGATCCTGGATTATGTCGGCCTCAGATATCCTAATAGAGGGTGGAATTCCCCTTTTCTTCTGGTCAGCTGAGTCATTGCATGCCCTGTGTACTCTGAGTTGAGTTCAGGGTCACAGTCTTCCTTCTTGGCTAATGATGGTAGTGAATGTCTCCAACGTAGGAAGTTTAGGTTGACAGCTTCAGCCTGTGATTCAGGCGTGGTCAAATGAAGCCCTGTGATACACACATTGAATCCTGGCAAGGGCTACACCCCTCACCACAGGCCTGTATTTAAAGGGTCCACACAGCACAAAATCTTTTTTTAAGCACAGTGATAGCAGTGGAGGTAAGGGAGAAGAGGTGAGATGCTGGCCTCTTGGAGAGAGCGGGGAGAGGAAGGGAAGATGCTGGCCATCTGGAGTAGAGGTAGGGCCTTGAGCTGAAGGCTCATTTAGGGTTTCCGATACATTTGGGCTGGCTCTGAATGTAGGATTTAAAATGTAGCTTTGTCTAAACATTTAACAGTAAATAACTGCAGTGGTTCAGCAGCAGTGCAGTGCCATGCAGATAACCTATGTTTGTGCAGCGCTGCGTATCCCTTGTAGCGCTATAGAAATGCTAAATAGTAGTAGTAGTAGTAGTACCTAGGATCACTTCATGGGTCTAGTCTTCAGGTTCCCGAGTGGGCTGGGGCGGCAGATGCTGTGAAGGCAGCGTTCATGGGACTCCTAAACATCACACAACAGTGACACCTAGTGTGACCATACATAGGGTCCATGATTGCAGTGTGGTTATGGAAGGAGTCCTGGAGCGTGGTGCCTGGCAAAGGACAGAAATAAGTTGGGAGGGGGGTATAAAATAAGGCCAAGGAATGTTCATGTTGTTGTAGCCTAATAGAGGTCGGTACTAATTAAACTGGAAGCCCAAAGGAAAGGGAGGAAACTGCTGATCCCCCCCCAGAATGGAAAAGACTGAATGGCTATGGACTGGTCAAGGCTGTATCTTCTACTACGGAGCTGGCAGGTGTCCCTCACCTAGGGGCGAACCGCTCATTCAGACAAGTGGGCAGTGCCCGAATGCCCAGAGGCTCTAGGGGCCCAGTGGCTCTACACCCGACACTACAGCCCCCCCAAGCCTCAGTAGGCCCTCCCTGGTCCCACCTTCAGGGGCCCTGTTGGTCTAGTGGCCTCTGCAGGGGCAGGAAAGAGCAACACTCTTTCCTGCTCGGTACTGCCACACGGCAGCGCCAGGCAGAATAGCAGTAGTGGACAGGAAAGAGTGGGGCTCTTTCCTGCCCCCCAAAGAAGCCACTAGACCACCAGGGGCCTTCAAGGTAGGACCGGGAAGGGCCCATTGAGGCTCGGGGGACTGTAGTGTGTGGGAGGAGAATGGCAGCTGTGGCGGTAAGGGGGGCTGTAGTATGTGGGGGGGGGGGGGGGGGCAGGGACGGCAGCACAGCAGTGGGGGGGGGGGGGGGTGGCAGGCAGCGGTTAGGGGGCCCAGATCACTGTCAGTCCGCCCGTTCCCTCACCACCACTCTAGGAAGACTAGAATTTAATAAAATATTAGACATCCTTACTTATAAATCGGGTCAATATTCAACACATGGTGGTCCACAGTTTTAAAGCTGCTGACAGCCTCAGGATAAATTAAACCCGGATACTGAGTGCCGGCACCACTGAATAACTGGGTCTTCGGTGGACCCGCAGTTTATTATTATTATTTGTAATGCTTATACCCCGCACTTTCCCACTCACTCGCAGGTTCAGTGCGGCTTACGTGGAGGGGCATAATCGAACGCAAACGCCTATCTCCATGGGCGTTTATCTCTGAGAACGGGTCCGTGAAGGGGCGGGCCGAACCGTATTTTTGAAAAAATGGACGTTTTTGAGCTGGGCGTTTGTTTTTTTTTAGCGATAATGGAAACTAAAAACGCCCAGCTCAAAAACGTCCTAATCTGAGCCATTTGGTCGTGGGAGGGGCCAGGATTGGTAGTACACTGGCCCCCCTGATATGCCAGGACACCAACTGGGCACCCTAGGTCAGTGCGGTGGACTTCAGAAAAAGCTCCCACATTCATAGCTCCCTTACCACGGGTGCTGAGCTCCCACCCCCCCTCCCCCAAAACCCACTACCCACAAATGTGCAACACTGCCATAGCTCTTAGGGGTGAAGGGGGCACCTACATGTGGGTACAGTGGGTTTTAGAGGCCTCCATTTACCAGCACAATTGTTACAGGTAGGGGGGGGATGGGCCTGGGTCCACCTGGCTGAAGTGCACTGCGGTACCCACTAAAAGTGCTCAAGGGACCTGCATACACGCAGGCCTCTAAGACTTGTTGCTGCTGTATAACATTGGCACACCAGTTGACACCTGAAGACTAATCTCCCCGAAAACGTCCTTTATTGGAATAAGCACGTTTACTCACAGTTAACTGCAGAGGTTGTGCCCCACTGGCAACAAGTCTCCCTGGTACTGAGATTAGCAGTAGGTCAGAGCTGGCAGAATGCTGTACAATGCCCTCTTTCAGCCACATTCAAGGTAAGAACTATGTTGTCTAACGTGGCTAACACAGGAAAGGGAACTAAAACTGGCTTACAAAAATGGCCACTACCGCATGGACTACAACAGGAAACACAACAGGGCACACTGTGACCCAGTAGGCAGGGGGAAAAGCACCATGGGAGAAGAGCCTACCAACTACCAACATCGTGAGACTGTAATACAAGCTAATGAAATCACGGAGCCCAATACCCTACACCCACCACAATGCAATGCTGATGTGACCCTGTAGTGCACCCGAGAGCCACATCTGACCCAGGGAAAGGCTGTGAGAGGATCGAACACATTCTGCTGTCATGGAAGTGGGTACGGCATTTGAGCCTGGCATACAGGCTGGGAAAAAAGTTTTTAAAGTGGGGTTTTTTTGGTGGGAGGGGGTTAGTGACCACTGGGGGAGTCCGGGGACATCATCCCCGATTCCCTCCAGTGGTCATCTGGGCAGTTGGGGCACTTTTTTGGGACTTGTTCGTGAAAAAAAAGGGTCCAAAAAAAGTGACCCAAAATCGTGGTAAAAACGCCCTTTTTTTTTTTATTATCAGCTACAGACGCCCATCTCTCCTCAGCTGATAACCACGCCCCAGTCCCGTGTTCTACATGCCCCTGTCAACTTTATTCGTTTCCGCGACGGAGTGCAGTTGGAAACGCCCAAAATCGGCTTTCGATTATACTGATTTGGGCGCCTTTGCGAGAAAAACGCCCATCTCCCGATTTGGGTCAAAATATAGGCGTTTTTCTCTTTCGATTATAAGCTGGATAGTATATCAGGTGGATGCAGCTGTTATATAGTGAGTAATGAGGTGGTCGTTTAGATGTGGATAGATAAGATGGGCAGGAAGAAGGATGGTAAAGGTAGGGGAATGGGAGGAGGGTGTATATTGGGATTAGCGTGTTGTTAAGTATGGTAGAATGTATAGGGAGGGTAGGAAGAGGGATGTGTTAGAAAGGGTTAAATAGGGAGCATATTCCAGGGTCAGTCTTCATAGTCTGATCTGTGTAGCGTAGATGAACTCATAGTCTAGGTCAGGTCATTTGTGTAGGCTTGCTTGAAGAGGTAAGTTTTTAGCAGCTCGAAACCTTGGGGTCATCTTTGACTCTTCTCTCTCCTTCTCTGCTCATATCCAGCAGATTGCCAAGACCTGTTGTTTCTTTCTTTACAACATCCTTAAAATCCGCCCCTTTCTTTCCGAGCACTCTACCAAAATCCTCATCCACACCCTTGTCACCTCTCGTTTAGACTACTGCAATCTGCTTTTTGCTGGCCTCCCACTTAGTCACCTCTCCCCTCTCCAGTCGGTTCAAAACTCTGCTGCCCGTCTCATCTTCCGCCAGGGTTGCTTTACTCATACTACCCCTCTCCTCAAGACCCTTCACTGGCTCCCTATCCATTTTCGCATCCTGTTCAAACTTCTTCTACTAACCTATAAATGTATTCACTCTGCTGCTCCCCAGTATCTCTCCACACTCGTCCTTCCCTACACCCCTTCCCGTGCACTCCGCTCCATGGATAAATCCTTCTTATCTGTTCCCTTCTCCACTACTGCCAACTCCAGACTTCGCGCCTTTTGTCTCGCTGCACCCTACGCCTGGAATAAACTTCCTGAGCCCCTACGTCTTGCCCCATCCTTGGCCACCTTTAAATCTAGACTGAAAGCCCACCTCTTTAACATTGCTTTTGACTCGTAACCACTCGCCTCCACCTACCCTCCTCTCTTCCTTCCCGTTCACATTAATTGATTTGATTTGCTTACTTTATTTATTTTTTGTCTATTAGATTGTAAGCTCTTTGAGCAGGGACTGTCTTTCTTCTATGTTTGTGCAGCGCTGCGTATGCCTTGTAGCGCTATAGAAATGCTAAATAGTAGTAAATAGTAGTAGTAGTAGCAGCTTCCAGAAAGGTAGATGGTCATTGACTGTTCGAATGGATCTTGGTAAGGCATTCCATAGTTGGCTGCCTATGATGGAGAAGTTGGATGCGTAGTAAGTTATGTGTGTTCCGGTGTATATTCACTACCAGAATAGAGTCCTATCCACCCAGTTGGGTTTGCGGGGTACTGGCCCTGAATATTGCCCGTGCCTCTGTATCATCCAGATCCATCACTTAGGAGTTAGCACTCAAGAACAAGACCTAGGTGTCACTGTAGACAATACGCTGAAATCTTCTGCCCAGTGTGCGACGGCAGCCAAAAAAAGCAGACAAGATGCTAGACATTATTATGAACAGGATGCAAAATAAGACCAAGAATATTATAATGCCTTTGTATCGCTCCATGGTGCGATCTCGCCTTGAGTATTGCATTCAGTTCTGGTCACTGTATCTCAGAAAGACTTACCTGTTCGAAGAGGCATATCCTAATGACCCAACTTAATTATCTGAATCCAGCAACTCAAAGAAACCCAAACTTGTTATGAATTTAGTGAACTTTATATAACCTCCCTCTCTATGTTTCCCTAATGTGTCTGTACATATCTATTTCATTTAAAATAACATCACTCTATATTTGTTTTTTCACGGGAGGAGGCTTTCAGCGCTATGTAAGCCACATTGAGCCTGCAAATAGGTGGGAAAATGTGGGATATAAAATGTAACAAAGAAATAAATAAAAAAGATATAGTGGAGTTAGAAAAGGTTCAAAGAAGAGCAACTAAAATGATAGAGGGGATGGAACGCCTCCCATATGAGGAAAGCCTAAAGAGGTTAGGGCTCTTCAGCTTGGAAAAGGGGGGGGATATGATTGAGGTCTATAAAATTCTGACTAGTGTAGAACGAGTAAAAGTGAATCGATTTTTTTTTCAGTCTTTCAAAAAAAGTATGAAGACTTGGGGACACTCAGTGAAATTACATGGAAATACTTTTAAAACAAACAGGAGGAAATACTTTTTCACTCAAAGAATGGTTAAGCTCTGGAACTCGCTGCCGGAGGATGTAGCAACAGCAGTTAGCGTATCCTGGTTTAAACAAGGTTTGGACAAGTTCCTGGAGGAAAAGTCCCTAGTCTGCTATTGAGACAGACATGGGAAGAAACTGCTTGCCCTGGGATTTTTGGCATGGAGTGTTGCCGCGATTTGGGTTTCTGCCAGGTACTTGTGACCTGGATTGGCCACTGTTGGAAACGGGATACTGTGCTAGATGGACCATTGGTCTGACCCAGTATGGCTATTCTTATCTTCTTATGTACTGTGCCCCTGGACTGCTCCGCACTGCCCAGATTGTACAGAGACAGTCAGAGCTGATATTAATACCAGCAGACAGCCAGCTCAGCATGATTTAAGTGGGCAGGGACCTTTCCTGCTCACTTAAACAACACTGGATATCACTCCCATAATTAAAAAAATCTAATTAATAAGCGAATTTCTACTATGTGCAAAGAGTTTTTTTCCAGCCTGAATGACAGTGTACACGGATATTTCACATAGCACACATGCTAAGAGCCTGTTTTCATGCTGCTTCGGTGAACCAGGGGGCTATTTTAAGAGGGGTTCTAGATATTTTTAGCCCTTTTATAACTGGTTATATAAGATTGGTGTTAACTGATTTCTGGAGTGAGGCACACGGAGGAGACAGACAGGGCCGGCAGAATCCCGCTGCTTTACCACCGAAATGCCAGCCGAGCTCCTGGCGGTCTGAAGCTACGTCTTGTAATGCAATTGCTGCCCTGCTTACGCTGTTATCTGCCTTATGGTGATAATATTTTGGTTGTCCATCACTGATCTTTGCTCGCTCAGTTCTTTCCAAGGTCAAATAAATAGTTGCCGCACTGATGCTCAGACTGCGTCTCTGGAAACCAGAAAGACTTCTAACTTTATTAGTTGGGTCAGCAGTCTAGCAGTGCACTCTGAATCTTTTTTTTTTTTTTGTCAAAAGGCTAAATTTATTTGTTATAATTGTATCTACTTGAATCTGACATTTTGGATTTATTTAGATTTTGCTCACACCTTTTTCAGTAGTAGCTCAAGGTGAGTTACACTCAGGTACTCTGGATATTTCTCTGTCCCAGGAGGGCTCACAATCTAAGTTTGTAACTGAGGCAATGGAGGGTTAAGTGATTTGCCCAAGATCACATGGAGCAGCAGTGGCATTTGAACTGGCCACCTCTGGATTGCAAGACTGGTGCTGTAACTACTAGGCCACTCCTCCACTATAGCAACATTCCATGTAGAATCCGAAACAGTAGCAACAGAATCTCAAATAGTAGCAACATTCTATGTAGAATCTCAAATATTTATTTATTTAGATTTTGCTCACACCTTTTTCAGTAGTAGCTCAAGGTGAGTTACACTCAGGTACTCTGGATATTTCTCTGTCCCAGGAGGGCTCACAATCTAAGTTTGTAACTGAGGCAATGGAGGGTTAAGTGACTTGCCGAAGATCACAAGGAGCAGCAGTGGGATTTGAACTGGCCACCTCTGGATTCCAAGACCAGTGCTCTAACCACTAGGCCACTCCACCTCACTCTGGTATTGGGCATGAAACACAGAGACTTAATGCCTAATTGTTATATGGGACAGCAAGTGTTGCCAGGCGTGGGTGCCAGCACCCACTGAAAAGCCCATTCAATCAGGTACTGGAAAAGAGTGAACTATTTTTTTGTTTTTTTAATGGTGGGGTGAAGACTCTAGGAGAGACAGGGAGAGAATCCCAGAGCCATAATTCCATCATTTTTCTGGATTTTAAATAATTTTTGACATACTTTAAAAAAAATTCAATACCAGTCTGCCAAGCACTAATCCAAAGTAGTTAAATCCATTCCTCTCCCCAGAGGCATAATAATGTGCCTGCCAGTGCACTGATTGGGTGAAAAATTGAGTAGGGGGGGCAAAGGTCAACCATGGGCCTGTCACCTGCCTTATTGAAAATGTACCTAGATAGGGGTGAGAAAGTGTTCCAAGTCCATGCGTGTGTGCGGCTAGTTCTCCCTTCTCTAACAAACTGGTGGGAGGCAGGGATAGTGCTGGGCAGACCTACACGGTCTGTGCCAGAGCCGGTGGTGGGAGGCGGGGCTGGTGGTTGGGAGGCGGGGATAGTGCTGGGCAGACTTATACGGTCTGTGCCAGAGCCGGTGGTGGGAGGCGGGACTGGTGGTGGGAGGCGGGGATAGTGCTGGGCAGACTTATACGGTCTGTGCCAGAGCCGGTGGTGGGAGGCGGGACTGGTGGTGGGAGGCGGGGATAGTGCTGGGCAGACTTATACGGTCTGTGCCAGAGCCGGTGGTGGGAGGCGGGGCTGGTGGTTGGGAGGAGGGGATAGTGCTGGGCAGACTTACACGGTCTGTGCCAGAGCCAGTGGTGGGAGGCGGGGCTGGTGGTTGGGAGGCGGGGGATAGTGCTGGGCAGACTTATACGGTCTGTGCCAGAGCCGGTGGTGGGAGGCGGGGCGGGTGGTGGGAGGCGGGGATAGTGCTGGGCAGACTTATACGGTCTGTGCCAGAGCTGGTGGTGGGAGGCGGGGCTGGTGGTTGGGAGGAGGGGATAGTGCTGGGCAGACTTACACGGTCTGTGCCAGAGCCGGTAGTGGGAGGCGGGGATAGTGCTGGGCAGACTTATACGGTCTGTGCCAGAGCCGGTGGTGGGAGGCGGGACTGGTGGTGGGAGGCGGGGATAGTGCTGGGCAGACTTATACGGTCTGTGCCAGAGCCGGTGGTGGGAGGCGGGGCTGGTGGTTGGGAGGAGGGGATAGTGCTGGGCAGACTTACACGGTCTGTGCCAGAGCCAGTGGTGGGAGGCGGGGCTGGTGGTTGGGAGGCGGGGATAGTGCTGGGCAGACTTATACGGTCTGTGCCAGAGCCGGTGGTGGGAGGCGGGGCGGGTGGTGGGAGGCGGGGATAGTGCTGGGCAGACTTATACGGTCTGTGCCAGAGCTGGTGGTGGGAGGCGGGGCTGGTGGTTGGGAGGAGGGGATAGTGCTGGGCAGACTTACACGGTCTGTGCCAGAGCCGGTAGTGGGAGGCGGGGATAGTGCTGGGCAGACTTATACGGTCTGTGCCAGAGCCGGTGGTGGGAGGCGGGGCTGGTGGTTGGGAGGCGGGGATAGTGCTGAGCAGACTTATACGGTCTGTGCCCTGAAGAGGACAGGTACAAATCAAGGTAGGGTATACACAAAAATTAGCACATATGAGTTATCTTGTTGGGCAGACTGGATGGACCATGCAGGTCTTTTTCTGCCGTCATCTACTATGTTAACTCTTTTTCAGCATGCTCTTGTATTTCATTCATTCTCGTTTCTTGCATTAGTGTCGTGCATTTTGGGAGGAAACTTTAGACTGCCCACATCGCTGCCGAATTTGTGGGGACCGTCTACTTGTGAGCTTTCCACCAGTTTCCAAAGAGAAAGTACCGACTTACCTTAGCTTTGAAAACCACTAAAGGAGGGAAGTCTCTACTGACCCTCAAATTCCATAAATGGCTCCTAAAGTTAGGTGCACAATTGCTTGCCCAGTTACAGAAAAGGGTCAGATATGCGCACAACATAATGAGCTAATTGGTGTTAAATTGGCATTTAATTGGCAATAAGTACCAATAATTGATGTGAACAAGAAGTTGGCACGTAACTGACTTAATGCCCCTATTCTGTTTACTTTTCTGTGAATTCATCCCAACACTGTCATCCTATGTTTTACCTTTGTTTTATTGTAATTTTTCCTGAACTACTGTAAGCCACATTGTGCCTGCGCTTGTGGGAAAATGTGCGATAGAAATGCGCTAAAATAAATCAATAAATACTGAGCCTCTAAGTTCTGTGAAGGGAATGGGACTTGATATACCGCCTTTCTGTGGTTTTTGTGATTGCATTCAAAGCAGTTTACATAGAATATACAGGTACTTATTTGTATCCGGGGCAATGGAGGGTTAAGTGAGTTGCCCAAGGTCAAAAGGAGCTGAAGGGAATCGAATCCATTTCCCCAGGAAAGTCCACTGCATTAACCACTAGGCTGCTCCTCCACTAGCAACAATCCAAGTAGAATCTCAAATAGGGAAAGGGAAATGGGACTTGATATACCACCTTTCTGTGGTTTTTTACATTCAAAGCAGTATATACGGGTACTTTTTTGTACTTGGAGGCAATGGAGGGTTAAGTGACTTGCCCACAGTCACAAGGAGCTGTAGTGGAAATCAAACCCAGTTCCCCATGATCAAAGTCTGCTGCACTAACCACTAGGCTACTCCTCCACTAGCAACATGTAGAATCTCAAATAGGGAAAGGGAAATGGGATTTGATATACTGCCTTTCTGTGGGTTTTTTGCAACTACATTCAAAGCAGTTTACCTGTACGTACTATGTACTTATTTGTACCTGGGGCAATGGAGGGGTAAGTGACTTGCCCAGAGCCTGGGAATCAAACGCAGTTCCTCAGGATCAAAGTCCGCTGCACTAACCGCCACTCACTCATAAAGTGCAACTGCAAAGGGGGTGTTAATGTGGAAGGGGCATGGGCGTGTCAGGGCCGTTCTGACTATTCCTCCACACTTTATGGAACAGTTACATTTACACACTCAACTGCTGCTTTTCGGTGTCAGCCAAAGACATAGCGTAAGTGGTCGCCCTTAAAGTTTGACACGTAACCCTGGACTCGAGCTAGTGTTCTAGAAGAGATTGGGGCGTAGCAATCCTCCATGAAGGCTGCACCTACTCTTTCTCACTGGTTCTCTTTCTGATCAACACAACAAATATAGTTTTGAAAACCCAAAACTACTTTGGGTCTTTCCCCAACCTACCCCCCCCAGGAATGATACAGTTTAGATAAATGCAAAAATTATGCCTGTTTTACACCTCTGTGTGCACGGTGAGGAGGGGCGTAGCCAGACCTTAACATTTGGGAGGAGTCCAGAGCCCAAAGTGGGGGGGGGCCACAGTTTGGCCCGCTGCCCTGCCACAACCCTTAGCTGTTTGTGTAGGAGTATGTGCCCATTACTGGGGATAGCTGTGGGAGCCTTTTTAAAATTGATATAAATGCGTACTTTCTGGATGTTTTTATGGATGCCCTGTTATAAAATCACCCTCCGGAGTGAACAGTTTTCAGCGATGCTTTATATTTGTGGCAGTTAGTATGATACCATATAGACTTGAGTATAAACCAAAATTTTTTGGCCATAAAAAGGCATAAAAAATGGAATCTCTGTTTTATATTCGGGCCTACACGCCCTCCCTCGTGGCGTCTGGCATTCTTCCCGTTCCCTCCCTCCCTCCCTCCCTCCCCTGTGGTGTCCCTCCTGCACGGCTACCGCTGCCTGTGCACCTCCCCCACCACCACATTCCCATACTGGAAGCTCCCTCACCTCCGTCCTCCAGGACTCCTGCTCATGCCGACTCCAGTCCCAAAATGGCTGCCACAACCTTCAGCAGCAATCTCTTGCCACTGGAACTCACGGCAGCCATTTTCGTAAACGGAGGCAGCATGGGCAAGAGCATGTGGGGATCACTGCTGCCCCAGCTCAGTCACTGAACCACCAGGGCTCTATGGTAACCTTGGGGGGGGGTCTGGGAGGGGGGTTCATTTGCTCAGTGTGAGGGCGTTTGATGCCGTGGATCATGTTTTGCTGTTTTTTTCAGACTGAGTGAAATGGGTATTGAGGGATCAGTTCTTAAATGGTTTTCATCCTTCTTGGGAAATAGACAGTGTAGCGTTTTGAAGCATGGTGTAGCTTCAAAGGGTTGGAAGCCGAACTGCAGTCAGGGCCGCAGAGAGGGGGAGGCAGGGGGGACAAAATTCCCCAGGCCCGGGCCTCCAAGGGGGGCCCGGTGCCGCAGTCCCACCCGCCCTCCGTCGTCGACGACCGTCTGATAGAACGTCCGTGAGGGCGGGACACAGGGAGGGAAGAAGGCCCGAAGGGAGGTGATCTGGTGCTGCCTGCAACGCTTTCACACAGAGGTGAGAGGCGCTGTGATTTCAATGCAGGGGGCCCGGCCCAGTGGCGGACGGAGGGGGGGAGCGGCGGGGGCGGGACCCCAGGGGCGTTTTTTTCCACGGGCCTGGCCCAGTCTCTCGGCAGCCCTGACTGCAGTGTCCCTCAGGGGTCCCAATTGTCAACTCAACTTTTTAATGTTTACTTGAGCCATTTGGAAGGTTACTTACAGTCTTTAAACATTTTTTCATTATCATATGTGGATGCCGTTTTTGTTTTATGCCCCTGTTCAAGAATTTTTGGGGAATACTTTTTCATCACTAAGGCATTATATAAAAATTAGCATCTTTTGGTGACCAGCAGAAGGTCTCTTCTGAAATAATAAATCTTTCCTCAGGTACTTCTTGGTATAAGTTTAGATTCTAAGCTATTTTATGAACACCAGACTAATGCTTTGGTAAGGAAATTCTTTTTCATCTAAGGAAGTTAAGAGCTATTACAGCATCCTTAAGCCCTGGTGGATTTCGAACAATAGCAGAGGCAATTTTGCTTCCATTATTGGATTATTGTAATTCTTTATATTGCGCCATAAAGAAACAACAAAGGCAGCGACTCCAACTTCTGCAGAACACAGATGCTAGATTAATCTTTGGATCAGGCAGGTTTTGAGACATTTTATCATCCTCACTTTAATATTCCCTTATCTCTTGTTTGTCCTGTTTGTCTGTCCTAATTAGATTGTAAGCTCTGTCGAGCAGGGTCTGTCTCTTCATGTTCAAGTGTACAGTGCTGTATACGTCTAGCAGTGTTATAGAAATGATAAGTTGTAGTAGTC
Source organism: Microcaecilia unicolor (assembly GCF_901765095.1). Classification (NCBI taxonomy): domain Eukaryota; kingdom Metazoa; phylum Chordata; class Amphibia; order Gymnophiona; family Siphonopidae; genus Microcaecilia; species Microcaecilia unicolor. The sequence continues at coordinate 381,937 of NW_021963850.1, forward strand.
TTTGGGATTCCGGAATCTTGCTACTCTTTGAGATTCTGCACGGAATCTTGCTACTCTTTGTCCTTATCACTTATTTGTCCTGTTTGTCTGTCCTAATTAGATTGTAAGCTCTGTCGAGCAGGGTCTGTCTCTTCATGTTCAAGTGTACAGCGCTGTGTACGTCTAGCAGTGTTATAGAAATGATAAGTTATAGTAGTCTTTGGGATTCCGGAATCTTGCTACTCTTTGGGATTCCGGAATCTTGCTACTCTTTGTCCTTATCACTTATTTGTCCTGTTTGTCCTAATTAGATTGTAAGCTCTGTCGAACAGGGACTGTCATGTTCAAGTGTACAGTGCTGCGTACGTCTAGTAGTGTTATAGAAATGATAAGTTGTAGTAGTAGTAGCCTTTGGGATTCCAGAATCTTGCTCCTCTTTGAGATTCTGCACAGAATCTTGCTACTCTTTGTCCTGAGGGGAGATATGAGGGGAGATATGATAGAAGTGTATAAAATAATGAGTGGAATGGATCGGGTGGATGTGAAGCGACTGTTCAGACTCCGAAGTGGATTTCAACAGCGCCTACCACAGCAGCACGGCCACGGAGGCCGAAGATGAATTTTAAACACCGCGGGGCGGCTGGCGGGGGTTTGGGGTCCCCCGCCGGCTGAAGAAGAAGTTTTTAAGGCAGCGGCAGGTGGAAGCAGACCTCGGCTGGCGGGGGTTGGGGTCCCCCGCCAGCAAAAGTAAGCAACGGCAGCGGGGGAGGGTTGATGGCGGGAGGGGGGTCCAGGGCAAAATCTGCGGGGGCCCAGGCCCCTGAGGCCCCACGCAGATACGCCCCTGCATACAGTAGACCACAAAATCCGTCGTACAAGATGTCCTTGATCAAAGATAGATATTTCTACCTGATTGAGAATCTACAAACACTGCTGTAACCATCATAATGTCAAGTTACTGATAATCAAAAGACCTTCCCTTCAGGTGGCATGTGCTAATGGGGGGGCTTCCGGCTTCCATTGCTCAAGTCACCAGAGACCATACGTGTTTTGCATCACTTAAACCCATAGCACTGGTGCAAGTCAGAAGTAAATGTGTGTACACAAACCACATCTTTCAGATCACATCAGTGCCCATAACACATTGTGCAACATTAGGGACCCAATTCACAGAGGCTTCTCCCCCCATTCTGTGTTTGTAAGAAAAATCTTGATAAATCAGGACCCACCTGTCCTGACACACAGGGCCAGTCTTAGCAAGCGCGGGACCCTGTGCAGACCAATTTGATGGGGCCCCATCCTAGCCCCACCCCCACCCTAGCTCCAGGGCGGCCACCCCTCCCTCTGAGCTCCCTGGCCATCCCCTCCGAGCTCCAGGGCCCCTCCTTCCTTCCCAGCTCCAAGGCCCCCCTCCCTCCCAGCTCCAAGGCCGGCCCCCCTCCTTCTGAGGCCTCCCTCCCAGCTCCAGTCCCCCTTCCTCTGAATTTTAAAAGTTACCTTGTTGGGTTGCAGGCAGCGGCAGGTAGCAGCAGTGAAAAGCGTGCGAGCTCGGCGCTTCAGGAGCCTTCCTTTCTCTCAGCTCTGATCCCGCCCTCATTTCCTGTTTCCACGACGGCGAGACCAGAGCTGAGAGAGGGAAGGAAAGGCTCGTGAAGTGCCAAGCAGCTCGCACGCTTTTCACTGCTGCCGCTGCCTGTAACCCGACGAGGTAACTTTTAAAATTCAGAGGGAGGAGGACTGGAACTCGGGCATTCGAGGCGGAGGCACGCCGCGCGGGGCCCCCTTGAGCGCGAGGCCCTATGCGGTCGCCTCACCCTAAGACCGGCCCTGCTGACACACCTTCCGCAGGTCTCCTGTTACATCAATTTTTCTTTTCATTCTTTCCAACCCGACAGAAGTTGGAAAGAGTTCTACATAGGCGTTGAGAATGTCTCTCTGAGGGAAAAATAACTCTCAGAAAATTTAATGGGATAGGATAAATTTTGGTATAGAGGGGGAGAACGCGTGAAAATAGTAGAGGAGTAGCCTAACGGTTAGTGGAGTGGGCTGAGATCGTGAGGAAGTGGGTTCAATACCCACTGCTGCTTCTTGTGACCCTGGACAACTCACTGGGGCCCTTTTATTAAGGTGCGTAGGTGCCTACATACGTACAACGCATGTCAAATTAGAACTTCCGCTCGGCTACTGCGTGCCCCAGGCAGTAATTCTAATTTTTGCTGCACATCCAAAACGCGTGGCAGAAAATAATTTCTATTTTCGACCCCGTGACGCTAACCGGGCGGTAATCAGCAGTGTACGCGTGCTGACGATTACCGCCCGGTTAACGCACGAGACATTTCCACTAAATCAATGGGTGGCGGTAAGGTGTTATGACCTGGTAGTAGTGAGCCTCAGTGCCCCGACTGAGCACGGCAGAGATGGAGTGACACCGCACTCGGTCAGGCAGCCAGACAACCCCTAGCTTCACCTGGGAAGCGACCACCATTCACCAGGAGTTGAGCTCCCAACTGCAGGTGGTCACCAGGACTTCTGGAACCGGCGGGGTTGCACGACCACTGACCAGACAGGCAGGCAAACAGACACAGTCCAAAAGCCAGGAAAATCCGTAGGGCAAAGAGTAGTCAAAAACAGTCCACGGTCTAGGCAGGCAGCAAAACAAGCGAGGTCCGGGAAACAAGCCGAGGTCTGGAACACTGGCACTGACGATAAGGAGCACCGGCGTGGACCTCAAACACAACTGAGGCCAAAGCAACGAAGGACTGGAGGCAGGGCTTTAAATAGGGTAGGAATTAGACTCAAACATGTGCAGCTGATCCAAGATGGCTGCCCCCATCAGCAAACGCCCAAATATGGGCTTCCTTCCTGTTCTTGTATACAAGATGGCTGCCCCCTCCTGAGCTAGCCAAGATGGCTGCTGTCCTTGATCCAACCAAGATGTCGGCTGCCAGAAATAGGAAACAGAAATAGACCCATCCTGGAGAAACCACATCCAAAATAGCCGGCTATCTCTGTCGGACCGCGCCTCGCCGGCGAATCGGGCACGCAGGCCTGGAACCAGGTGAGGAACGTAACATAAGGTCTCAGGCCCAAAATGGACGCGTCAATTTTTATTTTGCCGCACATCCCTTTTCGGCCCCAAAAAAAGGCCTTTTTTCCAGGCGTGCTGAAAAATGGACCTGCATGTGTCCAATACACGCGCCTACACCAGCGTGGACCATTTTTTGGCACGCCATAGTAAAAGGGCCCCTTAACCTTTCATTGCTCCAGGTACAAAACTTTGTTTAAAAACTTGATTGTGAGCCCACTAGGAACAGAGAAAGTACCTGCTTACAATATGGAAACTGCTTTGGTTGTACCATAGTCCATGAACCAGCCATACCCAGGGCCTGATATTCAGTGATTTAAGTGGACCGGGGAGGCTCCGGCCCTCTTAAATCTCAGTGAGCCACACAACTGCCAATATTCAGTGGCACTACCGCTGAATATTGTCTCTGACCGCCCATGTTAAAAGTGGGCAGATCAAGGGCAGCGCCGGGGAGGATTTTTTAAAATTTATTTATTTTATTTATTTGTTGCATTTGTATCTCACATTTTCCCACCTATTTGCAGGCTCAATGTGGCTTAAATAGTGCCGTAGAGGCGTTTGCCAGAACGGTTGTTAGCAGATACAAAGTTATATTGTGGTCAGATGAGGTGGGATCAAAGGAGTGAAGATTATAGGTTGTTCAGTACGAACATTAGTTATGCTGTGTAGCTTGGTGCAGGGGTCTATGTTGGATCGGTGGGATAGGCCTTTTTGAAGAGGTGAGTTTTGAGTGATTTCCTGAAGTTTAAGTGGTCATGGATTGTTCTCACAGCATTTGGGAGTCCGTTCCATAATTGTGCGCTTATATAGGAGAAGCTGGATGCATAAGTTATTTTGTATCTTAGTCCTTTACAGTTTGGATAGTGTGGGTTTAGGTATGATTGTGATGATCTGATTCTATTTCTGGTTGGTAAGTCTACTAGGTCTGTCATGTATCCAGGTACTATGCCGTAGATAATTTTGTGTACCAGGGTGCAGATTTTGAAGGTGGCCCATTCTTTGATTGGGAGCCAGTGCAGTTTTTCTCATAGGGGTTTGGCACTTTCAGATCGTGTTTTGCCATATATCAATCTGGCTGCTGTATTTTGGGCGGTCTGGAGTTTTTCTGTGAGTTGTGCTTTACATCCCGTGTAGATTCCGTTACAGTAATCTGCATGGATCCGGCGGTTATGTGGGTGCTGGCAGTATTCAGTGCCGAAACCCGCATATCTAACCCAGCCAAGTTAGGGCAGCTCAAAAGCACAAAGCACTTTTTCTTTATAGTGAAATGGATTGATGTTAACCAAATGCCTTATGACAATCAGGCTTTGGGGTTGCTTTAATATAAAAGCAATACAAATCTTATTATTTGTGCTGAAAGGTGTGTAAGCCTATTTGATTGAGTAGAGCTAAACCAACACAGCAGGAATAAGTATACAGATTTGAGAATATCATATTTCATTAAAGCCCTTGGCAAGAGATAGGAGGAGGGAAATGGCAAGATTCAGTCGACCCTGTTGTTGCTTAGACACTGTACTGAGACGCGTTTGAACTTGGTTGACCAAAATCATTGGACAGAACTGTGTACATTCCGTGTTACAATATGCCAAGGGATAAACTAGATAAATATTTACCCCACCCCAAAAAAGAAAATCTCAGGAAGTTCATTTGCTGAAGGCAAGAATAATGTTTTCTATTGTCCCCAATGTCAATTTTAGATAATGAATTTATTTAAGAGTAGAAAAGGCAGTATTCAAACAAGCAACAACAGAATGTGATCCAGAGTGTAGGGGAAAGCTCACTCTCATCTCTCCCTACATTCCTCCCCGGGAACTCCGTTCACTGGGTAAATCTCTCTTCTCTGCACCCTTCTCCTCCACCGCTAACTCCAGACTCCGTTCCTTTTATCTTGCTGCACCATATGCCTGGAATAGACTTCCTGAGCCGGTACGTCAAGCTCCATCTCTGGCCGTCTTCAAATCTAAGCTAAAAGCCCACCTTTTTGGTGCTGCTTTTAACTCCTAACCCTTATTCACTTGTTCATAACCCTTATGTTATCATCCTCACTTTAATAGTCCCTTATCTCTTATTTGTCCTGTTTGTCTGTCCTAATTAGATTGTAAGCTTTGTGGAGCAGGGACTGTCTCTTCATGTTCAAGTGTACAGCGCTGCGTATGTCTAGTAGCGCTTTAGAAATGATAAGTAGTAGTAGTCTTTGGGATTCCGGAATCTTGCTATTCTTTGGGATTCTGCACAGAATCTTGCTACATTGGGATTCCGGAATCTTGCTACTCTTTGTCATCCCTTATTTGTCCTGTTTGTCTGTTCTAATTAGATTGTAAGCTCTGTCGAGCAGGGACTGTCTCTTCATGTTCAGGTGTACAGCGCTGCGTATGTCTAGTAGCGCTGTAGAATTGATGAGTAGTAGTAGTAGTAGTAGTCTTTGAGATGGTCCAAGAAAACAAAGGGGCAGACGATCTGCAAACTCCAAAGTGGAAACTGTACAAAGCAGATCGTTGATAAACCAAGATATGTTTTATTAATATAGCAAAATTAAAATATGTATACAGAAACTCATATGCATATACATATCATAGCCCGACACAGGCCGTGTTTCGCCCTACTTGCTGTTCATATGACCTCAGGTCCATAACCAATTGTTCCTGCATTTCCAGACGAGCCGTTTTTTCAGAATATTGACTGTATACCTGCTTTTACCTACAAATCTCTGGTTTGATGGTGGAATACCACTATATAGCCCCTGAAGCAGCCCAGTAGGGCGAAACACGGCCTGTGTCGGGCTATGATATGTATATGCATATGAGTTTCTGTATACATATTTTAATTTTGCTATATTAATAAAACATATCTTGGTTTATCAGTAGTCTTTGAGATTCCGGAATCTAGATACTCATTGGGATCACAGAATCTTGCTACTCTTTGGATTCCGGAATCTTGCTACTCTTTGTCCTTATCCCTTATTTGTCCTGTTTGTCTGTCTTGATTAGATTGTAAGCTCTGTCGAACAGGGATTGTCTCTTCATGTTCAAGTGTACAGCGCTGCGTACGTCTAGTAGCGCTATAGAAATGATAAATAGTAGTAGTAGGAAAAGACATAACCCTTTAGAGAAAGATCGAACTAAAAATGGAATCAATAGGCACATATAGGAACCGGATGATTCTTTATTGCTGTCAACCGTAGTATTGAAAGGACTCGACACAGCTGTGTTTCAGCATAATCACTGTACCTGTGAGCAAGGCATTCTGGGGTCCTTTTACTAAGATGCAGGAAAAAAGGCCCTGCGCTTGCGGCGGGGGCTGTTTTTATCACGCACCAGGGCCCTTTTTACCACGGCGGAGAAAAGCCCGCAGACACACATGGCCACGCAGTAAGAGAACTCTTATCGTGTGGCCATGCGGCGGGGAGCCCTTACCGCCACCCATTGAGGTGGCGATAAGGGCTGTCGCAATAGCCTGGCAGTCACCGGGCAGCGCATGGTGATGCCGGATTACCGCTGGGTTACCGCTGCACAAGCCATTTCCGTGGGTTTTCTTTTTCCCCCAGAAATGGAGAGCGCTCAGGGCAGGACTACCGCCGGCAGCCACGTTGGGCCGGCGGTAGTCCCAGAAGAGCGAGTGGTAAACCCGCGTTGGGCTTTCCGCCACTCTATAAAAGAATCCCTCTGTGCTGAGTGACGTATCTAGCGCCATCACTCGCTGAGCTACACTTTATGTTTCAATCATTTTTATTCAAAACTTAAGAAGAAAAGTTAACATCATCATGTATGAACGTCTGTTATTTCCCCCCACGTGGCTAAAGTAACACATAGTACTTCTACCCCAACAAATAGGACTTAACCTTCCCTCCCATTCCCTTCCCCTCCCACCCCCCACCTCCTTTGTTTCTGGCCTAGTGGTTAGGGTGGTGGACTTTGGTCCTGGGGAACTGAGGAACTGAGTTTGATTCCCGGCACAGGCAGCTCCTTGTGACTCTGGGCAAGTCACTTAACCCTCCATTGCCCCATGTAAGCCGCATTGAGCCTGCCATGAGTGGGAAAGCGCAGGGTACAAATGTAACAAAAATAAAATAGATACTATTGGAGATTCTACATGGAATGTTGCTACTATTGGAGATTCTACTAGCAACATTCCATGCAGAAGGCTGCGCAGGCTTCTGTTTCTGTGAGTCTGACGTCCTGCACGTATGTGCAGGACGTCAGACTCACAGAAGCAGAAGCCTGCGCGGCCACATTGGTGATCTGCAAGGGCCGACTTCTAGTGGAATAGCAACATTCCATGTAGAATCTCAAATAGTAGCAACAGTGAAGGAGTGGCCTAGTGGTTAGGGTGGTGGACTTTGGTCCTGGGGAACTGAGGAACTGAGTTTGATTCCCACTTCAGGCACAGCCAGCTCCTTGTGACTCTGGGCAAGTCACTTAACCCTCCATTGCCCCATGTAAGCCGCATTGAGCCTGCCATGAGTGGCAAAGCGCGGGGTACAAATGTAAGAAAAAATAAAAATAAATAAAATAAAATGAACATAATAACGCAGGGTACAAGGCAATATCTAGAAGTTTAACAGTCTACTCCTGGCGGTTGGAGTCAGAGTATTCCAAAAGGGAGTCCAAGCGAGTTGGAAACGCACTCCAGTCTTCGTTTTAAAGTCTGTAATTCCCATCCTCTCTACCCGCAGTAACGTTATCATACGCACACGCCACTGCGATACTGTAGGGTAGTTGTATGTAAGCCATTCTGAGAGTATTGCTTGTTTAGCCACTACAATAGCTTTGCGTACAAAAGCGGTAAATCCTGATGGGACAGGGTGTATGAGAACAGGATGGCCCAGGAGCAGCGCCGAGTCACACTTCCAGCCAACCTTCCACATCTCAGAAATATATTGTACTAGCTCCTTCCAAAATCGGACTATGCCCTTGCAGGACCAAAACATGTGCCCGAGGGTGGCCCCCGGATCCCTGCATTTGAGGCGCTCTCCCCAAGGCGAGAGTCCCATGTGAAAGGCTCTTCTGGGAGAAATGTAGAGTCGAAGAGCAAATTTGTATTGTAGCTCCCAGTGAGCTACACTTTATATCATTTTTTTTTATAAGGAGTAAGAGAATTTAGAACCAGCTGTTGATTCATTTTATTGATATTTTAAAGCCAGATTTGATTTTGACTCCTGATGCAGGCATATGATTATGCCGAAACACAGCTGTGTCGGGTCCTAAAGTATTGCCATACTAGGAAAGACCAAAGGTCCTTCGAGCCCGGCATCCTGTTTCCAACAGTGGCCAATCCAGGTCACAAATACCTGGCAAGATCCCAAAAATGTACAAAACATTTTATACTGCTTATCCCAGAAATAGTGGATTTTCCCCAAGTTCATTTAATAACGGTCTATGGGCTTTTCCTTTAGGAAGCCGTCCAAAACTTTTTAAAACTCCGCTAAGCTAACTGCCTTTACCACATTCTCTGGCAACGAATTCCAGAGTTTAATTACAGGTTGAGTGAAGAAATATTTTCTCCGATTGGTTTTAAATTTAGTACATTGTAGCTTCATCGCATGCTCCCTAGTCCTAGTATTGTTGGAAAGCGTGAACAGACGCTTCACATCTGCCCGTTCAACTCCACTCATTGTATTTCTCTGTTTATCACCCTCCTCTCACCTACCCACACCCATCCTGTTAGACTATCAATGAAATGCTTTGATGTCCCCATGCATACCTCCTACCCACCCCCACCCTGCTAGACTGTCAATGAAATGCTTGGATGTTTCACTTATATATACTATCAGCTAGCACATTTGCTTATTTCCGATCTGACGAAGAAGGGCAACCTTCGAAAGCTAATCAAGAAATGTATTAAGTTATGTCCAATAAAAAAGGTATCATCATATTTTCTTTTCCATGTTTTATTTTGTTTGATTTCTATTGATAACCTGTGTAGAATCTCAAATAGTAGAATCTCTAAAGAATCTCAGACAGTAGCAACATTCTATGTAGAATCTCAACTATGGAAAGGGAAATGGGACTTGATATACTGCCTTTCTGTGGTTTTTGCAACTACATTCAAAGCAGTTTACATAGTACATACAGGTACTTATTTGTACCTCGGGCAATGGATGGTTAAGTAACTTGCCCGGAGTCCAAGGAGCTGCAGTAGGAACTGAACCTATGCCCCTGGTTCTCAGGCCACTGCACTAACCATTAGGCTACTCCTTATTGCATATGCAAAAGAGCAGAGCGATGGACTAAACTGAAGATGGGGGGGGGAAAGGCTGAAAGACTGCAAAAGATGAAAGAAACGGCTTGGGGAAAAAGAAAGGTTCAGGTATACAGGGACAAAGCTGAGAGACAAATGAGGTAAGAAAGGAACAGTATTTGATTAGATTTTCCTGGTAGCTCATGTGGAACGGGTTTTTTGCTCTGAAGATAAAAAAAAAACTCAAGCAGAATGCCTATATTTTGAAAGATAAAGATGGAGAGTATGAAAAAAGGATGAGGGAATGAAATGAATTGGAGGGGGAAATCTAAAATGGAAGGAAGCAGAGCTTATTAAATAAAATAGCAAAGAAAGGCATCAAAGGTTGGAAAACTGCAGAGAAAATATTCAAATTGACAGCTGTGTAATAAAATGGCTTTTCTTGTGCATATGAAATAGTCTTAACACTGTTGATATAAATGTATTGTAGGATAATCGGAGTGTCTTGGGGGCTGCGTGCAGAGCCAGAGTTGAAGAATGAGGCTTTCTGCTTGCGCTAATTCACATGCGGCGGTTTTATGAAGTTGCAGCAGGAAATTATGTTGTGTTATCTGGAAATAACTGAACTTTATGGAACTCTCTTATCCGCACGATCAGTTATTAGAATTTTATTTATTTATTTATTGCATTTGTATCCCACATTTTCCCACCTCTCTGCAGGCTCAATGTGGCTTACAATATATCATGAACGGTGGAAATATATTAGAAAATAGACATTTAGTGTTACAGAAGGAACTTGGGTAACATGGTAATGATAGAGCATGATAGCAGTATAACAAGCGAATATTGTACGTCAATTTTGGATATATGTGGAGGAGTTCAACTTTGTTGATCTTTGTGGTATGCCTTGTTAAAGAGATGGGTCTTCAGTAGTTTGTGGAAGTTAGTTAGTTCATAGATCGTTTTTAAGTTGCGCGGAATCACGTTCCAGAATTGTATGCTCAGGTAAGAGAAGGATGACGCATGCATTAGTTTGTATTTTAGAACTTTACAGTTGGGGAAGTGAAGATTAAGGAATGTGCAGGATGCTTTTTTAGCATTCCTGGGTGTTAAGTGTATCAGGTCTGACATATAGGCTGGGGCGTCTCCGTGAATGATTTTCTGAACAAACCCTTTGTATTATTGTGGGAGGTTTTTTTTTTCAGCCCGGCAGTTTCCATCCACTTCTTTTCAGCTGGACTGGTTTCCACTGTGCTGTGTTGTTACCCTTCATTTGCACCTAACTGGGTTTAACCCATTCCCCCCCCCCCAATTCGATAAAAAAGCGCAAAAAATTACATGTGCCCAATTTAATTGAATACTGAGGTAATTAGCAGCAATAATTAATTAATTTATTTGTTGCATTTGTATCCCACATTTTCCCACCTATTTGCAGGCTCAATGTGGCTTACATAGTACCGTAAAGGCATTCGCCAAGTTCGGTAGAGAAACAAATACAAGGTGATATTGTGGTTGAATAAGGCATTTTAGTGTCTAAATTGGAAAAAAAGGGGGAAAAGTCTCAATACGGCAACCACTATACAAGAAGTTTGTTGCACGCTCAAAAAGTCATCATTGACTAGAAAACCCCCCGTGAAAAAATACTTATTTTTTTCGTTTTGTTTTTTTTTTTGCATATAGTGCTTGAATCCAAAATACACTAATTATATATATTTTTTAAATTTATTTATTTTTTTTATTTGTACCCTGCACTTTCCCACTCATGGCAGGCTCAATGCGGCTTAGGTACTTATTTGTACCTGGGGCAATGGAGGGTTAAGTGACTTGCCCAGAGTCACAAGGAGCTGCCTGTGCCTGCAGTGGGAATCGAACCCAGTTCCCCAGGACCAAAGTCCACCACCCTAGCCACTAGGCCACTCCTCCACTGTTGCTACTATTTGAGATTCTACATGGAATGTTGCTATTTCACTAGCAACATTCCATGTAGAAGTCGGCCCTTGCAGATCACCAATGTGGCCGCGCAGGCTTCTGCTTGTCTGACGTCCTGCACATACGTGCAGGACGTCAGACTCACAGAAACAGAAGCCTGCGCAGCCTTCTACATGGAATGTTGCTAGTGGAATAGCAACATTCCATGTAGAATCTCCAATAGTAGCAACATTCCATGTAGAATCTCCAATAGTATCTATTTTATTTTTGTTACATTTGTACCCTGCACTTTCCCACTCATGGCAGGCTCAATGCGGCTTACATGGGGCAATGGAGGGTTAAGTGACTTGCCCAGAGTCACAAGGAGCTGCCTGTGCCTGAAGTGGGAATCCAACTCAGTTCCTCAGTTCCCCAGGACCAAAGTCCACCACCCTAACCACTAGGCCTTTCCTCTTAAGACATCATCATTATGATTTCATAGAGTACACAAGAACACTTATCTTTATAAAGTGTGCTCCAGCTTGCGTGCTGATTCCAACGGTCCCGTTTTGATATTCTTCTTCAGGGAACCATGCCACAAGACATGTGTCCGAGAATGGGTACGTGAAGGGGTGGGACAGACCGTATTTTCGAAAAAAATGGGCGTCCATCTTCCGCTTCGAAAATACGGTTTGTATGGACCAAAATGCCATGGATTTAGTCGTTTCCGAGCTGGGCGTTTGTTTTTTTTTTTTAGCGATAATGGAAGCTAAAAACGCCCAGCTCAGAAACGTCCCAGTCCAAGCCATTTGGTCGTGGGAGGGGCCAGGATTCGTAATACACTCGCCCCCCTGACATGCCAGGACATCAACTGGACACCTTAGAGGTCAGTGCAGTGGATTTCAGACAACGCTCCCACATGCATAGGTCCCTTACCACGGGTGCTGAGCCCCCAACCCCCCTCCCCGAAAACCCACTGCCCACAAATGTACAACACTACCATAGCTCTTAGGGTTGAAGGGGGCACCTACATGTGGGTACAGTGAGTTTTGGAGGCCTCCCATTTACCACCACAAGTGTTACAGGTAGGGGGGATGGGCCTGGGTCCGCCTGCCTGAAGTGCACTGCGGTACCCGCTAAAAGTGCTCCAGGGATCTGCATACACGCAGGCCTCTAGGACTTGTTGCTGCTGTATAATCTTGGCACACCAGTTGACACCTGAAGACTAATGTCTCCGAAAACGTCCTTCATTGGAATAAGCACGTTTACTCACAGTTAACTGCAGATCAGAGGTTGTGCCCCATTGGCAAACAGTCTCCCTGGTAATGTTATTGTTTTGGAAAGGCATGAAGATGGTGACATCATCTGCATATATAAATCTATATAAATATATAAATGTAACTGTGTATATACTTTCCTTCACTCCCCTTCTTTTCTTGTACATGTGCATCTTATGACAAAGAAACGCAAAGATCATACATTTTTTGGTTTCTTGTGACTGGATCCCTCCCAAAGTGCTATGGGAAACTTTAGATATTTGTTCTTTATACACCAATGTACTTTAGTTGCAAGTGCTTTCCTGATACAATACCTGAGTCAGCAAGATTTGTTATTTTCATGCATTGAATTTCTGGATGTTTTGCAAGATTTGCACTTTTTGAGAATTATTTTTGCTTCAACCACCAGTTCTTTCTCCAGGTACAAGGCACTGCCATGGGCACAACCATGGCTCCATCTATTGCTTGCTTTTACGTAGCAGCCTTTGAAGACACTACAGGTTTGAATTTGGAAGTACTACATTGAGAGAGTGGTTGTGTGGGTTGTTTGTGTCTTCTGTAAGGACATCAAGGTGCCCTGAAGCTATTATAAATTTGCCACACCTCGTGCTGAAACAAGGCGCCAAAAGGGAAGTACACATTTACAGAATTGCTGCCTATATGTTTTCTGATATTTCACCTCTGATATGGGAGTAAAAAGGTTCCTATTACTGGTACCTTAGGCAGTGGTGTTGGGGATGGCCTTCATGCCTAAATATCCAAGGCGATGTTATCAAGGAAGAGAGAATGCAGATCCTTCTTAGTGTGGGAATTGCTGATATGGAAGGGTGTTTGTATAGGACTATAAAATACTAGGATTGGGGGGCATGCAATGAAGCTACAAAGTAGTACATTTAAAATCAATCGGAGAAAATATTTCTTCACTCAATGTGTAATTAAACTCTGCATTTCGTTGCCAGAGAATATGGTAAAAGCAGTTAGGTTAGCGAGGTTTAAAAAAGGTTTGGATGGCTTCCTAAAGGAAACGTCCATAGACCATTATTAAAATGGACTTGGGGGGGGGGGGGGAAATCCACTGCTTATTTCTAGGATAAGCAGCATAAAATGTATTGTACTGTTTTGGGATCTTGCCAGGTACGCATAACCTGGATTGGCCACTGTTGGAAACATGTTGCTGGGCTTGATGGACCTTCGGTATGTCCCCAGTATGGCAATACTTTTGAAGCTTATGTAGTTAGATTGATGTGATCATTTTATGTGCTGATAAGCTGCTAATATTTCCTTTGCCCTTTTCCTGGGGAATTCATTCTCCCAATGTTTCTTTATTTTGGTAGTGATATATTTGATTATTTCTCGAGACAAATATATATGGTTTTTGTTCTTGCTTTGTGTGCCTGCCTACTTTTCCTTATGAATCCTTTGAGTCATATTTTGCTTGCATATTTGTTTTCTTAAAGCTTAAAAAAAATAGTAGGAAAAGCAGATGTAGCTGGTCTTTAGAGTTCATCTGTTGAAAACAAGCCCCATCTTCTCCTCTGAAACTTCCTATACAAAGTGTACTGGCACATTTCAGTGTGTAAACACCAGCTTATATGCACATAAATCACTAGAATACGACACATACCAGTGAGTAAACGCCAGCTTACAAGTGCACAGTTCACTAGACTATGGCACATACCAGTGGTTAAACAACGGTTTATATGTGCACAATTCTCTAGAATACCGACACATACCAATGTGTAAACAGCTTATATGTGTGCAATTCACTAGAATACCGACACATATCAGTGTGTAAACACCAGCTTTTATACACACAATTCACTAAAATACCGGCACATACCAATGTATAAACACCAGCTTATATGCACATAAATCACTAGAATACGACACATACCAGTGAGTAAACACCAGCTTACATGTGCACAGTTCACTAGAATACTGGCACATAACAATGTGTAAACAGCTTATATGTGCACGAATCACTAGACTATGGCACATACCAGTGGTTAAACAGTTTATATGCGCACAATTCTCTAGAATACCAGAACATATCATTGTGTGAATACCAGCTTATACACACACAATTCATTAGAATACCGGCACATATCAATGTGTAAACACTCCATTATACACGTACAAATCACTAGAGTACTGGCACATACCAATATGTAATCACCAGCTTATATGTGTATAAATCACTGATACCAGCACATATGTGCACATACGTACATAAAATATCAGTATTCCAAGTAAGCACGATTCTGTAACTATGCACATATCTTTGGATAGCTCTAGTTTGCAGGTGGGGTGTATATAGCCAGAGTCTGGGTGGAGTGTGAGAGAGACTCAGACACACATAACTTATAGAATAGTATGTTATGCACATATTTGCGCCTCTAGGCATGTAAACATAGGTTCAATGTTATAAAATTACTCCCATACTACTCAGGGCCACATTAGCTATCCTGAAACCATTAGACAGTGGCGTTCCTAGGGTGGCTGACACCCGGGGCGGATCGCCGATGCGCCCCCCCCCCCCCCCCGGGTGCAGCGCGACCCCCCCCCCCCCCGGAAAAAGGACACCTCCCCCCCCCCGGGTGCATTTTTACCTGCTGGGGGTGCCACGCGCCTGTCGGCTTCGCTCGTTCCATGTTCCCTCTGCCCCGGAACAGGAAGTAACCTGTTCCGGGGCAGATGGAGCACGGAACGAGCAGAGCCGACAGGCGCGCAGCACCCCCCCCAGCGGCGTGCACCAGGGGGGACCGCCCCCACCGCCCCCCCCCCTTGGTACGCCACCGCCATTACAGAATTTGTACTAAGCCTGCTGTATTGTGAAACCAACATCTTGGTTATAGAACTGCCCCCATAACTTTCAAAGTTAAGAGCATAAATTATTTGATTATTGGGCCCTAAAATAAAAAGACCAAAAGGTAAGAAAGCTCCTCCATGTCTTTATCTGCTATTTCGAAAGGGCCAAGGTGGAAAACAAAGAGACTTTTTAAATCGATATCAGCCACAGAAGAGAAAAACAGAGTTTTTGTCCACCTTTGGGCTCATTTTCGAAAGAGAAGGGTGCCCATCTTTTGACACAAATCGGGAGATGGGCGTCCTTCTCCCAGGGTCGCCCAAATTGGCATAATCGAAAGCTGATTTTGGGTGCCCTCAACTGCTTTCCGTCACGGGGACGACCAAAGTTCCCAGGGGCTTGTCGGAAGCATAGCGAAGGTGGGACTGGGGCGTGCTTAATACATGGGCGTCCTCGGCGGATAATGGAAAAAAGAAGGGCGTCCCTGACGAACACTTGGCCGACTTTACTTGGTCCTTTTTTTTTTTTACGACCAAGCCACAAAAATGTGCCCTAAATGACCAGATGACCACCGGAGGGAATCGGGGATCACCTCCCCCTACTCCCCCAGTGGTCACTAACTCCCTCTCACCCTAAAAAAATGTTTAAATATTTTTTCAGCCTCTATGCCAGCCTCAAATATCATACCCAGCTCCCTGACAGTAGTATGCAGGTCCCTGGAGCAGTTTTAGTGGGTACTGCAGTGCACTTCAGGCAGGCGGACCCAGGTCCACCCTCCCCCCCCACCTGTTAAACTTGTGGTGGTAAATGTGAGTCCTCCAAAACCCACCACAAACCCACTGTACCCACATCTAGGTGCCCCCCTTCATCCCTAAGGGCTATGGTAGTGATGTACAGTTGTGGGGAGTGGGTTTTGGGGAGGGGGGTTGGGGGGCTCAGCACACAAAGTAAGGGAGCTATGCACCTGGGAACTTTTTCTGAAGTCCACTGCAGTGCCCCCTAAGGTGCCCGGTTGGTGTCCTGGAATGTCAGGGGGACCAGTGCACTATGAATGCTGGCTCTTTCCACGACCAAAGGGCTTGGATTTGGTCGTTTCTGAGATGGGCGTCCTCGGGTTCCATTATTACCGAAAACCGGGGACGACCATCTCTAGGGATGACCATCTCTAAGGTCGACCTAAATGTGGAGATTTGAGCGTCCCCGACCGTATTATCGAAACGAAAGATGGCTGCCCATCTCGTTTCGATAATACGGGTTTCCCCGCCCCTTCGCGGGAATGTCCTGCGAGGACGCCCTCAGGAAAACTTGGGCGCCCTGTTCGATTATGCCTCTCCACTTGGTCAACCAACATGAAAATTGTTCCTAGATAATGCTAAGCAGAAGCTTTGAGGGACCCCCTCGTACGTCAGTGGTTCAGAAAATGGTAGGAGAAAAGCCGTGCATCCCTGTTATAAATGCTGTAATCTGTCTGCACAGCAGTGTGTTTTCCTTGTGGGTTTCTGGATTGTTTACAGATATGTTCACTGGCTAAGCAATTAAAAAACATCAAAGGCACAGCGGAGGGATGCTCCTGCCAAATCCTGGCTGAGCACAAATTAAATTTCTTGTATATAAATTCTTGCAAATGGATCACAGCCACTATACAAAACAGACTGATGAGGGAGTGGATTGGTTTCTTTCTTTTTTTTTAAGGAGAATCTGGCATTCAAAGAGATGTTTTAAGGTATTATTTTCCTTGTT
This sequence comes from Microcaecilia unicolor, assembly GCF_901765095.1. Lineage (NCBI taxonomy): Eukaryota > Metazoa > Chordata > Amphibia > Gymnophiona > Siphonopidae > Microcaecilia > Microcaecilia unicolor. The sequence continues at coordinate 398,909 of NW_021963850.1, forward strand.
TTCTCACATGGTTCTTCAGTGGATCCATTTGCCTGCTTTGATTAGTCTAGTGTTCAGTGGGTAGTGGGGGGGGGGGGGAATATTTAACTCAAGCAAATAAAGGACTGTGATACTGAACTCCAGGTATAGCAAAGAGAGGGGAGCAAAGTACAAACAAAACTCCAATCAAAGAAAAAAAAGCACCAGGACAGACCCGACACAGGCCGTGTTTCGGTGCTACCGCACCTGCGTCAGGGGTCGCAGTAATGACGGGAAAGATATTTTGTAAAAAATAATCCAAAGCAGCTGAAATATCGTCAGATATATCCTATATAATAAAACGCACCTCCAACATTCTGAAGCTGACTGCATGGCTGAGGCATTCCTGCTCTCTGTATCCATCTCCTGAATTGACATCACGTACTTCCGGGTTCGTCACAAGCAGAAGTGACCAACCACACGATGTTTCTCGGCTTCAGAATGTTGGAGGTGCATTCTATTAAATAGGATTGGTCAGTTCCTTGAAGCACAGCCAGAGCTCAGCGTCCTGCACAGTAACGCTCAGACACCAGAGAGAGGGAGGGAGGGGGGACCTGACACCAGAGGGGGGGAGAGGTATCTCTGTCACACACATACTCTCTCTCTCACACACACTCTCTCTCTCACACACTGTCTCCCACACACTCTATGTCTCACACTGTATCACATTCACTCTCTATGTGTCACACAGTCACTCTCACATATTCTCTCTCAAACATACACACTCTGAGGACAACCTTGCTAGCGCCCGTTTCATTTGTGTCAGAAACGGGTCTTTTTTTACTAGTCTCCTTATATTTGAAAAACAATCTTCCTGAAATACAGAGCTGATACTCTCTGTCAGTGTCGGTGAGCCGGTTGATATTGTGTATCTGGATTTTCAGAAGGCGTTTGACAAAGTACCTCATGAAAGACTCCAGAGGAAATTGGAGAGTCATGGGATAGGAGATACTGTCCTACTGTGGATTAAAAACTAGTTAAAAGATAGAAAACAGAGAGTAGGGTTAAATGGTCAGTATTCTCGACAGAGAAGGGTAGTTAGTGGGGTTCCTCAGGGGTCGGTGCGCGGACCACTGCTTTTTAACATATTTATAAATGACCTAGAGATGGGAGTAACTAGTGAGGTAATTAAATTTGCTGATGACACAAAGTTATTCAAAGTCATTAAATCGCGGGAGGATTGTGAAAATTTACAAGAGGACCTTACGAGACAGGGAGACTGGGCGTCTAAATGGCAGATGACGTTTAATGTGAGCAAGTGCAAAGTGATGCATGTGGGAAAGAGGAACCTGAATTATAGCTACGTCATGCAAGGGTCCACGTTAGGAGTCACAGACCAAGAAAGGGATCTAGGTGTCGTCGTTGATGATACATTGAAATCTTCTGCTCAGTGTGCTGCTGCGGCTAAGAAAGCAAATAGAATGTTAGGTATTATTAGGAAAGGAATGGAAAACAAAAATGAGGATGTTATAATGCCTTTGTATCGCAACATAATTTTATGTATTTATTTTATTTTTTTATTTGTAGCATTTGTATCCCACATTTTCCCAACAATTTGTAGGCTCAATGTGGCTTACATTTGCTGTAATGGCGGTTGCTATTTCCAGGTAACAGAATTACAAATGGTAATGTGTTAAGTTGCATACATACATGGTAACATACAAGTAACATAACATATGTGATCAGATCATGGTATAGATATATATCATTTGCATATATATGTTAAGGAAGAATAAATTATGGTAATACATGAAAGTTACTGAGTAAGAAATTGGAAGAATAAATTATAGTGCAACCGCACCTCGAATGTTGTGTTCAATTCTGGTCGTCGTATCTCAAAAAAGATATAGTGGAATTAGAAAAGGTGCAGAGAAGGGCGACAAAAATGATAAAGGGGATGAGACGACTTCCCTATGAGGAAAGGCTAAAGCGGCTAGGGCTCTTCAGCTTGGAGAAAAGGCAACTGAGGGGAGATTTGTTAGAGGTCTATAAAATAATGAGTGGAGTTGAACGGGTAGATGTGAAGCGTCTGTTCACGCTTTCCAAAAATACTAGGACTAGGGGGCAAGCGATGAAGCTACAATGTAGTAAATTTAAAACAAATCGGAGAAAAGTTTTCTTCACTCAGCGTGTAATTAAACTCTGGATTTTGTTGCCAGGGAGTGTGGTAAAGGCGGTTAGCTTAGTGGAGTTTAAAAAAGGTTTTGGCGGCTTCCTAAAGAAACAGTCCATAGACCATTATTAAATGGACTTGAAGAAAATCTACTATTTCTGGGATAAGCAGTATAAAATGTTTTGTACTTTTTTGGGATCTGGATTGGAAACAGGCTGCTGGGCTTGATGGACCTTTGATCTTTCCCAGTATGGCAATACTTATGTACTTACTATCTGCTGTTAGTCACGCTCAATACCTTTTTACTTTAACATTTTTGCTTTGTTGTTCCCTTATTCCCCCCCCCCCCCAAATGTGTGATCTACTTGAAGTGTTTTTCCTTAACTGCTGGTAATCTATATTGTTTTCCTTTTATTATCTTTAATTGCTCAAATTATTGTAACAAGCCTTTTTCTTTGTTTGTGATTTTCAAAAACCAGGCTGAGCTCAATTGGTGACCACATACTGTGACACTGGAAACACTCTTGCATTTTTAAATAGCAGGTCCCTTTGGGGTTTTGTCACCTTCTTACCTGAAAGGTATCCCTTGTCAGGAGTTCAGGATCTCCCTGCTGATGTTTGGGCAGATGACATTCTGTGGTGATTAAAAGCGCCCACCAACATTACTTCCCCCTTCCCTGCAGTCTTATGAAAGCCTTTGACTATATGTTCAAATCTTCCACCTGCACTGAAGGTCTGTAGATCACATCTGCATAATTGGAAGTGTTATTATTTCCTCTTCCAAGATAGCCCACAGTGCCTCTTCTCTTCCCGTTATCCCTCCACCCCTGCACTTCTCCTGCTCTGTTCTGACTATTCTGCAGTAGGGGCTGTTGTACATGTCAGACCTGATAGACTTACCACCCAGAAATGCCAAAACATCATCCCGTACATTCCTCAATCTTCACTTCCCAGGTTGTAAAGGTCTTAAATACAAACTAACGCATGCGTCAACCTTTTCCTACCTGAGCACACAATTCTGGAATGCGCTGCCGCGAAACCTAAAAACGACCTATGAACAAACCAACTTCCGAAGTCTACTGAAGACCCATCTCTTCAACAAGGCGTACAACAAAGATCAACAAATATGAATTTCTGTACTAACATGTTTCTTCATTATCATGTTACCCAAGATCCTCTTGTATTACTAAATGTACATTTTCTTTATAACTCTTATATATTTCTTAAATATCTCTTAAGATGTCTGCTTGTTAAAACATTTCCATGTTCTATCACTATCATGTTACCAAAAATTCTATGCTATTACTAAAGGTATTCTTTCTCATGTGTTCTCACTATTCATGATGTATTGTAAGCCACATTTAGTCTGCAAATAGGTGGGAAAATGTGGGATACAAATGTAACAAATAAGTAAATAAAATAACCTATTCATGGGACTCATTGACCACAATGGTACCTAGTCCCCCCTCCCCCCCCCCCCCCCCCCCCCCGTGGTGTACATACTTTAGTTGCCACTTGGGGTGGAGCACCCTCCCAGGGTGGAGCAACCCCTTCTCCATGCAAGGGGGTGCACGGAGCAAGTTGGTGACTGTCGGCTCTGCCTGTCCCCTGCCCTGGAACAGGTTATAATGTGCACATAGTAACATAGTAAATGACAGCAGATAAAAACCTGAATGGACCACCCAGTCTGCCAATAAGATAAGACAAGGAACAGACCTCACAAGGTGTGGAGGTGCACTAGATCCCCACGAAAGAAGTCCAATGGAACAGCAGAGAGGGTGTGGGGAAGGTAGGCTCTTTCCAAATGCAGAGACAGACGTGCGATTAGAAATAGTTTATTGGTAGCTTCAAACAAATATATGACTCAACACAGCTGTGTTTCGGCGCCATAGCGCCTTCTTCAGGAGTCTTATGAAGGACTATGATGTTAAAATCCAGCTAAATATGTACTGCAAGTGGGACCACAGTCCACAATCCGATTGAGTAACTTCTGCGAGTAGAATTGTAGTCTCAATGGAACTTTGTAAGTCTAAGTGCTTTGAAAATGCGCCTCGTACATGGCATGCAGGTGAGAGAGTGAGAGACCAAATCACTTGCGGAGTACTTCTGCCCACCCATCTTGGGCCCAGGCCCACCCAAAATTGGGTGTTTGGCTACTCCCCTGCTGGATAGGCTATAAGGTCTTTCTCCGCTGCCATTTCCTCTGTTTCTATGCTTAATTTTCTCCTCACCTCTCTAAGGGGTCCTTTTACTAAGGTGCGCTGAAAAATGGCCTGTAGTAGTGTAGGCACGTATTTTGGGCACGCGCAGATCCATTTTCAGTGCACCTGCCTTTTAAAATAATTTTTTACCAAAAACGGACATGCGGCAAAATCAAAATTGGCACGCATCCATTTTGGGTCTCAGACCTTACCGCCAGCCATTAAACTAGTGGAAAAGTCTTGCGCAGTAACTGGGTGGTAATGACCTACGCGCATCAAATGCCACTTGGCGCGCGTCTGATACGCGCATCCAAAAATAAAAATGATTTTTTTTTAACGTGCGCCAAAAATGAGATTACTGCAGGAGCCACGCAGCAGCCAGGCATCAACTCCATTTTGGTGCGCATTGGACATGCGTAGATGCTTACGCGGCTTTAGTAAATGGGCCCCTAGGGAAGCTGTTCCTTGTATCCACCACCTTTGTGACTTGTGAAATTTTCGTGTATTCTTGATTGGCATGCCCTGTAATCCTTTTTTTTGGATCATGTTAACGCCCACAGTTTAGAGGTGACTGCAAAATCTCTAATTATAGGGTCCAACACTGACAGAAATCACTTCCCTTCTGGGAAGGGATCCCCAGAAGCTTAGCCGGTGGTGGGAGGCAGGGCTGGTGGTTGGGAGGTGGGGATAGTGCTGGGCAGACTTATACGGTCTGTGCCCTGAAAAAGACAGGTACAAATCAAGCTAAGGTATACACAAAAAATGGCACATGTGAGTTTATCTTGTTGGGCAGACTGGGTGGACTGTGCAGGTCTTTTTCTGCTGTCATCTACTATGTTACTGTTGGGTGAAAGAAGGAGCTTTGGTGATTACCAGTGAGAGTGGTTTATTGCTGGTGCAGAAGAGAACTTGTCCCTGATAACATAATTGCACTTTTCACTGGTGACTTTTGAATAACTCCCAGAAAGCACATGAAGAGAAAAGAGAGAGGCAGAAAATGGCCAGTGTAATACACCTCCAACCTCAGATTTCTGTCTAAACTAATTCAATACATTTAAATGAACTCTTAATACAAGGCTCAATAAATCAGTCAAAACAATTTATCATTTAGTCTAACGCCAATCAACGTTTCAATGAAATTAAATAGGATGCTCTGAAAAAGTAAATGAATGCAAAATGCAAATGAATCACTTAGAAACGGATGAGGGTGCTCTATCAGTTTATGCATGGAGAAAATAAATTTGCTATGAGTCATCCCTCTAATCATTTACCCCTCCAAAGAAGGAAAAAAAAAAGCACAAAAATGATTTAATGATAAACCTGAAGAAATGCAGAATAATACTGATGTAATTGTTACTCAGAAAGGAGACGAAACTAAAATAAAATGACAGCTCACATAGAAAAGATTAAAAAATGAATAAACAGAACAGCCAACATGGCCACAGTTCAACAACAGAATGCCTTTCTCTGGGGAGTTATTTACAGCTGGAAAGATTAAATCAATAAACGTCAGAAATTTAATGAACAACTTAGATGTATGTCTTAATAACACTGTACGGTCCCATCCAGTCTGCCCAACAAGAAAAACTCATTGTATGAGCTACTTTATATGTATACCTGACCTTGATTTGTCCTTGCCATTTTCAGGGCACAGACCGTAGAAGTCTGCCACCAGTAGCTTTGCTTCCCAGTTACCGGTGTTTCCACCCAATCTCCGCTAAGCTTCTGCGGATCCATTCCTTCTGAACAGGATTCCTTTGTGTTTATTCCACGCATTTTTGAATTCCGTTATTTTCATATGCCTGGAATAGACTTCCTGAGCCGGTACGTCAAGCTCCATCTCTGGCCGTCTTCAAATCTAAGCTAAAAGCCCACCTTTTTGATGCTGCTTTTAACTCCTAACCCTGATTCACTTGTTCAGAACCCTTATTTTATCATCCTCACTTTAATATTCCCTTATGTCTTGTTTGTCCTGTTTGTGTGGCCTAATTAGATTGTAAGCTCTGTCCAGCAGGGAGTCTCTCTTCATGTTCAAGTGTACAGTGCTGTGTACGTCTAGTAGTGTTATAGAAATGATAAGTTGTAGTAGTAGTACTAGTCTTTGGGATTCCAGAATCGTGCTACTCTTTGGGATTCCGGAATCTTGCTACTCTTTGAGATTCTGCACGGAGTCTTGCTACTCTTTGTCCTTATCACTTATTCGTCCTGTTTGTCTGTCCTAATTAGATTGTAAGCTCTGTCGTGCAGGGATTGTCTCTTCATGTTCAGGTGTACAGCGCTGCGTACGTCTAGTAGCGCTTTAGAAATGATGAGGAGTAGTAGTCTTATGGAGAGGATATGTGCTTGGGGGCTTGAATGTGTGGGTAGACCTTGATTGTAGGGCAGGTGCTGTTTAGGAGGAAAAGGTGCCAGTCAGGTATTGGGGGGGGGGGGGGGGGGTCAGATTCGGGGAGGAGTGAATCAGGAAGATCGAGGCTTGATCGTGAGAAAGGGCTTGACCGTTGCTACGCCAGCAGACAGCCAGTAGATGGCTACAATTAACACCATCATTTTTCTTTTTTTGAACAACCACACCAGTTTTCTTGGAATTTTCTTCCTTCTGATTAACTTGATGAGGACTTGGGGATCCTTTTACTAAGGCACGCTAATGGATTTAGCATACACTAACAATTGGCATGTGCTAAATACTAAGATGCCCATTCATGGGCGCACTGAGAGTGGTCTGTGCTCCCGACTTGGCCACCACCCGACACCTCCCTACTGCCACGCTGCTGCCCCCCCCCCCCCCCCCCCCCCCCCCCCCCCCCCCACCGCTGTAAGTGATGGCTTACAATTACAGTGTACATTTTGGTTGGAACTTATAAGGATAGTTTATTACTAGTAATCAGAGTGGACTTCGATAGCTAATTTATTTGTTGTAGAATTTTTAAAAGAAGTATGTTTTCAGTTCTTTTCTAAATTGAAGGTATTTCGGAGTTACAATTGACCGAAACCTCACACTAGAAAGCCAAGAGAAAACTACAACAAAGAAAATATTCCACTCAATGTGGAAAGTCAACCGAATAAAACCTTTCTTCCCGAGGGAAATATTCCGCAGCCTGGTACAATCAATGGTACTAAGTCACCTAGATTACTGCAATGCAATCTATGCCGGATGCAAAGAACAAATCATTAAGAAACTCCAAATGGCCCAAAATACCGCAGCAAGACTCATATTTGGAAAAACGAAATTCAAAAGCGCCAAACCCTTACGAGAAAAACAGCATTGGCTCCCAATCAAAGAACGAATTGCGTTCAAAATCTGTACCCTGGTTCATAAAATTAGTCACGGTGAGGCCCCGGTATACGTGGCAGACCTCATAGACTTACCAATCAGAAACACAAAAAGGTCAACACGCACGTACCTAAATCTCCACTTCCCAAGCTGCAAAGGACTAAAATATAAATCAACCTATGCATCCAGCTTCTCCTACATAAGCACACAACTATGGAATGCACTACCAAACGTCATGAAAACAATGCATGACCTAACAAACTTCCGGAAATCATTAAAAACCTACTTGTTCAAAAAGGCATACCATAAAGATCCAACTTAAACACCTGAACACTTCAACACAACGAAACTTATACCAGAACTGGACAAAACTTAATTCTTCCTCCTTGATTACCTATCAACTCTGTCACTCATGAACTCTAACGCAATACCACACTGTATTTCTCATACCGGAATTGGCGATCGTCGTCACGGTACTATGTAAGCCACATCGAGCCTGCAAATGGGTGGGAAAATGTGGGATAAAAATGCAACAAATAAATAAATAAAATATTTTGGATGGTTTGCAGCGATTTCAGTGTGCTTTGCAACCAACGTATACTGCATTGCAGTAATCCAGTTGTGAAAGTATCGTCGATTGTACTATTATCCGGAATGATTGTCTGATCCTTCTCAGTTTCCATAGTATTCTGAAGCATTTTGTTATTACTGCTGATATTTGACTATCTAGTGTTAGGTGTTTGTCAAGAATGATTCCCAGTATTTTTAACTGTGTTTCAATTTGGTATGTTTGGTGGTTGATTGTGAAGTTGTGGTGGGCTGTGGGGTTATACGGGCTTGACAGTACCAGGAATTTAGTTTTGTCTCTATTTAATTTCAGTTTGAAAGTTTCTGCCCAGTTTTCCATAAGGTCCAGACCTGTTTTGACTTAGTCCATTATTTCTGTGATGTTGTTGTTGAAAGGTAAATGGTGACATCATCTGCGTAGATGAATGGATTGAAATCCATGATCTCCAGTTTTTTCCCGAGTGGAGTCATCAATACATTGAACAGTATTGGTGATATTGTAGAGCCCTGTGGTACCCCACACTCGGAGATCCAGGAGGTTGATAGCTGGTTGAACATCTTTACAGTGCAGGATCTGGTTTTTAGGAAGCCGTTGGACTATGCGGCCACTGTACCGCTGACTCCCATGTAATCGAGCAGGGTCATCAGTGTTGTGTGATCTAATAGATCGAACGCACTTGACATGTTGAATTGCATTAATAGTTTATTCTGACCTTGGCTTATTAAGCTTCTGAACTTTGTTATCAGACTGGTTAGGACCATTTCAGTGCTGTGTTGTGGTCTGCAACCTGATTGGGATTTACGTAGGATTGAGAATTTTGTTAGGTATTCCATTAGTTGTTTTGTTACCAATCCCTCCATCGTCTTGGTCAGTAGTGGTGTTGAGGCCACTGGTCTGTAATTTGTGAGATTGCTGATTTGTTGGTTGTGTTCTTGGGGATTGGAGTGAGAATGATTTTGCCTTTATCTTTTGGGAATTGTCGTTCTGCTAACATATATGTGATATGTTTGGTGATGCATTTGATGAATCAGTCTGGTGGGTTTTTCATCATGTGGTTGGGCATTTGTCTAGCAGACATTTCACATGTGCGTATTTTGTCAACAGTGGTCTTACTGTGTTTATTTTGGGTGGTTCAAATGCGGACCAGATCCTGTCTACCGTGGTATGGGTGTTGTTGGTTTCACGGTCTTGTAAGAAGTCAGTGATGGGATGTTTGCGGTATTTGAGGTTAGATCTTGTCTTCGCTATTTTTTGTTCAGTGTTGCGCAAACTTATCTTCAGTAGGTGGTGTTTCAGTTGATTCCAATATGTCCTGTGTTTTCAGTAGATTGTTCATGAGTTTGAATATTTTTTTCGTATTAGTCTGTTCTGGATTTGTGTATGTGTTGTAGTATTCCGTTTTGGCTTTCTTTATATTGTGTTCTTATAGCTTTTCTCCATATGTCTTTGTTTATTTCTGTTTTGTTCTTGGCCCCTTTTCTTTCTAGTCTCCTGCATAGTTTTTTCATATGCAGTAGGTCATCGTTGAACCAGGGTCTTGGGTGTTTTTTATTTCTTGTTTTTTTGTTTTAAATGGTGCTGTTTTGTCCAGTGTTTTTTCACGTTTAATCTCAGTTCCTCATGAAATGGATGTCATTTGGTTCTAAGTTTCTATGTTTAGTCATCACCGTTATCCAGAAGGTGTGGTTGTCCATCTCTCCTCTGGTCGTGAATGTATGTGGTGATCTTGGTTGTCCTTTCCGAGAGAGAGAGATTCATGCTGTACACCACTTTGGCTGAATATTTGTTTTAAAAAAGGTGATATACAAAGCAATAGGCTGAGGAAGAAGCTCCAGAGGATAGCTAAGGAGAAGGAGCGCTTTTTTTCTCTCTCTGTTTTCTAAAAATTATGCTTTGAACTATTTATAAGGAAAATCCCAGGCAAATTAAGTCAGTTTTGGACTTGATCAGGATTCACTGCAATGAGTTCTATAAAGTCAGGCCCTAGAAAGAAAATCTCTCTCTCCAGCAGTGGCTTCAGGATTATGGGATACAACATGGCCACTTATACCCCCTCCCTGGTCCAGTGTCACAGAAAAGAGATATCCCAGGTTAACAATATTTAATACGGCTGTATACCTACCATCTTCTGGATAATTTTTACATTGCTTCAATAAACGGTATCACAACCTGCAAAATTTTCCTTAGCACTGATGACTTCCAGAATTTAATGTAATACCTGGACAGTGCATGTTACTCTCTGTAGCATAACCATCCACGACAAGTTAATAATAACAGAAGCCCTTACTGCACAGGGAAGGGGGTTGCTCTTCTGAAATTTCATGCCTTGACTGCTCCCGCACTATAATTAGTAATGGATACAAGTAGACAAAACATTTTAGAGCAAGCACTGATTACAATAACATGCGCTTTCTCAAGTTTCAAGGACCAATGAAAGGCAATAGCCGTCTTTTTAACATAATTACAATCTCTAGGGAGAGCCATTCAAACTTTTGTCTTTCAGATCTTCATTGTGCTAAGGTGAAACAGCTCTTTAAATATATTGATAACTGGTAAGGGTGGAGGGGAGGTTTGTGTTTGATGCGTTTGTTGATCTGCTGGTGGATTTGGATTTCAGGTTTCAAATTGATTTGATATAGCATCTTTTAGTGAACTATCTAGGTGGGTTACATAAAATAGAAAATATACAATAGAAACATTTTTTTAAAATGTTTATGGATCCTTTTGCTAAAGAGCATGAAGCACTAATACACAGTAAAAGTGGCCTACGCTAGTGTGGACGTGTGAAATTGGTGTGCGCTGGCCCATTTTTAACCCTGGTGGGTAAAAAGGCCTTTTTTAAATGGGGCACTAAATGGCCATGGGGTAATTATTAAAAGTATCACACTGCTATTTACTGCCTGAGCCCTAACTGCCACCCATTTACTTGGCAGTAAGGGCATACGTTCTACTCATGTGGTAATCAGGCAGCATGTGGCCATCGGGAATGCCGCCCCGGTAGAAAATGGAAAATGATTTCCTACCGCGGGAAACAGTGTATGCCAACTTTGGAATTACCGCCAGGCGCCCAACGCTACCCCGGTGGTAGTATCCATTTGGTGTGTGCTACCCACGTGGTAGCCCTACTGCGGCTTAGTAAAAGGACCCCTTAGCGTGGGAAAAGCAGGCTACCAACCCCTCTTCCCCCCCCCCCCCCCCGGATTCCATATATCACGTTCAAAATTGCATGCGGCAATTTGGGCATGTGCCCTTACCGAACCCATTAGCGCCAAAAATTGGGTACAAATAATCAATTGTTGGCATTAATGGGCAACAATTAGAATTTACGCATGCATCTTACTAGGCATATTCTATTAAGGTGCGCGTGTCAATTCTAGTGCGCAGATCTGAGAAGGTGACATAGCCATGGGATGGGCATGGGTGGATATTGGGCGTTACAAGAATTTTGTGTTCATTTGTATAGATTGTGGCTGATCTGTGCCTAATTTGGATTTACACCAGGGGATCCTGGCACTAGGCGTTATTCTATAAACAGTGCCCAGCTTGGAGCGCCATTCATAGAACAGTGCTTAGCACTCATTTTTTTCGACACCAATTTTTCAGCACCCCTTATAGAATTTGATCCTAAACACGTAACTATTTTTTCAGAATATTTTTAGAACTACTACTACTACTACTTATCATTTCTATAGCACTACTAGATGTACGCAGCGCTGTACACTTGAACATGAAGAGACAGTCCCTGCTCGACAGAGCTTACAATCTAATTAGGACAGACAAACAGGACAAACAAGAGATAAGGGAATATTAAAGTGAGGATGATAAAATAAGGGTTCTGAACAAGTGAATAAGGGTTAAGAGTTAAAAGCAGCATCAAAAAGGTGGGCTTTTAGCTTGGATTTGAAGACAGGCCAGAGATAGAGCTTGACGTACCGGCTCAGGAAGCCTATTCCAGGCATATGGTGCAGCAAGATAAAAGGAACGGAGTCTGGAGTTAGCGGTGGAGGAGAAGGGTGCAGAGAAGAGAGATTTACCCAGTGAACTGAGTTCCCGGGGAGGAATATAGGGAGAGATGAGAGTGGAGAGGTACTGAGGAGGGGGCATGTCAAGGGCGGAGCATAGCCGTTCCTGCACCATCCAGCAAGCATGTTCGCATTCCCCTGTGCTAACTGAATAAGGCTATGTTAATGCGGGAGCACTTAGTGGTAAGTGGGCATTGTAAACAATACCCTGAAATCTTCTGCCCAGTGTGTGGCGGCGGCCAAACAAGCAAACAGGATGCTAGGAATTATTAGGAGAGGGATGGTAAATAAGACCAATGGAGATGAGGGAGACAGAGAGGTACATAGAGAAGGCCTACAGGAACATTGTAGAGAAGTCCCACCTCCAGTCTGGCAGTCCCTCTGCTGCCTTGGAGGTCTTCTAGAAGGAGAGCATCATCCTGTTGATGTTGGAAGAAATCCTGTAGCCAGAACCAGCCCACCAGGGGATGTAATATCCTCACACATTGTGTCTCCTGGAGCTTCTTCCCAGGAGGGGAAGAGTTAGGACAGCTGTTGTAGTTGGTGATTCGAGTATGAGGCGTGTAGATAACTGAGTGGCCGTTGGACGTGAGGATCACCTGATTACTTGCCTGCCTGGTACGAAGGTGGAGGACCTCATGCGTCACCTAGATAGAATTTTAGCTAGTGCCGGGGAGGACCCTTCTGTCTTTTTGTACATGTGGGTACCAATGACATAGAAAAATGTGGGAAGGAGGTCCTGGACGCCAAATTAAGGATCTTACGTAGAATGCTAAAATCCCCGTTCCAGATGAAGGTCCCAAGAGGCATGCAAAGCTCCACAGTCTCAGAGCATGGTGGAGACAATGGTGCAAGGATGAGGGATTTAGATTTGTTAGGAACTGGACAACATTCTGGGGAAGGGGGAGCCTGTACTGAAAGGATGGACTCCACCTAAACTGGGATGGAACCAGGCTGCTGGTGCTAACTTTTAAAAAGGATATAAGAAATTATTAGGAAAGGGATGCAAAATGAAACCAAGAATATTATGTATCTGTATCGCTCCATGGTGTGACCTTACCTTGAGTATTGCGTTCAATTCTGTTCACCGTATGTCAAAAAAGATACGGTGGAGTTAGAAAAGATTCAAAGAAGAGCGACCAGAATGATAGAGGGGATGAATCTGCTCCCATATGAGGAAAGCCTAAAGAGGCTAGGGCTCTTCAGCTTGGAAAAGAGATGGCTGAGGGGGAATATGATTGAGGTCTATAAAATCCTGAGTGGTGTGAAGTGGGTGGAGGTGAATCGATTTTTCGCTCATTCAAAAAGTACAAAGACCAGGGGACACTCAATGAAATTGCATGGAGATACTTTTAAAACAAATAGGAGGACATTTTTTTCCACTCAAAGAATAGTAAAGCTCTGGAACTCATTGCCAGAGGATGAGGTAACAGCGGTTAACGTACGTGGATTTAAAAAAAAGGTTTGGACAAGTTTCTGGAGGAAAAGTCCATAGTCTGTTAATGAGATGGACATGGGGGAAGCCACCGCTTGCCCTGAGATTGGTAGCATGGAATGTTTTTGCCAGGGATTTGTGACCTGGATTGGCCATTGCTGGAAGCAGGATATTGGGCTAAATGGACCATAGGCCTGACCCAGTAGGCATGTTCTTATGAAGGGGGGGACCAGCACTGGAGTCACGGGAGGGGTACTTCCTTTCTTCCCCCAGTCTGGATCCTCCTCTGAAGTTTCAATTTTGTTAAATCTTCAATGAAAGAATAACCGGAAACCTTTAATTGCTGCAATAAAGACGTTAATTTGACCACAACTTTTTTTTTTAAAAACAGATTTCATCTAGTTCACTGATTCTCAACCCAGTCCTGAGGACATACCCAGCCAGTCGGGTTTTCATGATGCCCACAATGAATATGCATGAGATACATCATTCGTTTTACTTACCCCACCTCCCCATTCCCCCCTCTACTCATCCCATCCTTCTGTTCTCCATCTCTCCATTATTATATCCCTCCGTACCCCTTTTCTCCCAACTTATACAATCCTATCCTGTCTACCCTCTCTTAACCTAATCATACATTATCACAGTGGCGTAGCCACAGGTGGGCCTGGGTGGGCCAGGGCTCACCCTCTTAGGGCTCAGGCCCACCCAACAGTAGCACACGTTTAGTGGTAGCTGGTGGGATCCCAAGCTCGGCCAGCTGAAGACTTCCTCCAGATGGTAACGAAAACGCTACTCTCCATGATACCGGCACCTGCGTATGATCAGTTTTCAGCGCATGCCTGACGCAGACTGATAAGGTGGAAAGAAGCGTTTTCCCACCAGCTGAGATATTTTTCGGGTGGTGGTTGGGGGAGGGGGGAAAACAATTGGTGCCCACCCAGTTCTTCCCTAGGCCCACCCAAAATCTGTTGTCTGGCTATGCCCCTGCATTAACGAGCTCAACTTCATAACGTTTCATTACCGTTTTGAAATTTCTGTTATAAGACTTTGTATTTCGAATTACTACGTAAGCCGCATTGAACCTGCATTGTGTGGGAAAGCGCGGGGTACAAATGTAATGAATAAATAAATACATTGGCGTACAATTGGGGCAGTGCATGGAAATTTACCTCCTGCATATTCATTGTGGATAGCCTGTATTTTTCCCAAGAACTGGGCAAAGAACCTTTGATCTAGTAATATATATATTTCTTTTTCCTGATGTGATAAACAGAGTCTAAGATAAGATTTCCCTGTGAAGGGGTGAGTGAGACGGCAGGGGAGACATGAGTAAATGAAAAACTTTGCTATTCTAAACAAGGGGCTTACAGTAAATTTTAACATGCAAATTCTCTTTATGTATGATTCACATCCCTTAACCTTTACAAGAATAAAAAGTCAAAACACAGGGTCAGATTACTCTGCCCTGTCCTGTGCCGCCCCGTGTTTGTGTTTTTTCCTGTTGCTGGAAGCCTCAGCACCTCTGCTACCATATAAAGGAGGGTCTGGGACCCTGCAGGTCTCAGATCAGGGTTTTGAATTAGGCTGTGGAACTTGGCTTTCCAGACGGAAAACCTTGAAAACTTCAGTTATCAGAGGAACCTTGGGAGACAGTGACATGGCAAAAGTTGGCTTGCCCGGTTCGCGCTGACGTTCCGTCTTGCACCATGGAGACCTCTGAGAGGCAACTGCTTTTGCCCTCGTTGGAGAGCACACAAAAATATTTGAACACCGAATGGAGCCCAGAGATGAGGGGCAAATACACCATGAGCATCGGTGCAAGTACTAAGCCCAGGAAAGTTCCAGACGGCAGCTGTGAACAAGGTAGAGTATGGACAGAATCTGTGAAATCCTTTGCTTCTCCGTAGAGGAGTTGTCCGGATACGAACAAGCTCTCAAGATCAGCCAAAGGTTAAGGTTCTTGCATTTGCTTTTTAGTGTTAACTTCTTTTTATTCTTTTTCATAAATAACTATTTCATTATAGATCAGTGAGCCAGTTCCTTTCTCTTTTTAATGTTGTCCGGCATAGCTGGATAAGGGAAAGGGAAATGGGACTTGATATACCGCCTTTCTGAGGTTTTTGCAACTACGTTCAAAGCGGTTTACATATATTCAGGTACTTATCTTGTACCAGGGGCAATGGAGGGTTAAGTGACTTGCCCAGAGTCACAAGGAGCTGCAGTGGGAATTGAACTTAGTACCCCAGAATCAAAGTCCACTGCACTAACCACTAGGCTACTCCTCCACTAGCAACATTCCATGTAGAATCTTCAAATAGTAGCAACAGAATTTCAATAGTAGCAACATTCCATCTAGAATCTCCAATAGTAGCAACATTCCATGTAGAGTCTCAAATAGGGAAAGGGAAATGGGACTTGATAAACCGCCTTTCTGTGGTTTTTGCAACTACATTCAAAGCGGTTTACATATATTCAGGTACTTATTTTGTACCAGGGGCAATGGAGGGTTAAGTGACTTGCCCAGAGTCACAAGGAGCTGCAGTGGGAATTGAACTCAGTACCCCAGAATCAAAGTCTGCTGCACTAACCACTAGGCTACTCCTCCACTAGCAATATTCCATGTAGAAGCCTGTCCTTGCAGATCAGCAATGCGGCCACGCAGGCTTCTGTTTCTGTGAGTCTGACGTCCTGCACGTACGTGCAGGACGTCAGACTCACAGAAACAGAAGCCTGCAATAAAGAACTTGTTTCAGAAGACACCACTTGAGAGAGGGTTAAGTGACTTGCCCAGAGTCACAAGGAGCTGCCTGTGCCTGAAGTGGGAATGGAACTCAGTTCCTCAGTTCCCCAGGACCAAAGTCCGCCACCCTAACCACTAGGCTACTCCTCCACTGTTGCTACTATTTGAGATTCTATGTTGTTATTCCACTAGCAACATTCCATGTAGAAGTCGGCCCTTGCAGATCACCAATGTGGCCGCGCAGTCTTCTGCTTCTGTGAGTCTGACGTCCTGCACGTACGTGCAGGACGTCAGACTCACAGAAACAGAAGCCTGCGCAGCCTTCTACATGGAATGTTGCTAGTGGAATAGCAACATTCCATGTAGAATCTCCAATAGTAGCAACATTCCATGTAGAATCTCCAATAGTATCTATTTTATTTTTGTTACATTTGGACCCCACACTTTCCCACTCATGGCAGGCTCAATGCGGCTTACATGGGGCAATGGAGGGTTAAGTGACTTGCCCAGAGTCACAAGGAGCTGCCTGTGCCTGAAGTGGGAATCAAACTCAGTTCCTCAGTTCCCCAGGACCAAAGTCCACCACCCTAACCACTAGGCCACTCCTCCACTCAAGCAACAATCTTGGCAATAAAATCTTGTGCAAACAATATTTTCTTCTGTTTATTAATCTACATCCTAATCTTGTAATCTGGATTACAAAATGTGTTGTAGAAGCACTTAGTCCCCTGAAGAAGCTCCATTGCGAGTGAAATGGAGGGTCCTGTAGGGCAATACAAAGGCTAAGTGACTTTGGGATTATTCAGTTTGTAATTACTGAAGATTAAGATGTAGATTAATAAACAAGAAAAATGTTAAAAATTTAGAAAAATATAAGTTAAGTCAGTAAACCTGAATTCAAATATATGGAGGTCTTTTGACCGATGATATTACATGAATTGTATTGTTCCGGCACGAAGACACTATACTTCCGTGCCTAGACTTTGAGGTCTTTCTCCTCCAATATAAATCACAGTAGGAATTAAAAAAGTGTTTATCCCAAATTGGCTTTTCTCCAGCTTGGAATATTGTCAACTTGTCACAGTGCCATTGCTGCACGGTGACGGGTGAGAGGTCTCGATTCAGCCTCTTGGCCTGTCTCCTGTTCCTTTGTGTTCTAGGGCTCCAGGATACTGTTGAGTCAGTGTTTCTAGGCCCAGGGTGCCATGGCTGCAAAGTCCTGAAAGGAGCACTGGTTTGTGACTTCCACAGACTCGTAGTGTTAGAATTTGAATCCTGATCTCTTGTGTGGCAGCATACAGCACTGTCACCAGGTGATGGAGCCCAGGGCAGATGCTGGGAAAGGGAGCCCCAAGGCTTGCTTGCAGATTCAACTTCAGGCAGGTTTGGGACCCCCAGTGACGTGGGGGCCCAGGGCAATTGCCCTGTTTGCCCACCCCTAACGCTGGCCCTGGCTGTCACTGAGCCACCCAGCCAACCTTTTAGGGGGAAATTGTCAAACCACTCGCATTAGAATAAAGTCCGCACACGCTTTTAACTCCAGACTTCACGGCAATTTTAAAAGTGAACATGAAAACATTCACTTTTAAAGACTGCCGTACAGTGAAACACATGCAGACACTTGCACTTGCCTTTTCAGCAGGTAGGCTTTTACTGGAAAAGTTGGTGTTTAGATTTGAAAATGCCACCCACCTGCAGGCTTTTCCTTTCCCACCTAAATGTGCCCTCTCCTCAGTATCTTCTCTGGATGCAGACAGTGGACTTGTGAGTGTGTTGAGAGAGAGAGGTTTTTCAAAGGGCCAATTAATGGGAGTAAAATGCTTTCTTTCCCCGTATAAATAGCTTTGAAAATTGCCTCTCTTAAAGGGGAAGGTTACGCAACCTGCTCAAGATCCACATTAACAGTGGAGAAACTTGCCCCTGAAACGTTTACGCTTCTGTAAACCAATCACCAGGCCGCACAGCCAGAACCACTGTGGAGTCATTGGATTTTCAAAGCTAGACCTTTTTTTCTTGTGATTTTTAAAAATCTTGTTCTATTTGTTTTCTTCCTTGATCATTAGGTGCACGCCCTGTATATCATGTCCTGTCTGTGGTTAGCTTGCTTTTTGATTTCCAGCAGCATCTGACATAAAACCAAATGGACAAGTACACAGAAAGTACAGCCAGTAGCGTTTTTGTGAGACGGGACCACATGGAGGGGCATAATTGAACGAAAACGTCTATCTCCATGGGTGTTTATCTCCGAGAACAGGTCCGTGAAGGGGCGGACCGAACCGTATTTTCGAAAAAAAAAATAGACGTCCATGTTTTATTCGACAATTTGTGAGCTGGGCGTTTTTGTTTTTCAGTGATAATGGAAAATGAAAGCGCCCAGCTCAAAAACGAATAAATCCAAGGCATTTGTTCGTGGGAGGGGCCAGGATTCGTAGTGCACTGGTCCCCCTCACATGCCAGGACACCAACCGGGCACCCTAGGGGGCACTTTTACAAAAACAAAAAAAAGGGTAAAAGAGCTCCCAGGTGCATAGCACCCTTCCCTTGTGTGTTGAGCCCCCCCCCAAATCCCCCTCAAAACCCACTGCCCACAAGTCTACACCATTACTATAGCCCTAAGGGGTGAAGGGGGGCACCTACATGTGGGTACAGAGGGTTTGGGGGGGTTGGACGACTAAGCATTAAGCAGCACAATTGTAACAGGTAGGGGGGGGATGGGCCTGGGTCCACCTGCCTGAAGTCCACTGCACCCCCTAACAACTGCTCCAGGGACCTGCATACTGCTGCCAGGGAGGTGGGTATGACATTTGAGGGTGAAAATAAAAAGTTGTGAAACATCATTTTTTTGTGGTGGGAGGGGGTTAGTGACCACTGGGGGAGTCAGGGGAGGTCATCCCCGATTCCCTCTGGGGGTAATCTGGTCATTTAGGGCACTTTTTGGGGCCTTATTCGTGAAAAAACAGGGTCCAGGAAAAGTGCCCTAAATTCTAGCTACAAACGTATACTTTTTTCCCATTATCGGCGAAAGGCGCCCATCTCTCCTCGGCCGATAACCACACCCCAGTTCCACCTTCGCCATGTCTCCGACACGCCCCCTTCAACTTTGTACGCTTCCGCGATGGAGTGCAGTTGAAAACGTTCAAAATCGGCTTTCCATTATACCGATTTATTCGTTTTTGTGAGATAAACGTCTATCTCCCGATTTGGGTCGAAATCTAGGCGTTTTTCTCTTTCAATTATAAGGTGGATGGGCATCATTTGCAGCACACTCATTACAATTCAGCAGAGGTGTTGGCTCATGTAAACAGACAACGCCTGGAGTATCATATTTAAGTTAGAATCCAAGTCGTTCTGCTTAGATTGTTTTTGTTTTTTTTTGTGCATGTATGAAGACCTAAGATATATGCATTTAGAGAATGAATGTATGATCTTGTATTATTTTGTTGGTGGATAAAAGGCGATTCAGTTTGTTACCCCTTTGCAATTTATAGAATCCATCCCCATAGCACATAAATTCAAGGGGGAGTTCACAGGAGGAGGCGTCTGAACAGGGCTTGGGCGTGCCAGAATTTTATACACGTAGATTATAGAAGAATGTTATTTACGCACTGAAGCGCTACAGTTAGGTGTACCCACTCAGGGCTGGCTTAACCTTTGGACCAGGTGAGGCTCTGGCCCAGGGCACCGGTGACTAAGGCTGCCAAAATACCCAGCCTCTGACCTCACCTGGTCTACAGGTTAAGCCTTTTCTCCCCCCCCCCCCCCCCCTCTTGGTCCACTCTCTCCCCTTTTCTCTTCCTCCTCCCTGCAGGTCTGGCACTGTTCCCTCACCTCCCTCACTTCCCCATCATCTTGTAGTTTCTGTTGGTCGCCAGTGGGGGCAGGAGCAATAGCATGGAGGCTACCTTCGGCCAGCCCGTGAGAGGAAGAGATGCTGAACCCCATGGGGGAAGAGGAGGGAGAGGGTGCCGGAAGCGATGCTATGAGATTTGGGGGTGCCGCCAAAGCAAGTTGGCTCAGGGCACCACTGTCCCTTCAGCCAACCCTGTACCCCACCTGCTATTGACATGGCATGAACCCCTTTAGTGCAGGTATTTAATTGCCGACTTACGCTAATATTTTATGCGTGCGGTTTATGCGTGCCAGATTGCCATTATAAAATTTGTGCTCAGTTTACTACATTTTGACACAGTTTAAAGAATTGCCCTCTATGTACACTGTTTTGAAGGAAAAGGTACCTGCAGAAAACGGAAATGTAAATCTCTGCAGGTACATTGTACTCACACAATTTTGAGAATTGTTGCAAATACACACTGATACACAGCTATATGGACCTATAGGAAAGTGGTCCCCAGCTTGCGACACTACCCCCAAGTTATGGCTTTGAAGGGAACCATAATCAATAGGAAAGGAAACGACCCCGTCAAGAACCGCACATGCCTGCCTTGGTCTTCATGCCACATTGACTCTTCCTTTCTTTTATAAATGGGCAGACTGATATGGACTGATATGGAGTTGAGTTGGGTCTGTATGTATGGCATTAACTAGTCTAATATGATTGAGTCTGGCCTATTTTAAATGGCAGGGCCCAGGCTAGGGCTGCTGTCGCCGCTGAGCCTGGGGCAGGGCCGCCGCACCCCCAGGATCGCTGCCCCCCCCCCCACCGGAATCACCACTGCCCCCCCAGCCAGGATCGCCGCCACCCCCCACCCCCCCACCCTGACCGAACTGCAAGTACCTTGGCTGACAGAGTTCCCGAGGCCCCACGAGCAGAAGGTCTTCCTCCAGGCACCACAGTTCTTTCCTCTACCGGCTGCCGCATTGCCTGCTCCTGCGGCTGCTTTTCTCTCAGGTCCCACATGCTCGATTTCAAAACTGAGCATGCGTGGCCCGAGGGCCCGGCAGCTGCTTGGCAGGCAATGCAAGGGGGGGGGGGGCAGGCGCCGGAGTTTTCTCTCTGCTGCTCTCCTGTCGGGACATGATCACCCAGGTCCCGTCAAGAGCAGGAGAGAGAGAGAGACCCCGGCACCGGGCCCCTTAGAGCAGGAGAGAGAGACCCTGGCGCTGGGCCCCCCTTGGAGATCCGGATAATTTTGCCCCCCCCCCCCCCCCCCCACCTTGGCGGCCCTGCACTGCTGAGATCTTGCTATTGTAAGTTAAGCGGTATTGAAATTTTTTCGTAAACTAAAGCTATAAACTACGATATATCATTTGGCTCCCCTGGAGGTTACATTGAATACCATCTGGAAGGCGCTTCAGGACCTAACGGTGGCAGTAAATAATTTTGTTTCAGATATAATTTTATTAGAGAGTTACATGGACAAATTTAACTGAACCCTTTGAGAGTGAAAAATTGATATAACAAATGATTCTACACGAGCAAGAAGTGGTTATGATTTTGAAAATGACAATAGACCAGAAACTCTGAATAATAAAATGAATATTATTATAGATGATTAATATCGAGATTATTGTTTTTCCCAGAGTTCCGGGTATGACTCCTAAAGTTTACCTCAGAAATATTTCCTCAATTATTACTTTAAAAGGAGTGAAGCCTGTGAAAACTGGGATTACTTTAATCAGTGGGATTTGAATTAGAGACTTAAGTATCTGTATTGTTGAATAACTTCTGGTTTTTAAAAGAGAAAGATCTATTATTTCTAACTAATATTGGATAATAAGTATGTTTTCAATGAAATGATTTGACTATACACCATATTGGTCTTGAAGAAGCCAACCAGATGATCAATGTGGAATAATGAATTAGACGAGTAATATCTGGGGATAATCAGGTTAATACCACAGTTTTCTTTTCTGTTTACTGTTTAATTGATCTCCTTGTCTTGTTTCACTCTCCCTATTTAGTGGTCTAAGGAAGAGAATAGAATTACCTGACTGAAATAATTCCTACATATTACTTTCTCTGTATTCCCGGCAAGTTGTTTTATCGCTTGTAAAAATTTAAATGGTTATAAATAAAAAATAAAAAAACAAACTATGATATATCATATATGGTTGCTCAATATAGCAGCTAATAGTACTCATTACAGCATTCTCTGATCTCTGTAGATCTGTAGTGTGTTCTTTTGCATAGATAGTGTTCGCTTGTCAAACATTTAAAATTTTATTAACCAAGATAACATCAAATTACTGCAACTGATTGTATGCACAGTGCTGGCCGGCTAACGACTGTGGTCTAGAAGGAAGCTTTAGTTAAACAGGAATGCATTGATGATTGGAGTTAAGTGAAAAGCTACCAGGCCATGTTGGCCATAAAAACATCATTCTGGCAATTTATTCATATGCCCCTGGATTAAGAACATAAGAGTAACCATACTGGGCCAGACCAATGGTCCATCTAGCCCAGTATCCTGCTTCCAGCAGTAGCCAATCTAGGTCACAATTAGTAACAACATTCCATGTTACCAATCCCAGAGCAAACAGTGGATGAATAACAGACTCTACAGTTTTCCTCCAGGAATTTGTCCAAACCTTTTTTTAAACCCAGATATGCTAAGCACCATTACCACATCCTCTGACAGAGTTCCATAGCTTAACTATTCTTTGAGTGAAGAATTATTTCCTCCTATTTGTTTTAAAAGTATTTCCATACAGTTCTGGTCGTCGTATCTCAAAAAAGATATAGTGGAATTAGAAAAGGTGCAGAGAACATAGTAACATAGTAACATAGTAGATGACGGCAGAAAAAGACCTGCACGGTCCATCCAGTCTGCCCAAGATAAACTCTTATGTGTATACCATACCTTGATTTATACCTGTCTTTTCCAGGGCACAAACCGTATAAGTCTGTCCAGCAGTATTTCCCGCCTCCCAACCACCAGTCCCGCCTCCCATCACCGGCTCTGGCACAGACCCCGTATAAGTCTGCCCTCCCCTATCCTAGCCTCTCAACCACCAACCCCTCTTCCCCCCGCTAACAAGAAGGGCGACGAAACTGATAAAGGGGATGGGACAACTTCCCTATGAGGAAAGGCTAAAGCGGCTAGGGCTCTTCAGCTTGGAGAAAAGGCGGCCGAGGGGAGATTTGTTAGAGGTCTATAAAATAATGAGTGTAGTTGAACGGGTAGATGTGAAGCGTCTGTTCACACTTTCCAAAAATACTAGGACTAGGGGACATGCGAAAAAGCTACAATGTAGTAAATTTAAAACGAATCGGAGAAATGTTTTCTTCACTCAACGTGTAATTAAACCGTGGAATTCGTTGCCAGAGAATGTGGTAAAGGCGGTTAGCTTAGCGGAGTTTAAAAAAGGTTTGGACGGCTTCCTAAAGGAAAAGTCCATAGACCGTTATTAAATGGACTTGGGGAAAATCCACTATTTCTGGGATAAGCAGTATAAAATGTTTTGTACTTCTGGGGGATCTTGCCAGGTATTTGTGACCTGGACTGGCCACTGTTGGAAACAGGATGCTGGGCTCCATGGACCTTTGGTCTTTCCAGTATGGCAATACTTATGTACTTAAGATAAAAGAGTATAATCTTATATCACAAATTAACAAGGGCCCTGCAGTGGCGTTCCCAGGGGGGCTGGCACCCGGGGCGGATCGCTGATTCGCCCCGCCCCCCCGGGTGCAGCGCCCCCCCGATGCAGCACGGACCCCCCCCCCTGGCGAAAGGACACCCCTGCGAAGGAACCCCCCCGCCGGGTGCACGCCGCCGGGGGAGGGGGGGTGCCGCGCGTGCCTGTCCTCCGTTGTTCCATGCTTCTTCTCTGCCCCGGAACAAGACTGTTCCGGGGCAGAGAAGAAGCATGGAACAACGGAGGACAGGCGCGCGCGGCACCCCCCCAGCGGCGTGCACCCGGGGCGGACAGCCCCCACCGCCCCCCCTAGGAACGCCACTGGGGCCCTGTTTACTAAGACAGGCTAGTGGATTTAGCATACACTAACAACGCACCCTAAATTCTAAGACACCCATAGGAATATAATGGGCATCTTAGCACTTTGTGTGTGCTAATTTTTAGCATGCACTAAATCCACTAGCATGCCTTAGTAAAAGGGGCCCTCAATCTGTCAAGTTAAGTCCAGATTTCTAGATCATTCTTTAAGCATGTCTTTTTTTTCAGCAATCATTCTTTCATATTTCCTAGTTAAACATACAGTATTCCACCAGGTATGTGCAAGGGAGATCCCCTGGTTTGCCTGGAGAGTATAAGGTGGAACCTCTCACATAAAGTATTTATTTGGTTGGGACCAACAAATACCGGAAGGCCGTAGACAAGTATGCCATACATGCTGCACTCCTCACCTTGGAGGAGTGGCCTAGTGGTTAGGGTGGTGGACTTTGGTCCTGAGGAACTGAGTTCAATTCCCACTTCAGGCACAGGCAGCTCCTTGTGACTCTGGGCAAGTCACTTAACCCTCCATTGCCCCATGTAAGCCGCATTGAGCCTGCCATGAGTGGGAAAGCGCGGGGTACAAATGTAATAATAAAAATAACTTGTGGGCCAGTGCTCAAAACACCAGCAGTAAATCCAACCACGCAGAACCCATACAGCCAGAACAGCAAAGAAAACTATCTCACCGATGCTCAAAGGAAGTGGTATTCAAATTATACGCATGCTGTAAAAGCAAAAGCAGAGGGAATGTGCTTGGTGCATACGCAGAAGAATACGTCAGGCAAACCTGAAAGTGAATTGTTTGTCGTCTATTTGGTTTACTATACCGCTTCTCATTGAACCAAGTCGAGCCAGTTTACAATAAAATTATAGAACACAAAGAAAGCAGAAAAGAACACCATAAAATAACAGGAAAACACTTTAGAGCACATACTCTAGAGCAGAAGCAAAGTACAGCACTCAAATACGCATCAGGTGATTTAAAAACCACAACAGTCTCCTGGACACTAATCTTAAATAAAAACAAAGGTCCTTCCTCGCATCACAAAGAACCCAACCAGGGCCAACCTTCAATGCTCAAAAGCCAGATGAAAAAAAAAATAAGTTTTTAACGACGCTAAAAAAAAAAAGGAAAAGATTTCTCGAGTTGTAGATGTTCCAGAGGGCAGGATCAGGGAAGAAGAAAGCAGAGGACCATGTGGATTCCCAATGTACTTTAGAGGGATGGGGTAGGACAAGTCTGTTGTCAGTTAATGACCTAAGGGTACGTGTAGCTGTATAAGGAATGATCAAGGAAGCGATGAAGGGGTAGAAGTGTGAAAAACCTTATGGGTTAGCGTGAGGATTTTCTACTTGATTCGAAATTCATTAGGAAGCCAGTGAAGGCGCTGAAGGACTGGTAATACATGATCATAGCGCTTGGCATGTCAAATTATACAGGCAACAGTGTTTGAAGACATTTTAAATTGGCCTGAGCTCCTTGTCTTTCCACCTAAACCCTCCTCTCCTCTTCCCCCACTCTCCGTCTCTGTTGACAACGCCCTCATCCTCCCCGTCTCGTCAGCCCGCAATCTCGGAGTCATTTTTGACTCCTCCCTCTCTGCCCATATCCAGCAGACAGCTAAGACCTGTCGCTTCTTCCTCTATAATATTAGCAAAATCCGCCCATTCCTCTCTGTACAGACCACCCGAACCCTCGTCCACTCACTCGTTACCTCTCGTCTTGACTATTGCAACCTTCTCCTCGCTGGCCTCCCGCTTAGCCACCTATCCCCCCTTCAATCTGTCCAAAATTCCGCCGCACGTCTTATCTACCGCGTGAACCGATACTCTCATATCACCCCTCTCCTCAAGTCGCTTCACTGGCTCCCGATCCGCTACTGTATACAGTTCAAGCTTCTCCTAATGACCTTCAAATGCACTCAATCTGCAGCCCCCCATTACCTCTCTTCCCTCCTCTCCCCCTATGTCCCCACCCGTAACCTCCGCTCTCAGGACAAATCACTCCTATCTGTACCCTTCTCCACCACCGCTAACTCCAGACTCCGCCCCTTCTGCCTCGCATCACCTTATGCCTGGAACAGCCTTCCCGAGCCCATACGCCATGCGCCCTCCCTGCCCATCTTCAAGTCCTTACTCAAAGCCCATCTCTTCTCCCTTGCTTTTGGCACCTAACCACTTTCCCCATTCATGATACCTACACTGACTACATAGCTTGTTACCCTTAGATTGTAAGCTCTCTTGAGCAGGGACTGTCCTTCCCCATGTTTTAACTTGTACAGCGCTGCGTAACCCTTGTAGCGCTATAGAAATGCTAAGTAGTAGTAGTAGTAGTAGGCCTTGGCGATACCTTCATAAATAGAATTACAAAAGTCATAGCGGGAGCTAATGTAAGCATAGAGCAAGGAGCAAAGGGCCCCATTTGCTAAGTGGTGATGAGCCAACGCGAACTTACCGCTCGCTGAACAGGAAGTACCACCGGGCTACCTCAGCAGCCTGGCGGTACTTCCCACCCCTAGCACACCGTCATATCCGGCGCTACAAAAATATATATATATTTATTTTTGTAGTGCCGGAGCGTACCCAGAGGTAATCACTGCCCGATTACCGCTGGGTTAGCATGGGAGCCCTTACTACCACCTCAATAGGTGGTGGTAAGGGCTCTCACCAAAATGGCTGGGCAGCAAGTGCGTTACTTGCTTCACGACCATTTCCTGCAGGTGAGAGAGACTTCCCTTTTACCCGCTGCAGTAAAAGGGGGCTACGGCGCATGTCAAAAACATGCGCCGACGGCAGCGGAGGCCCCCTTTTGCCGCAGTTTGGTAAAAGGGGCCCTAAGTGATACTAACGGCATTTTCGAAAGAGAAGGGCGCCCATGACACAAATTGGGAGATGGGCATCCTTATCTCAGGGTCGCCCAAATCGGCATAATCGAAAGCCGATTTTGGGTGTCCTCAAATGCTTTCCGTCGCGGGGACGACCAAAGTTCACGGGGGCTTGTCGGAGCCGTAGTGAAGAGACACAGAAGAGAGGGTAAAACAGCATACAAAATAATACAGAAACAAAAAAGCAACACTGGGCCTTCAGGATTGAAATGATCAAAGTCTCTTGTTTGTTAATTGAAGGATAGACCCGACATGGTCTGTGTTTTGGCGCATTGGTGCCAGCTTCAGGGGTCAGCTAATCCTGATCAAAAATTGTAGGTGGTACTGTCACAGTGTAGCACCTTTGATATGGAATAGAGTCTCAATTGCTCCGAGAGCGTAATCAGCATGGACAATGCTGTCAGTGTATTTGGCGTTTTTTTTAGACAGGCAGGCGCCAGTGCGCCAAAACATGGCCTGTGTCGGGTCTATCCGTCAATCAACAAGAGACTCTGATCATCTCAATCCTGAAGGCCCAGTGTTGCTTTTTTGTTTCAGAGCCGTAGTGAAGGCAGGACTGGGGCGTGCTTAAGAGATGGGCGTCCTCGGCCGATAATGGAAAAAAGAAGGGCGTCCCTAGCATTTGGCCGGCTTTACTTGGTCCATTTTTTTCACGACGAAGCCTCAAAAAGGTGCCCAAACTGACCAGATGACCACCGGAGGGAATCAGGGATGATCTCCCCTTACTCCCCCAATGGTCACCAACCCCCTCCCACCCAAAACAAAAAATTAAAAAAACATTTTTCCAGCCTCTATGCCAGCCTCAAATGTCATACCCAGCTCCATGACAGCAGTATGCAGTTTTAGTGGGTGCAGTGCACTTCAGGCAGGCGGACCCAGGCCCATCCCCTCCCTACGTGTTACACTTGTGGTGGTAAATGTGAGCCCTTCAAAACCCACCACAAACCCACTGTACCCACATGTAGGTGCCCCCCTTCACCCCTTAGGGCTATGGTAGTGTTGTACAGTTGTGGGCAGTGGGTTTTGGGAGGGGGTTGTGGGGCTCAGCACACAAGGTAAGGGAGTTATTCACCTGGGAGCAATTTGTGAAGTCCACTGCAGTGCCCCCTAGGGTGCCCGATTGGTGTCCTGGCATGAGAGGGTGACCAGTGCACTACGAATGCTGGCTCCTCCCACGATCAAATGCCTTGGATTTGGTCGTTTTTGAGATGGGCATCCTTGCTTTCCATTATCGCCGAAAACCGAGGTCGCCCATCTCTAAGGTCGACCTAAATGTTGAGATTTGGGCGTCCCCAACCGTATTATCGAAACGAAAGATGGACGCCCATCTTGTTTCGATAATACGGGATGCCCCGCCCCTTCGCACGGACATCCTCAGAGATGGGCTCCCTTAGAGATGGTCGTCCCCGCTCAATTATCCCCCTCCACGTCAACCATACTGCGGACAGATCTAAGGCGATGTAAAAAATAAAAGCCAGTTTTTATCACCTGAGAAATTTGGGGGGGCGAAAGACACATTAGCACCTGTTTTCTGCGCCTTTAAATATAAGCTTTTCAATTTTATTTATTTATTTTTTTACTTGGAAGTCTTATATTTCAGCACAGAAAACAGGCACCAGTGTGTGCTTTCACTTTTGGGTTTGCTGTGAATCGCACACATTTGTCTCTCACTACCAGCGCGCTTAGGGGCTTGCACAGGCCCTTCTACTTCCAAATTAAATGAAAAATGGCAGATTTTAAAGAAAGAACTGTGAGAAATCCTCTCTTCAAATACCCTAATGCCTGCTCTAAGCTGGTGGTAGGTTTTCGGCAGTAAGGACGGCTTTATTTTGTGTGCTGTTTTCTGAGCATTAGAATAGGAAATGACCTCATTAATGTCCGTTTGACTACGTTTGCATGCTCTTTGCGCTAACCTTTGGCGCGCACATCATCTCCCGTGCTAGATCCCTCTGAGCGTTCCGCGCTCACTGATGCTGGCACTAGTCTGGCACTAATTGCCTCTAATGCCAGCATTACGTTCTGTAATTGAAACCCACCAAATAGAAAAATGTGGGGACTAACATCTAAGTATAAATTTGCCAGGTGTCCCAAACCTTCATCACAAATTTCCTAGAACTGCAATGACATCAATAGTTTTTTTAGTTTTTTATGGGGATCATCAGATCTAACTGCATCTCACACCATACGATCATTCATGTTCTTTCTGAAACTGAACATGTCCAAGACCGAGCTCATCGTCTTTCCACCAAAACCCTCTTCTCCTCTTCCTCCACTTTCTATCTCAGTTGATAACACCCTCATCCTCCCCGTCTCATCTGCCCGCAACCTCGGAGTCATATTTGAATCCTCCCTCTCTGCGCATATCCAGCAGATAGCCAAGACCTGTCGCTTCTTCCTCTTTAACATCAGCAAAATTCGCCCTTTCCTCTCTGAGCACACCACCCGAACTCTCGTCCACGCCTTGACTACTGCAACCTACTCCTCACCGGCCTCCCACTTAGCCATCTATCCCCCTTTCAATCTGTTCAGAACTCTGCTGCACGTCTTATATTCCGCCAGAACCAATATACTCGTATCACCCCTCTCCTCAGGTCACTTCACTGGCTTCCAATCAGATACCGCATTCAGTTCAAGCTTCTCCTTCTTACCTACAAATGCACTCAGTCTGCTGCCCCTCATCTCCCCTTACGTTCCCGCCCGAAACCTCCGTTCACAGGACAAACCCCTCCTCTCATTACCCTTCTCCACCACCGCCAACTCCAGGCTCCGCTCATTCTGCCTCACTCTATGCTTGGAACAACCTTCCTGAGCCCTTACACCAAGCCCCCTCCCTGCCCATCTTCAAGTCTTTGCTTAAAACCCACCTCTTCAATGCTGCGTTCGGCACCTAACTCTTTCAGGAAATCCAGACTGCCCCAATTTGACTGCCCCTATCAGACTGACTGCTCACGTGTCCTTTAGATTGTAAGCTCTTTGAGTAGGGACTGTCCTATGTTAAATTGTACAGCGCTGCGTAACCCTAGTAGCGCTTTAGAAATGTTAAGTAGTAGTAGTAGTAATAGTATTTTCTTCACCGAGAAAAATGGTTGTGGTGCAAATCTTCATAAGATCACCCTTATTTTCGAATTTTCTGTTTCCTTCTTTTCTTATTTTACATCTCTTCATATACCATAGCTGTGCAATGTACCAGCATTCTTTAAGTACAACAAATGTGCATTCTAGCACAGACTTATCTTTGTAAGGCGGCAGCTTTTAACCGCAGGAGAACCACCACCGACGTGGCCAGGTTTCGCAGTAAGCTTCCTCAAGGAAGAGGCTCTCATAGCATGATTCATATACTCCCGCATATAGGGAAAATGGCCGCATTACGTTTTGAGCAAAGTCCCTTCAGTTAACAAAGCGACTTCTCCAGTTAGCAACTTGTTTACTTAAAAGTCGTAAGTAACTCGGATAATAACAATAGCAGAGGATGTCATTTTGGCAGAAGCAGTAAACAGAAGGGACTTTGCAAATATTGCTTATCTCTCTTGTTTCCTTTACTCCTTGTGAAAAGCCTGGTGACAGTGTAGCAAGTAGTATAATTATGTTTCAAAGAAGATTGTAACTTCCAGTCTTTAGTGTTGAGCCACTGAGGCTGTTATGCTGTGTTTGAGGTGGCTTGGTCCTGGTCGGAGGGGTGTTGATTTCTGGGAGTTTTGTTGCTGTAAATGGTTTCGTGTTTCTTCTTCCTCTGGAGATGTTCCAGGAACCTTTGTGGATGGGAAGGGAATGGAATGGGACTTGACATACCACCTTTCTGTGGTTTTCGCAACTACATTCAAAGCAGTTTACATAGTATTTACAGGTACTTCTTTGTACTTGGGGCAACAGAGGGTTAAGTGACTTGCCCAGAGTCACAAGGAGCTGTAGTGGGAATCAAATCCAGTTCCCCAGGATCAAAGTCTGCTGCACTAACCACTAGGCTACTCCTCCACTGGAGCTGATACTGTGATGTCATAATGCCTCATTCCACCAATGCCTGAGCCAACCTCATCAGTGATGTCACAATGGCTTGATTGCCCAATACTTGGCTCACTTCTGATATTGTGATGTCATAAGGGAAAGGGGGAAATGGGACTTGATACACCGCCTTTCTGAGGTTTTTGCAACTACATTCAAAGTGGTTCACACATATTCAGGTACTTATTTTGTACCAGGGGCAATGGAGGGTTAAGTGACTTGCCCAGAGTCACAAGGAGCTGCAGTGGGAATCCAACTCAGTTCCCCAGGATCAACGTCTGCTGCACTAACCACTAGGCTACTTCTCCACTAGATGATAGGTTGTCCTGGTTGCCCACCCAGCTTCTTCTTTACTCCTCTGTCCTGAGATTGGGTGCAGGAGGTGCCCTGTTTCCACTGTCCTAATTAAACATGTGAAACTCCCACATATATCCAGAAATGTTTAATAATGCCTTCTGTTATATTACTCCATTACCATGCAACCCCAAATCAACCCAAAATCCTTCTGTAACACCAAATGTCTATTCTCTTCTCATTTCCACCATTCATGATGTATTGTAAGCCACATTGAGCCTGCAAAGAGGTGGGAAAATGTGGGATACAAATGCAATAAATAAATCCTATATAATAAAACGCACCTCCAACATTCTGAAGCTGACTGCATGGCTGAGGCATTCCTGCTCTCTGTATCCATCTCCTGAATTGACATCACGTACTTGCGGGTTCGTCACAAGCAGAAGTGACCAATCACACGAGGTTTCTCGGCTTCAGAATGTTGGAGGTGCATTCTATTAAATAGGATTGGTCAGTTCCTTGAAGCACAGCCAGAGCTCAGCGTCCTGCACAGTAACACTCAGACACCAGAGAGAGAGAGGGGGGACCTGACACCAGAGAGAGGGAGGGAGGGGGGGCCTGACACCAGAGAGGGAGGGGGAGGTGTCTCTGTCACACACACACTCTCTCTCACACACACTCTCAATCACAGTCAATGTCTTTCTCTCACTCTCACACACTCTATGTCTCACACTGTATCACATTCACTCTCTATGTGTCACACAGTCACTCACACACTCTCTTGGTCTCATACACTCAGTCTCACAGACAGTCTGTGTCTCACACACACTTTCTCTCTCGCACACACTGTATCTGTGTGAAACACACTCTCTCTCACACTGTGTCTCACATACGCACTTGCACACACTCTCATTCTCACACACACACTCTCTCTCTCTCACAGACACACTCGCACCCAGACTCTCTCTCTCTCTCTCTCTCTCACACACACACACACTCGCACATTCACTCTCTCTCTCTCTCTCTCTCTCACACACACACACACACACACACACACACACACACTCGCACATTCACTCTCTCTCTCACACACAGTCACTCTCACATACACTCTCTCAAACATACACACTCCGAGGAAAACCTTGCTAGCGCCCGTTTCATTTGTGTCAGAAACGGGGCTTTTTTACTAGTAAATAAATAAATAGCACAGAACTTAAGCAGTTACTATCACCATTAATGCTCCTAGGCTTCTTCTAGATTGTCCTGACCTAAGGTAGCCAAGTATCTCAAAGTACTGTATTTCCTAAATGGCCAGGGCCTTTAGCTTGGATGGCTCACATGCAGGTCATTCGGCCATAGAGGCTAGGAGCCAAAGACAAGAATTTGACTTAAGCTGAGGATTTTCCCTCCAAATCAAATCCCCTCCCCTCATTATAATATGGTTGAAGTTCCTTCTCTCTAGCAACCAGTGATGTCATAGCTAAGTAGAAGTAGATCATTTTAGTAGAGTTTCTCGGTGTCACTGTTAGGACCAGGACCTTAGTGTCTCAACATATGAAACTCTAAATTTGTGTTATTCTTCCAATTCAATAGGATTATCATCAACGCCAAGGATAATATTTAATACCTTAATATCAGCATCTGATTGTGAACTTGAGATGACAAGAGATTTAAGAATGATAATCTTGTACTTCATAGATTCTGTTATCGGCAAAATTGTACCTATCCATTGCCAGATAGGAACTGAGAAGGGTTTAAGATTTTCACAGTGGAATATCATATGATTCAGCGCACTAGAGAGTTTATTACATGTCCAGCACAGTCCCTGCAACCTGTTTTTGTGCCTTAACACATTTTGTAGGTAGGAGCTGACAATGCTCAATGGGAGATGCCCCAAGTTTTTTCAAGTATCTAGCGACACCTCTGCTATACGCAAAGGTTTGTTGCCTCTCGATGCTCCTTTTCATTGTTGATCCAAGTTCTTCAGTACCCTTCAGATTCCAGAATCCCAACAGGGTCTCCTCAACTCTTTCACTCGTCCTCCTGCAGTCCAAGACCCTAGACAGTGTGATTCAGTTCAGGCTGGAGTATAATATTAAACCACACGGTATGACCACTAGACCGAACATTTCCTTTGCTGTGGGGTCAATCACACTGTATCATTTGTCAGTACTGTACCAGATCTAATGTAGCCTTGCCTCAAATAATAAGCTTTTGCCCCAAATAATAAGCTTTTGTACCAGTTGCCTGTGGAAAATCCTTTGTAGGCAACTGGAACTTCTACACTCCTAGATGGCATCGCAGCAGGTAGGCTGTAGTCCACATCTAGTTGATGAAACTCTACTACAACTAGGCCTCTTCTTTGCATGTCATTGCCAGTGATGCCTCTTATGTCCAAATCCATCATTCTTCTATGTCAATGGTCTGTCTAATAGATCCATGTACATAGAATTCTCTTAAGATTTTTCAGGGCAACCTGCAGTAATGCAGTTCCTCCCAGCTCTGCATTTATTCCGGTACTTGTTATTGTGCTTCTACTATAAAGAGTTAGTTATTCCTCCCACCTTTCTCTTCTTTGTCTCTTCTAAAGAGATTGACTAGAATTTCATCTCTGGTTTCAGCCCTGGTTTCCATTAGACCAATGCTCTGTGGTTGCAGCTATATCCAAGACTGTCTCTGCCAGGTCTGTGATTTTTGGGGGTAATTCTATGAAGAGGGTGTCGAAATTCAGGTACCATGGGCCAGATTCTATAAATGGCGCCAAAAAACATGTGCTTAGTGCTATTCTGTAAACCTCACCTAAAGTTAGGCACAGTTTATAGAATATTCGTAGCGGCGTAAATTTAGGCACAGCCATTTACGCCAACTAAAACCTTGGTGTGGATGCCCCCACCTAATGGTGCAGTTTGGGCATATTCCATAACAGTGCATGTAAATTTTAGGAACACCCATGACCCGCCCACATCCCTCCCATGGTCACCCCCCCCCCCCCCTTTTGAGATCCACATAGTGGAATTTACATACACCACTTTACAGAATACGCTTAAAAAGTTGCACACGTAAATTCTAATTAGTGCTTAGTGGCCAATTATGAGCGCTATTTAGCTTGGTAAACAATTAAGTTGCGTGTGCAAATCGGCTATGTATGCTGATTTGTGCCTGCAACTTTAGTTACAGTTTATAGACTCTGAGAGAAGAGGATATTTCTCTGAGAAAGCGAACATTCTTTGTACTCTGTGCTTTGGTGATTTAAAGGTTCGGGTTTAAAAGAGGTAAGGTAGGTTTATTGATAAAGACAGTTAGAATTTTAAAAAGCAGACTTTATTAACTAGTCTCCTTACCCTTTTCCCCATAGTTTCTAAAACTTGAACCATAGCATACAGCATTAACAGATAGCCTCTAGAAGGCACAGCAGGGCCTAGTTCAGTCTATTCCCGCCCACCCCTAGCACATCTCTTCATTTATAGCCTTAACTAATAGTCAGTTATCCTAATTAGGATAACAAGAGAGGGGAGATTTCATTAGAGATTTAATTACTTTCTGAGAAGCAAACATTAAATAAATCACACCATATACCATATAATCATAAGGTTCTTTATATTAATCTAATATCCCTACTACCTTAAGAACAACACAATAAAATTAAGATGCATAAGTACATAAGTATTGCCATACTGTGGGACAAACCCAAAGTCCATCAAGCCCAGCATCCTGTTTTCAACAGTGGCCAATCCAGGTTACAAGTACCTGGCAAGATCCAAGACCAGTATAATGTTTTATGTTGCTTATCCTAGAAATAAGCAGTGGATTTCCCCCCAAGTCCATTTTAATAATGGCTTATGTGGATAGGGAACAGGTGGTTAGAGTAAAACGTTGGAAAATGAAAATAAAAGTTTATCTGTTTAGAGGCACGGCTACCCTTGTGGAGCCGTGGCTGATACATGTTACTGGTATTTAATAAAGATGATTTAAACATAATGGCTTATGGACTTTTCTTTTAGGAAGCCATCAAAACCTTTTTTTAAACCCCGCTAAGCTAACTGCTTTTACTACATTCTCTGGCAACAAATTCTAGAGTTTAAATACACGTTGAGTGAAGAAATATGTTCTCTGACTTGTTTTAAATTTACTACTTTGTAGCTTCATCGCATGCCCCCTAGTCCTAGTATTTTTGGAAAGCGTAAACAAGCGATTCACGTCTACCCAACCACTCCACTCATTATTTTATAGACCTCTATCCTATCTCCCCTCAGCCGCCTTTTCTCCAAGTTGAAGAGCCCTGGCCGCTTTAGCCTTTCCTCATAGGGAAGTCGTCCCATCCCCTTTATCATTTTCATCGCCCTTCTCTGCACCTTTTCTCATTCCACTATATCTTTTTTGAGATGCGGCGACCAGAATTGAACACAGTATTCGAGGTGCGGTCGCACCATGGACCGATACAAAGGCATTATAACATCCTCATTTTTGTTTTCCACTGTTTTCCTAATAATACCTAACATTCTATTTGCTTTCTTAGCTG
The DNA here is from genome assembly GCF_901765095.1 of Microcaecilia unicolor. Classification (NCBI taxonomy): domain Eukaryota; kingdom Metazoa; phylum Chordata; class Amphibia; order Gymnophiona; family Siphonopidae; genus Microcaecilia; species Microcaecilia unicolor. The sequence goes on from NW_021963850.1 coordinate 434,834, forward strand.
CCAGACAGTGCCACTGAAAATACCTGGTTAGCCCCCAAGCCAAAACCAGCTATTTTAGGAGTTTTCCAGGGGGCGAAGTCGGCACTTAGTCAGTTAATTGCCAGTTTTTAGCACTTAACAATGACTAAGGGGTCCTTTTGCTGAGCTGCAGAAAAAGAGGCCCTGCGGTAGCAATAGGAGCCATTTTTCACACGTTCCAGGGCCCTTTTTACCGCAGCAGGTAGAAAGCCCCCCAAAATGACCGAGCGGTAAGATAACTCTTACTGTGTGGCTATGCAGCGGGGAGCACTTACTGTCACCCGTTGAAGTGGAGGTAAGGGCTCCCATGCGGGCTTCGTGTGGTGATGCCTGATTACTGCCAGGTTAGCACCGCACTAGAAAAAAAAGAAATTTTTCCGGCACGCCAGAAATGGGCACGCGCTCGAGCCGGAACTACTGCTGGCAGCCGCAATGGGCCGGCGGCAGCTCCGATTTAGAAGCGGTAAGCCTGCGTTGGGCTTACCGGCGCTTTGTAAAATGGCTCCTAAGATAACTGCATAAAATGCAGACCTGTCGATAGGTGGTTCTTCATAGACGGTTAAGCGCCAAATATTGTACTTAACCAGCTGTTTTTGTTGGCTCCGTATAAGCAGAAATTCAGTGGCAGAGCCACTGGGCTGTCATGGCCCAGTATTGAGTTTCTAGGTATAACACCAGTGGCAGTGAACAAAACACTGATCACCACCAGCTAGATATCGGGCCCAAACGTTTTGTCTCTAGGCATATCTGCCTACCTCTTGCTAACCTCTGAACCAATTGCTCATCCCAGCAAGCTGAGGCACATAAAATGCAGATAACTTCCGTGATTTATATCCTTCACCACAGGGGCGTAGCCAGACAGCCAATTTTGGGTAGGCCTGAGCCCAAAATGGATGGTCACACAATTCAGCCCCTCCTGCCCCTCTGCTCTTCTCTCTCCTCTCCACATTCTGCCTGGTGAAAACTGAGCATGTGCAGACGGGCTGGTGTGTGGTGCCAGCTCCCGTTTGGAAGAGCATTGGCTGCCTGAGGAGCAGGAAATCATCAGCTGGTGGGATTTGAGGATACCCACCAGCCACAGCAAGAGTGCCACAATTTTGGGTGGGCCTGAGTACAAATTGGGTGGGCCACAGCCCACCCAGGCCCACCTGTAGCTACGCCACTGCTTCACCAAGGAGTCCCCTAGCTGGGTTTCTTTGCTTTTTATCTTCATCTGTCTTTTTTAAGGTTATTATTACAGTAGAATCCATCAGCGGTATTAATCTGTATTTCAGGTCTCCCAGGAAGGGAAATGGGACTTGACATACCACCTTTCTGTGGTTTTTGCAACTGCATTCAAAGTGGTATACATAGAGGGGCATTTTCAAAAGGGACGTTCTTGTTTCGATTTGGACGTCCTCGCAAAATGTCCCGATCCAGGGGCGGGGATACCCATATTTTTGAAACAAGATCGACGTCCATCTTTCGTTTCGATAATATGATCAGGGGCATCCAAATCCTTAAATTTGGTCGTCCCTAGGCTTGCTCTTTTCTGATTTTCGGTGATAATCGAAACTAAGGATATCCATTTGGTCGTGGGAGGAGCCAGCATTTGCAGTGCACTGGTCCCCTTTACATGCCAGGACACAAACCAGGCACCCTAGGGGGCACTGCAGTGGACTTCATGAAATGCTCCCAGGAACATAGCTCCCTTACCTTGTGTGCTGAGCCGCCCAACCACTGTACCCACATCTAGGGGGGCACCTAGATGTGAGTACAGTGGGTTTTTGGTGGGTTTTGGAGGGCTCGCTGTTTCCTCCACAAACGTAACAGGTAGGGGGGGATGGGCCTGGGTCCACCTGCCTAAAGTGCACTGCACCCACTAAAACTGCTCCAGGTACCTACATACTGCAGTGATAGACCCGAGTATCACATCTGAGGCTGGCAATCAGTATTTTTAAAGATGTTTTTGAGGGTAGGAGGGGGTTAGTGACCACTGGGGGACTAAGGGGAGGTCATCCCTGATTCTCTCCGGTGGTCATCTGGTCATTTCGGGCACCTTTTTCTGCCTTAGTCGTAAGAAAAACACGACCAGGTAAAGTCGTCCAAGTGTCCGTCAGGGACGTCCTTGTTTCTTTCCATTATGGGTCAAGGACGTCCAAGTATTAGGCACGCCCAAGTCCCGCCTTCGATACGCCCCCTTGAACTTTGGCCATCCTTGCGACGGAAAGCAGTTGGGGACGTCCAAAATCGGCTTTTGATTATACCGATTTGGACGACCCTGTAAGAAGGACACCCATCTTCCGATTTATGTCGAAAGATGGGCGTCCTTCTCTTTCGAAAATGAGCCCGATAGTATATACAGGTACTTACTTGTACCTGGCGCAACGGAGGGTTAAGTGACTTGCCCAGAGTCACAAAGAGCTGCAGTGGGAATTGAACCCAGTTCCCCAGGATCAAAATCCGCTGCACTAACCACAAGGCCTACTCCTCCACTCCTGGGCCTGAATTAGCCCTGGATGTTCCTTCTGCAGCCGACTGTGCTGGTAGAATGCAAGTAATAAGTGCAGGGCTTTTTTTGAGGGGGCACTTGGGGGTACTGAGTACCGGCACCTTTTCCATTGTGTGCTGAAATTGGCCCATGGTCCCCAAGTTTTAATAAAAGAGCTCAGGCTCTACACACCAGTTCTGTCTTGTCATAGATTCTGTGACTGGTTGCAGGGGGCCTGGCTATTGTGGGGTGGGTCCAGTGGTGTGCTGGAGCCGGCTCGCACCGGCTCTGCAGAACCGGTTGTTAATTATTCACGAATTTTGCGAGCCGGTTGTTGGCTCTGTCAGCAGGGACGGTCATGGGAACAAAGTTTTTTTTTCCCTACAGCCGGCCTCCTCGAGTCCTCATGCTGCATTGGGCTGCCCCTGCCCTGGTTCCAGTGGCATACTGAGGGCGGGACCGCAACCCAATATGGGGGGGGGGGGGGGGAGTGTCCTTCTAATTTCTTCCGTTCCTTTCCTTCCGTGCTGCACCGGCGCGCCTTAAGTTACTTACACCCTACCTGCTGCACTTGTCTGTTGTCTCCTCCCAGCGGTTCGGTTCCTCCAGTCTCCGAGTCTCGTCGATGATTGATGTCAGGCACGTCACGATGCCGCTCCTTCCTCCCTCTGTCTCCCCGCCTCTGGTCTCGAGTCCCGCCCATGACTCACGTCACGACGTCTTCGTCCGAATCCTCCCCCTGCGGCACCCTGCGTGCCCTTCTTGCTTAACGATCCTGAGTCCTGCAGGTGTTTGGCGCCTTCCGCTTGCTTTCTGCACTGCTAGTGCATGCCGTGTCCGTCTCTTCACACCCCTGCCTTGCCGGCCAGGCCACCAGTCTACTATATTGTACAGAAGAATCTTGGATCTTCACTTCCAGTTCCATTCCAGCCAGGTATTTATTTAAATTGACTAAAACCATTTTTCATTTTATTTTCTGCTGCTGCTAGTGCTAGTTTGACACGAGCAGCAAGCTGCAGCAAGGGGGCCGGGGCCCGGGGGGCCCGGGGGGGGGTGGGGGCAAGATAGAACACTACTCTGGATGGGAGAAAGAGGACAATAATGGCAATGGGCATGAATGGCCAAATTTCAGTGAGGTTATCCTGTTTCCTGCTGGGTTTGTCTAACTGTTGTTGTTGTAATCTATAAAGTTGATGGAATATATATTGAAATTAAATGGAAGTAGAATTATTATTAAACTCTCCTTTCATTGGGGCACACATGGTATCAGATCTGTTTTGTAGAAAGTTACCTTTTAGATACACAAATGGATTATTCTGTTTTGAACATGTTTCAGGGGGAAGTGGTTTAATTAGTCAAAATAAATATTTTGTTTCATGCAGATTTCTTTTGTTTATACATAAATGGGCTATATAAGCCCCTAATGCAGCCCATATTGGTTTTCTTATATTTTGTTCTTGTGATAACTTAATACAAAACTGAAAACTCTTATCTCTGTCTGGTCAGTAATAAAAGGAGCTCATTGTGAACACTATCTACCCTAAAAGGTTGTTTTGTGGCTTGGTATGGTCGCATTTTCAATATGGTAATACTACGGCCCAGCTAAGGAACAGCCAGGTTATTTTGAGTTAGTCTTCACTGGACCAAACTTGCTTTCCTTGTGCCACCATCACTATCCAGCAGGTAGGCAGTGTCTTAAAAGATGGAGGATAAAGGATTTTTTAAAAAACATTTATCACACATTCCAAGCAAAGTTGGCTTACATTTCAAAATACACTGGGACAGAATAACAGAATTCAGTTATATCATGGGAACAAATAGATGGATATATGTCTGAAACATTTGAGATTAGCATATATATGATATATACCCAACTGAGCATTTAAAAGTTTGTCCTTTAATAATACCATATGTTCAGAAATCCATAGCCATTTAGTATAGGTAGTTATTCAAATATTATCACATTCATACACCAGAACAGGCATCCATCCATCACATCACATTGCAAAAGAAAACAACTTCTACAGAGTACGTCCAAAATTTAATTTTTATTTCCTTATTTCTTTCTTCCAAAATTCCAGACAGCACATGTACAGATCAGTAGGAGGACCCAAAGCACTCCAAAACAAGTAAAGTCAGAAACAACACAGTTTATTGTTCAGCCGCCCTTAGGATTTACCTTGGGTTTAAAAAGCAAAACCATGTGCATATCCTTTGTACCAATAATGTATAATAAAATTACATGTTAATACTTTACCAGCTAACTCTCTTCCTGGGAATAGCCAGCTTTGCAATTTGTGTGTGTGTGTGGGGGGGGGGGGGGGGGGGGGGCGCTGCGCAGAGGTGGATGGGGGCGCAGAGGTGGATGAGGGAGAGAGCCTGTTGTTAAAAATTTACCAGCACACCACTGGGTGGGTCCCTCAGTGATCACCCCACCCCTGAAGGGTGGCCTGACATTTGAGTACCGGCACCTTTTTTGCTAGAAGAAACACACTGAAGTGCAACACATATTAGTTGCTCTTCTGAGTCTGAAGTCTTATGGGAAAGGCAATTATTACAAGCTATGTACCCAAGTAAATACAGAATTACTGGGTGAGAGGACTGTCTGAATAGTGCCCAACCATAACCCGGCTGAAATACTTGGCGAAACTCCACAGAACAGGTCCTTCTAGCCAGCTGAAGGGGAGACCTCTTGAGGGGAGGATTTGGGAACAGTGCACTCACGTTTGCATTCTCTAATGTATGCGTGCTATTTCCCAACGTATGGGCCAGTTTTCAAAAGGGAAAGTGTGCCCAAACTTAATATTTATTGTCGTAACACTACTAGATATATACAATATCAAGTTATTTTAAGTCCTAGCCCCAAAGAGCTTACAGTTTAACTGAGCACCTGAGGCTTGCCCAAGATTACAAGGAATGGCAAGAGGAGAAGCAGGATTCGAACCCTAGTTTCTCAGCCTACTGCGCTAACCATTAGGCCACTTTCCCCTTGCACTTGGGTGGGCTGTTGTCTATTAAAAATCCTTAGTGGATTGCAGGAATCTAACGCTGGGGTTTACTAAGCTGCTAGCACGGCTGGCTTCGCACTAGTACCGAGACATGCTACATGAAATCCGCTAGCGCGGCTTAGTAAACAAACCCCTAAATGTTTTTTTTTTTAAATGAATACGGTCACCAGGCCTGCTCTATTAATCCCTTCCTTCCTTTGTCCGTTTTGTGTGTCCCTTAACAATTACTGCTTTCACTTTGCACATTTTGCAGATTTGCCAGTGAGTGGATAAAAATGAGCAGATTAAATGCAGCGAGGCAATGTAATTGAAATGGAAGAATTTGTAACACAAACCCCGTCTTTAATCCACTGAATCAGAGAATGAGGGTGGTTGAAGCCCTGTAAAATCTAGCTGAAATGGATTTAGCAAGATATGGCAGGATGGGAATAATGAAAGATGGCAAAACATTCTCTTCCCCCCGAACAAGAGCTAATTATTTCATTATCAGGGTAAGAATATTGCAAAAAAAAAAAAAAAGGTCTTTGATGAAGGAGATGAAGTGGATTGCAAGAGAAAGAAAGAACCATTCCTCAGCCAGACGTTGAAAAATATTTCAGCTCATAAAAGAAACCCCCTAATCTGACAAGGGTCTTTATTTTAATTTTTTTTTCCTATAGTACGAGCCCTTGATAAATCAGTCTCAATGTCTTTTGAGACAAAGAATGGGAATTCACTAGTTAATGCTACAAAATAATGGAGCACTTCATAGAAATGCTGGTTTTATGGGGGGTTGTTTGTTTGGGTTTTTTTTATTTATTTATTGTTTATTTCTTTTATTTATTTGGCTTTTAGTTTGGTTTGGTTTTTTTGCATTATAAGAAGTTTACATTAAAGAAGCAACTTTGTCAAAGAAAACCAGTTAAAACAAACAAAAAAAAAATTAACTGTTATCAAGTAGTTAATACATATTATAGTCCACTATAAGAGAAGGGGGGGGGGGAACAAAAACTGAAAATCCATAGGAAGCTGGATGTAAAACAAAAATAATATACAAAAGAAATAGAGTAAGGGTCCTGTTTATGTAGGCACGCTAGCGTTTTTAGCTAAAAATTAGCACACGCTTATGGTAGAGACATTCATATGCCAAAATCGTTATACCCACACTAGCCCACTCCTCAAGTCACTTCACTGGCTCCCTGTCCGCTTCCGTATACAGTTCAAACTTCTCTTACTGACCTTTAAATGCATCCACTCTGCAGCCCCCCCATTACCTCTCCACTCTCATCTCTTCCTACAGTCCTCCCCGTGACCTCCGCTCGCTGGACAAATCTCTCTTGTCGTCCCCCTTCTCCTCCACTGCTAACTCCAGGCTTCGTTCCTTTTCTCTCGCGGCACCTTATGCCTGGAATAAACTTCCTGAGCCTGAACGTCTAGCTCCATCTCTACCTGTTTTCAAATCTATGCTGAAAACCCACCTTTTCACTGCTGCTTTTGGCTCCTAGCCACTACTCAATTGCCTCCCCTTGTTCCGTCTCACCCAGTACTTCCCTCGCCCTTAATTGTCTTGTCTGTCTGTATTATTTTAGGTTGTAAGCTCTATCAGTGGCATTCCTAGGGGGGCTGACACCCGGGGCGGATCGCCGATGCGCCCCCCCCCGGGTGCAGCGCGACCCCCCCCCCCCAGCAAAACGACGGACACAAACAGGCTGGCTGGCGGGGGCGGGCGCGGGACTCCCCTCCCCTTACTCTTACTCTGCTATCCCTGGTGGTCTAGAGGTACATCTTCGTCTTCGGGGCAGGAAAGAGCCCCCTCTTTCCTGGCCGGAGCGCTGCTGCTAGCTGCCCTGCATACTGTGAGTCTGGCTCTCAGCGTTTCAAAATGGCCGCCGAGAGTTGAAGCAGCCTCGCGAGACTTCAACTCTCGGCGGCCATTTTGAAACGCCGAGAGCTGGACTCACCACAGGATGCAGGGCAGCTGTCAGCAGCGCTCCGGGCAGGAAAGAGGGGGCTCTTTCCTGCCCCGAAGAGGTACCTCTAGACCACCAGGGATAGTAGAGTAAGGGGAGGGGAGGTGACGGGGGGGGGAGTGGAGATGACAGGGGGAGGCAAGGTGATTGGGAGAGGAGGGGAATATGCGCCAGGGGCGGGGTGAGGGCATGGAAGGGACGGGGCAGGGGACGTGAAAGAGGCAGCTCCCCCCCCCCCGGCGAAACGACATTCCCCCCCCCCCCCCCCGATGTATCTTTACCTGCTGGGGGGGTGGCGCGCGTCTGTCAGCAACGCTCGTTTCCTGCTCCCTCTGCCCCGTTACAGGAAATAACCCATTCCGGGGCCAGAGGGAGCAGAGAACGAGCGTTGCCGAGAGACACGCGGCACCCCCCCCCAGCGGCGTGCACCCGGGGCGGACCGCCCCCACCGCCCCCCTTAGTATGCCACTGAGCTCTATTGAGCAGGGACTGTCTCTCTGTGTCAGGTGTTCAGCTGTGTGCGTCTGGTAGTGCTATACAAATGCTAATAATAATAATAATATATTCCTGTTGGTGTCTGTAGCATTAGCGAGCGTTAAAAATGCTAGCGTACCTTAGTAAACAGGACCCTAAATCTGCTGCTCATATACAAAATAGGGTCTAGGATCATGTGGCATTACTGGGGGTTCTCGGGGCACCTTTTTCTTTCAAGAAAGTTCTGTACTCAGGTGGGGCTTTGGGTGTTGGTGTGGCCTCCAGTGGTGGTGGTGGGAAGCATTTAAGCTTGGTTAATGCAGTCACTGAGGTTATGTTCCAGGCGTGAGAGTGCCTGGCCAGTATTTTGAAAGGCGCTAACAGCGGCACATTCCACCCGCTGTAGTGCGACATGGGTATCTTTGTCTTCTTGTTCAACTTTATCCACGGCAAGGGACAAGGCCGCTTGCGCCAGCGTGGAATTTACAAGGTGTGTAACCGGGAATGGCTCATCAAAAGGTGTGAGCGTAGGGGGCATGGAATTAACAAAATGGGTGACGGGGAGTGACTCATCGCAAGACGTGAGTACAGGTGGCGCATCCCAAAGGGGACTGGGGTCTATAGGTGACAGATCCACTATTCCCTTAATCTGGACCATAGTGGGGTCAGATAGCTTGATAGGGTCGAGCGTGACAGTGACAGAGACGTCTTCCAACGTCGGTGGAGAAGCGTCCTCGCGCTTGGTCTCCGGGGATAATTCCTTTATAACCCACGGCAGTACCACATGCCAATACTTTGGTGGTACATGGGCCGTCATAGCTGCCAGTGGTGGAGGGGCGGCAATCCCTGAAACAGGTAGAGATTTACTCTCAACCTCTCGCTCAGAAATTAAAATAAATTTGTTTATCGCCTGAAGATGTTTAGGTGTCCTTTTACTAAGGTGCGCCGAAAAGTGGCCTGCGCTGGTGTAGACTCGTGTATTGGATGTGCGCAGGTCCATTTTTCAGCACACCTTCAAAAAGAGCCTATTTTGGGGGTGGGGCCAAAAATGGGCATGCGGCAAAATAAAAATTGGCACGCATCCATTTTGGGCCTGAGACCTTACCGCCACCCATTGACTTAGCAGTAAGGTCTCGTGCTTTAACCGGGTGGTAATCGTCAGTACTACTACTACTACTACTACTATTTAGCATTTCTATAGCGCTACGAGGCATACGCAGCGCTGCACAAACATAGAAGAAAGACAGTCCCTGCTCAAAGAGCTTACAATCTAATAGACAAAAAATAAATAAAGTAAGCAAATCAAATCAATTAATGTGAATGGGAAGGAAGAGAGGAGGGTAGGTGGAGGCGAGTGGTTACGAGTCAAAAGCAATGTTAAAGAGGTGGGCTTTCAGTCTAGATTTAAAGGTGGCCAAGGATGGGGCAAGACGTAGGGGCTCAGGAAGTTTATTCCAGGCGTAGGGTGCAGCGAGACAGAAGGCGCGAAGTCTGGAGTTGGCAGTAGTGGAGAAGGAAACAGATAAGAAGGATTTATCCATGGAGCGGAGTGCACGGGAAGGGGTATAGGGAAGGACGAGTGTGGAGAGATACTGGGGAGCAGCAGAGTGAGTACATTTATAGGTTAGTAGAAGAAGTTTGAACAGGATGCGAAAACGGATAGGGAGCCAGTGAAGGGTCTTGAGGAGAGGGGTAGTATGAGTAAAGCGACCCTGGCGGAAGATGAGACGGGCAGCAGAGTTTTGAACCGACTGGAGAGGGGAGAGGTGACTAAGTGGGAGGCCAGCAAGAAGCAGATTGCAGTAGTCTAAACGAGAGGTGACAAGGGTGTGGATGAGGGTTTTGGTAGAGTGCTCGGAAAGAAAGGGGCGGATTTTACGGATGTTGTAAAGAAAGAAACGACAGGTCTTGGCAATCTGCTGGATATGAGCAGAGAAGGAGAGAGAAGAGTCAAAGATGACCCCAAGGTTTTGAGCTGAGGAGACAGGGAGAATGAGAGAGCCATCAACAGAAATAGAAAACGGGGGGAGCGGGGAGGTGGGTTTGGGGGGGAAAATGAGAAGCTCGGTTTTGGTCATGTTTAATTTCAGGTGGCGTTGAGACATCCAGGCAGCAATGTCAGACAAGCACGCTGAAACTTTGGTTTGGATGCAAGGTGAGATATCAGGGGTAGAAAGGTAGATTTGGGAGTCATCAGCATAGAGATGGTAGGAAAAGCCATGGGATGAGATTAATGAACCAAGGGAAGAAGTGTAGATAGAAAAGAGGAGGGGACCAAGAACAGAACCCTGAGGTACGCCGACAGGCAGAGGGATAGAAGTAGAAGAGGATCCACCAGAGTGAACACTAAAGGTGCGGAGGGAGAGGTAGGAAGAGAACCAGGAAAGGACAGAGCCCTGGAATCCAAGTGAGGACAGTGCTCATACACGTTTGATTACCGCCCGGTTAGCGCCACGCAGCAGCAAATAAAAAAATATTTTCTGCGTAAAAAATAGAATGGCCACCTGGGTAGTTCCAAATTGACACGCATTGTACGTGCCTTGGTAAAGGAGCCCCTAAGGTCATAAAAAATATACCTAGCACTCTGATAATAAATCAAACATTTGCAGGGAAAACGCAGTTGAAAAGAAGCCCCCAATTCAAACACCGATTGGCGCAATGCCAGAAATTTCTTCCTCCTAAGTTGTGTCCTCTTGGAGACATCGGGAAAGACCGAAACTTTAGCCCCATGAAAAGCAACATTCCCACATCTGTAATACAACCTCAGTATAGCCTCGACTAACAAAATGGATCTGCCCAAAATGTCCTCCTGTGAAACATTTAGTGCCCCAACTTCTTCACCCACAGAAACTTCAGCACTAGGTGGATTTATATAACATATATTTTGTAACGGTGACATATTAGTTCCTGGATATTTCAATACTGATCTTAGAAAAATATAGAATAAATCTTTTGGTGGTGATAAAAAACCGGAAAATTAAGAAGTTTTACTTATTATTTTTTTTATTACATTTGTACCCTGCGCTTTCCCACTCATGGCAGGCTCAATGCGGCTTACATGGGGCAATGGAGGGTTAAGTGACTTGTCCAGAGTCACAAGGAGCTGCCTGTGCCTGAAGTGGGAATCAAACTCAGTTCCTCAGTTCCCCAGGACCAAAGTCCACCACCCTAACCACTAGGCCACTCCTCCACTGTTGCTACTATTTGAGATTCCACTAGCAACATTCCATGTCGAAGTCGGCCCTTGCAGATCACCAATGTGGCCGCGCAGGCTTCTGCTTCTGTGAGTCTGAGGACGTCAGACTCACATAAACAGAAGCCTGCGCAGCCTTCTACATGGAATGTTGCTAGTGGAATAGCAACATTCCATGTAGAATCTCCAATAGTATCTATTTTATTTTTGTTACATTTGTACCCTGCGCTTTCCCACTCATGGCAGGCTCAATGCGGCTTACATGGGGCAATGGAGGGTTAAGTGACTTGCCCAGAGTCACAAGGAGCTGCCTGTGCCTGAAGTTCCCCAGGACCAAAGTCCACCACCCTAACCACTAGGCCACTCCTCCACTCCAGGTGACACATTGAAAAATGCTTGTATCCAGTCCCTGAAGGAAATCTCTGGGGCTCAGTGTGACATGTGGCCTTGTCCTAAACACTGTCAAGCTCATTTTCAAAGCACTTAGCCTCCCAAAGTTCCATAGAAACCTATGGAACTTAGCCTCCCAAAGTGCTTTGAAAATATGCCTCTGTGTACCCTAAGTGAAAAAAAAAAAATCACAGTGATGCACGTCCTGGTGCAAAGGGCTGAAATGAGCAAGTTGGAGTCAGAATGGCACTTTGTAGATTCCTACCTGAGCTGCCTGTGCCTGAAGTGGGAATCAAACTCAGTTCCTCAGGACCAAAGTCCACCACCCTAACCACTAGGCCACTCCTCCACTGTTTCTACTATTTGAGATTCTACATGGAATGTTGCTATTCCACTAGCAACATTCCATGTAGAAGTCAGCCCTTGCAGATCACCAATGTGGCCGTGCAGGCTTCTGCTTCTGTGAGTCTGATGTCCTGCATGTACGTGCAGGATGTCAGACTCACAGAAACAGAAGCCTGCGCAGCCTTCTGCATGGAATGTTGCTAGTGGAATAGCAACATTCCATGTAGAATCTCCAATAGTAGCAACATTCCATGTAGAATCTCCAATAGTATCTATTTTATTTTTGTTACATTTGTACCTTGCGCTTTCCCACTCATGGCAGGCTCAATGCAGCTTACATGGGGCAATGGAGGGTTCAGTGACTTGCCCAGAGTCACAAGGAGCTGCCTGTGCCTGAAGTGGGAATTGAACTCAGTTCCTCAGGACCAAAGTCCACCACCCTAACCACTAGGCCACTCCTCCATTACTCCCATGTGAACCCTGTATGAATTCTGAGAGGCCCACTTCGTCTGTGTGCATCTCTCTCCTCTTCTCCTCCCTACAGTCGCCATTAACCTCCGCTGCCGGCCTGTGTCTCGAATAACGTGAAGATTGTGAATGATAAAAAAATGTGCTTCTCCGGCTGCTGCAGAAACGTTAAATTTGGGTTCCTCCTTTTCATCTACAATAACACCTGGGTGTAATTGATTCCCAGAGATAATCACCACCTACAGAATATCCTCTCTTTTCTGGGACAGATAGAGCAGCCCACATTTTAATCCCTGAGAGCCCTGGTCCTCTTTCTCCTCCTTTTTAAAAGATCTCCCCATGCATTTAGCAAAAATCTTATCTCAAAGAGAGGAAGCTCAGATGTCACAGCTTAGAAACTCAAGCTGCACAAACGATTGACCTTCATCTGGACGGCTTCCTCTGTTTGGACGAACAGTTGAACGGTCTTAATACTCTGCTGTCTTGCCGTTCCTTAAGATATTGGTTTTGAACTCCTAAAGCCGTCTTCATTACACTATTTGCAGTTTGAGGTCTTTTCACATTTTCCTGCTCCTGCAGGTTTTTCACACTGGTTTTTTTTTTTGTCTCTCAGACAAGTGCAGTGGCTGTTTATCCTGACACTAGTTTTACTGCCTAAAAGATCGTCTTCCATCATGTTGGAATAATTTATTTGGATTTTGCTCACACCTTTTTTCAGTAGTAGGTCAAGGTGAGTTACATTCAGGCACACTGGATATTTCTCTGTCCCTGGAGGACTCGCAATCTAATTTTGTACCCGAGGCAATGAAGGGTTAAATGATTTGCCCAAGATCACAAGAAGCAGCAGTGGGATTTGAACCAGCCACCTCTGGATGTCAAGATTGGTGCTCTAATCACTTTGTTATATTTTTATAATGTGGTTGCTTGCTATTGATTAAATAAACCAGTGCCGTAGTGAGGGCAGCTGACACCTGGGGCGGGTCGCCGCTGCACACACCCCCCCCCCGGGTGCATTATGGCGCACCCCTCCTCGGCATGCGCACCCCCCCCCCCAGAGCGCATTCTTACCTCTGACCTAGGAAAGGGGATGGGTGGGAGGGCCGCTCCGCCCCGACTGCACGTCGCTGGGAGCTGCGTCGGTTCCGCTGGTTCCCTGATCTCTCTGTCCCGGCAGAGAGAGCAGGGAACCAGCAGAGCCAACACCCCCCCCCCCCAGCGGCGGACCCCCCTTCCTACGCCACTGAAACAAACATAGAAAAAATATATAGTTCTGAAGAAAAACTTGCTGTACTGGATAGAATGGTTTTGAAAAGTTTTGCAAATAAAGTTGAAGTTTTCTAAAAAAAAAAAAAAAAAGAAAATCAAATCTGGAGTCCAGCAAACCCAAATGGCTAGAGACCTAGCAGTTAACCAGTCAACAGTTCATAGATGAAAAAAGGAGAATAGCAAGTAGTGTGTAAGCTGAATCCAGAAAAATGGGTTAAAATTTCTAATGCAATCCGCTTATACCATGATGCGATTCTTTGGACCCCGAGCACTGCGTTATAACAGTGGAGTGGAGGAGTGGCCTAGTGGTTAGGGTGGTGGACTTTGGTCCTGGGGAACTGAGGAACTGACTTTGATTCCCACTTCAGGCACAGGCAGCTCCTTGTGACTCTGGGCAAATCACTTAACCCTCCATTGCCCCATGTAAGCTGCATTGAGCCTGCCATGAGTGGGAAAGCGCAGGGTACAAATGTAACAAAAATAAAATAGATACTATTGGAGATTCTACATGGAATGTTGCTACTATTGGAGATTCTACATGGAATGTTGCTATTCCACTAGCAACATTCCATGTAGAAGGCTGCGCAGGCTTCTGTTTCTGTGAGTCTGACATCCTGGACGTCAGACTCACAGAAGCAGAAGCCTGCACGGCCACATTGGTGATCTGCAAGGGCCGACTTCTACATGGAATGTTGCTACTATTGGAGATTCTACATGGAATGTTGCTATTCCACTAGCAACATTCCATGTAGAAGTCGGCCCTTGCAGATCACCAATGTGGCCGCGCAGGCTTCTGCTTCTGTGAGTCTGACGTCCTGCACGTACGTGCAGGACGTCAGACTCACAGAAGCAGAAGCCTGCGCGGCCACATTGCTGATCTACAAGGGCCAACTTCTACATGGAATGTTGCTAGTGGAATAGCAACATTCCATGTAGAATCTATAGAAATCAAACAAAATAAAACATGGAAAAGAAAATAAGATGATACCTTTTTTATTGGACATAACTTAATACATTTCTTGATTAGCTTTCGAAGGTTGCCCTTCTTCCTCAGATCGGAAATAAGCAAATGTGCTAGCTGACAGTGTATATAAGTGAAAACATTCAAGCATTACTATGACAGTCTGACAGGGTGGGAGGATGGGGGTGGGTTGGAGGTATGCATGGGGACATCAAAGCATATCATTGATATTCTAACAGGATGGGTGTGGATAGGTGAGGGGTGGGGTGATCAACAGAGACATACAGCTTTATGGTTTATAATGGGCTAGGAACCCATTATAATCCTGCAAGGCACTTCCACTGCAGTGCGAAACGGGCGTGTCTGTACCATCCACCTTAAGTGAGCAGTTCTAAAGACAGAATGCCTGGCATCCCTAGTCTTAAATGATGCACAGGCCTGTCTGTGCTGCACCAAACTAGGTATCTCTCAACTCAACCCAAACAGCTTTTTTACAGCCTGAGGAAAGAATTTGCTAGCCGGCCTATGAGAAGATTTAGCTCTGCTGAACCGCTAACTCATTCCATGGCAGTGGGGGTTTGGGATGAACTAAAAATACCATGTCACAACTTATTGCATATAAAAATCACCTTTATGGATGGTGACTGCAGATACCAGCTTCCTCTGCAGCAGGATGGAGATTCAGCTTGCTTTTAACTGTTCTATCCCACATTTCCCCACCTATTTGCAGGCTCATTGTGGCTTACATAGTACCGGAGAGACGTTTGCAGACGCCAGTGTGAACAAACACAAAGTGATGTTGTGGTAAGATCAAGTTCGTGTGGCACAGCCACACTAGGGAATCGTACAACGGAAGAGTTGTGTTATGTCCATTACGTGCTTTAGTTTTATTGTGTTGCGGATATCACGCATTTAAGTTGGATCAGCAGGCAGTGGCGGTGCCAGGGGAGCGGCCGCTCCCCCAAACGGAGTTCTGCCGGCGCCTATTTTTTTTTCAATGTGTTGCATTGAAAATGTGCTCTGGCTCCGGCGGAAGTCTGCTCTCGTGCCGCTCTCGCTCCCCCTGCACCGTCAACCTGGCTCCGCGGGTATGCCTTTTTAAACAGGTTAGTTTTTAATGTTTTCCGGAAGTTCAGGTGGTCGTACCTCGTTTTCAAGGCTTTTGGTAGTGCGTTCCACGGTTGTGTGCTTATGTAGGAGAAGCTGGATGCTTAGCTTGATTTGTATTTAAGGCCTTTGCAGTTTGGGTAGTGCAGGTTTAGATACGTTCGTGTTGATTCGGACGTGTTTCTAGTTGGTAAGTCGATTAGGTCTGCAATGTATCGCGGGGCTTCACCGTAAATGATTTTGTGAACCAGGGTACAGATTATGAAGGCGATGCGTTCTTTGATTGGGAGCCAGTGTAGCTTTTCATGGAGCGGTTTCGTGCTTTCAACTTGCGTTTTTCCAAATATGAGCCTAGCTGCCGTGTTTTGAGCGGTCTGAAGTTTCTTTCAGGTTTGTTCTTTACATCCCGCATAAATTCCATTGCAGTAGTCTACGTGGCTTAGGACCATTGATTGTATCAGGTTGCGAAATGTGGCCCTCGGGAAGAATTGTTTCAAGCGGGGTCTGTTGCATATATTTATTTATTTGTTAGGATTTACTTACCGCCTTTTTGAAGGCCAGTATCCGGTTTATTTAACCGGCCAGGAGCTGTTCCTGGCCGGTTAAATAGCCTTAAGCCAGCTAAGCAGTAATATCTATTTGTTACATTTGTATCCCACATTTTCCCACCTGTTTGCAGGCTTAATGTGGCTTACATTGTACCGTATCGGCGTTCGCCAATTCCGGTATGAACAAATACAAGGCGATATTGTGGTAGAATAAGGTTCATGTGTGACAGACACATTAGGGAATCTTAGAGAGGAAGAGTTAGGTATGTCCATTACGAGCTTCGGTTTCGTTGTGTTGCAGGTATTCAGGCTTTTATGTTGGGTCGGTGGGGTATGCCTTTTTGAACAGGTTTGTTTTTAGTGATTTCCGGAAATTTAGGTGGTCATACCTTGTTTTTACGACTTTTGGCAGTGCGTTCCATAGTTGTGCGCTTAAATAGGGAAAGCTGGATTCATAACTTGATTTGTATTTGAATCCTTTGCAGCTTGGGTAGTGGAGATTTAGATATGTTCGTGTTGATCCGGATGTGTTTCTGGTTGGTAGGTCTATGAGGTTTGTCATGTATCCCGGGGCTTCGCCGAAGATAATTTTATGAACCAGGGTGCAGATTTTGAAAGCAATACGTTCTTTAATTGGGAGCCAGTGCAGTTTTTCACGGAGGGGTTTTGCGCTTTCAAATCGCGTTTTTCCAAATATAAGCCTAGCTGCCGTGTTTTGAGCAGTCTGAAGTTTCTTTAAGGTTTGTTCCTTGCATCCTGCATAAATTCCATTGCAGTAGTCTACGTGGCTTAGTACCATTGATTTTATCAAGTTGCGAAATGTTTCCCTCGGAAAGAATGGTTTCAAGCGTTTGAGTTTCCACATTGAGTGGAACATTTTCTTTGTTGTGGATTTCACTTCGCTCTCTAGTGTGAGGTTACGGTCCATTGTAACGCCGAGGATTTTCAGGCTGTCTGAGATAGGGAGGGTGTAATCTGGGGTGTTGATACTTGTGAGGTTGTCCGCACTGTATTGGGATGAGAGGATGAGACAGTGTGTTTTCTCTGTATTGAGTTTTAGTTGAAATGCATTTGCCCATGAGTCCATGATGTTCAAGCTGAGCTTGATTTCATTGGTGATTTCTGTCAGTTCATGTTTGTAAGGACTGTATATTGTGACATCGTCTGCATAGATGAAAGGGTTAAGGCCTTGGTTGGATAAGGACTTGGCTAGTGGGGTCATCATTAGGTTGAAGAGGATCGGTGATAGTGGTGATCCTTGAGGTACTCCACTGTCTGCTTTCCACAGTGATGATATGTTTGAATTTGATTTCACTTGATATGTTCTAGTGGTTAGAAACCCTTGATCCAACTAAGTATATTTCCTCCAATCCTAGTAATCTTAGTAATATATTATGGTTTACCATGTTGAATGCACTGGACATGTCGAATTGGAGGAGAAGTATGCTTTTGCCTGTTGCTATTTCCTGTTTGTATTTGGCTAGGAGAGTAATTAGTACTGTTTCAGTGCTGTGGTGGGGGCGAAATCCTGGTTGTGATTCATGTAATATTACATGTTGAATGAAGAAACTTTTCTCTGATTAGTATTAAATTTACTACTTTGTAGCTTCATCGCATGCCCCCTAGTCCTAGTATTTTTGGAAAGAGTAAACAAATGATTCACATCTACCTGTTCCACTCCACTCATTATTTTATAGACCTCTATCATATCTTCCCTCAGCCGCCTTTTCTCCAAGCTGAAGAGCCCTAGCCGCTTTAGCCTTTCCTCATAGGGAAGTCGTCCCATTCCCTTTATCATTTTCGTCGCCCTTCTCTGTACCTTTTCTAACTTCCTTCCCACATCACATCACTTTCCTCTCCCTCCATACATGTAGGTACCTTTCTCCTCTCCTGCTACATTCTTTCCCTCTACAAACACCCAAGTGTCTCCCCTTCTACTGCTAAACCTGTTATCCCGACACACATATACCTATTTGTCTCCTCTCTTGCTGCTACTGCTAACCCCCCTCCTCCAGCACACAGGTCCAGCTTCTCCCCCCCCCCCCCCCACATTTACCTTAACACTTATCTGGCCCTTCATAGGGTCTCCGGCAGCGATTCCCACATGCTACTTGCAACTCGATGCCTTCCCTCTGCTACGTTATGCCCAAGTGAAATAGCATAGGCAGGGGAGAGAAAGCAATGCTGGACAATAAAGGGGAGTAAAAAATTGTAATCAGGATTTAAAAAATGTAATCCTATTTAGAATTTTACAAAAATTAAACAAATTAATAGTGCACCAAGGGGGTCTTTTTCAAAGGTACAGTAATATTTTTAGGGCGCTAAATGCTAGAGGCGCTCCATAGCAATCTATGGGTGTCTCTAGCATTTAGCACACGCTAAAAACGCCAGTGGCGCCCCATAGCAATCTATGGGCGTCTCTAGCATTTAGCGCACGCTAAAAACGCCAGTGGCACCCCACAGCAATCTATGGGTGTCTCTAGCATTTAGCACACGCTAAAAACGCCAGTGGCGCCCCATAGCAATCTATGGGCGTCTCTAGCATTTAGCGCACGCTAAAAACGCCAGTGGCACCCCACAGCAATCTATGGGTGTCTCTAGCATTTAACACACGCTAAAAACGCCAGTGGCGCCCCATAGCAATCTATGGGCGTCTCTAGCATTTAGCGCACGCTAAAAACGCCAGTGGCACCCCACAGCAATCTATGGGTGTCTCTAGCATTTAGCACACGCTAAAAACGCCAGTGGCGCCCCATAGCAATCTATGGGCGTCTCTAGCATTTAGCGCACGCTAAAAACGCCAGTGGCGCCCCATAGCAATCTATGGGTGTCTCTAGCATTTAGCGCACGCTAAAAACGCCAGTGGCACCCCACAGCAATCTATGGGTGTCTCTAGCATTTAGCACACGCTAAAAACGCCAGTGGCGCCCCATAGCAATCTATGGGTGTCTCTAGCATTTAGCGCACGCTAAAAACGCCAGTGGCGCCCCATAGCAATCTATGGGCGTCTCTACCATTTAGCGCACGCTAAAAACGCCAGTGGCGCCCCACAGCAATCTATGGGTGTCTCTAGCATTTAGCGCACGCTAAAAACACCAGTGGCGCCCCATAGCAATCTATGGGTGTCTCTAGCATTTAGCGCATACTAAAAACGCCAGTGTGCCTTTATAAAAGGCCCACCAAATGTCTACCCTTATTACCTAAGCAAAATTATATTGACATGACCTAAACCAGTGGTTTCCAAACTGTGGTTCAGGACCCCAAATAGGGGTCACATTATCAGGAGAATGGGGTCACACATGCAGAACTGTTGCCCCCTCCCTCTGGAGTTCCACTGAAACCTATGTCCACTAATGGTAGGATAGGCTGGGGCCTGTGAGTTCACAGGTTCCCACCCTTTTTTCCTGTGTGGGCATCCTGTTACACTGGAAACCTAAGGAGATTACTGAAGTCTGTAAACGCATTCCATCATGTAGGGGGCAATTCTTTAACTTGGTGCCAAGATGTAGGTATAATGAACATAAGAATAGACATAGTTTGTCAGACCAATGGTTCATCTTATCAAAAATGCCCTTCTATGTAGCTTTGTAAATCTATGTGCTTGAAAATGGGCACCTTAACCTGTCATGCAGAACAAGGCAGTTAACATACTAAAAATAGAAAAGGAGGAGGAACTTGTGACCTGGTTTAGCCACTATTGGAAACAGGAGACTGGGCTGGATGGACCACTGGTCTGACCCAGTATGGCTTTATGTTCCTATCCTGCTTCCAACAGTGGCCAATCTAGTTCACAAGTACCTGGCAGAATCCCAAAGAGTAGCAAGATTCTGGAATCACAAAGAGTAACAAGATTCCGGAATCGCAAAGAATAGCAAGATTCTGGAATCCCAAAGAGTAACAAAATTCCAGAGTCCCAAAGAATAGCAAGATTCTGGAACCCCAAAGATTAAAAAGATTCCGGAATCCCAAAGAATAGCAAGATTCTGCAATCCCAAAGAGTAACAAGACTCCGGAGTCGCAAAGAATAGCAAGATTCTGGAATCCCAAAGAGTAACAAGATTCCGGAGTCGCAAAGAATAGCAAGATTCTGGAATCCCAAAGAATAGCAAGGTTCTGGAATCCCAAAGAGAAGAAGATTCCAGAATCACAAAGAATAGCAAGATTCTGGAATCCCAAAGAGTAACAAGATTCCGGAGTCGCAAAGAATAGCAAGGTTCTGGAATCCCAAAGAGTAACAAGATTCCGGAATCGCAAAGAATAGCAAGATTCTGGAATTCCAAAGAGTAACAAAATTCCGGAGTCCCAAAGAATAGCAAGATTCTGGAACCCCAAAGAGTAAAAAGATTCCGGAATCCCAAAGAATAGCAAGATTCTGGAATACCAAAGAGTAACAAGATTCCGGAGTCACAAAGAATAGCAAGATTCTGGAATCCCAAAGAGTAACAAGGTTCTGGAGTCGCAAAGAA
Organism: Microcaecilia unicolor; assembly: GCF_901765095.1. Classification (NCBI taxonomy): domain Eukaryota; kingdom Metazoa; phylum Chordata; class Amphibia; order Gymnophiona; family Siphonopidae; genus Microcaecilia; species Microcaecilia unicolor. The sequence continues at coordinate 455,497 of NW_021963850.1, forward strand.
TAGCAAGATTCTGGAATCTCAAAGAATAGCAAGATTCTGGAATCCCAAAGAATAGCAAGGTTCTGGAATCCCAAAGAGTAACAAGATTCCGGAGTCGCAAAGAATAGCAAGGTTCTGGAATCCCAAAGAGTAACAAGGTTCCGGAGTCGCAAAGAATAGCAAGGTTCTGGAATCCCAAAGAGTAACAAGGTTCCGGAGTCGCAAAGCAATTGCAACTGGTAACAACATACTCCTCCTACAATTCGACATGTCCAGCGCCTTCAACATGGTTAATCATAAAATACTAATACACATACTAGAATACTTCGGAGTAGGAGGTACAGTTCTCAAATGGCTCAAAGGATTCCTGACCACAAGATCATACTAAGTAACAACGAACGCGGACATATCACCCCCATGGATACCTGAATGTGGAGTTCCCCAAGGATCCCCCCTTTCACCAACTCTCTGCAACCTAATGATGATACCTTTAGCCAAACTTCTAGCCAATCAAAACCTAAATCCCTACATATATGCAGACAATGTCACAATTTACATCCCGTTCAAACATGATCTAAACGAAATCACCAACGAGAACAACCAAAGCCTCCAAATCATGCACTCCTGGGCGGATGCATTCCAGCTAAAACTCAATGCAGATAAAACACAATGTCTTGTACTCACCTCACAGCATAACACAAACAATTACTCCACCATAATCACACCTTACTGCTCTCTTCCCGTCTCACAAAATCTGAAAATTCTCGGAGTTACCATTGATCGCAACCTCACACTCGATGCCCACGTGAAGAATACGACGAAAAATATGTTCCACTCCATGTGGAAACTCAAAAGAGTTAAACCTTTCTTCCCGAGATACATCTTCCACACTCTGGTACAATCAATGGTAATAAGTCATCTGGACTACTGCAACGCACTGTACGCTGGCTGCAAGGAACAAACTATCAGGAAACTCCAGACAGCCCAGAATACTGCCGCCAGACTCATATTTGGAAAAGCCAACTCCCCAACTCCCGCCAGCAAAGGTACCTGGCGGTGGCGGCGTCAGCATCAGGGGAGGGTCAGCGACGGGGGGAGGGGAGGTCGAAAGTGACAGGGGAGGGGTGGCGGTGAGGTGGGGGTCAAAAGTGGTGGAGGAGGGTCGGCAGCTAGGGGAGGCGGGCTAAAATGTCCCCCCCCCACCACGGGCTCTGGACCCCCCTCTCGCTGAGGTCTGGCTACGCCCCTGCTAGAGAGACTGATTTGCCAGCCGCAGGTCCTTTTTCCTGCCGTGTCCCACCTCCTGTGAAGTAACTTCCTGTTTCCGCATAGGCGGGGTACGGCAGGAAGAAGGACCCATGGCCAGCAGAGCAGTCTCCCAAACCGCCAGCATCGGGCCATGCCTGGGGGAATCCTGCTCCCCCCCCCCCCACCTCGCGGCAGCCCTGGTTATAGCATGAGCAGGACAGAGCCCCTGTGCTGATTACCATTGCTTCTGTTGGATGAGCAGAGGGATGAGAGAGTGGAAGAGGGAGGTGAGGGGAAGTGAAGGGAGGATCTGCTTTTTTGTTTTCATCATCATTTGGACTTATGTGAACTTTTGAGTATTAAAATGGATAAAAATTGGGGAAGCATTAACCTAAACTGATTTATCTGTCACTGCCACCATTCAGCTTAAAAAGGAACATGTTTGTTAGAACCCAAAGGCTGCTGATTTTCGGTTCCAAGTACTGCATCCTGCACAGCATTTTTCGCTTCACTCCTGGGACTCTTCTCTCCTCTCTCTCTCCCCACCCCACTCCCATCCCTTTCTCTCTCCCTCTCTCTCTCCTACTGGGCGTGTTGTAAGCCAAGATGCACTGCCAGTCTACCCCTGGGTTTAGAGCAGTGGTGTGCTGGTAAATTTTTAACAACAGGCTCTCTCCCCAGTCCACCTCGGCGCCCCCCCCCCCCCCCCGTCCCCCACTGGGCCCCCCCCCCCCGTCCACCTCTGCGCCCCCCCCCCCCATCCACCTCTGCGCCCCCCCCCCCCATCCACCTCTGCGCCCCCCAAAATTGCAGAGCTGGCTATAGCCAGTGGGGGAGGGGGGGGCAATGCATTACTCTCTCCAGGAAAAAAAATTTAAATGATCCCAGGTTCCAATCTAATTCATGTTTAATGTGGGATAAAATGCCATAAATAAGTAAATAAATATAAACTTTTAATGTTGAGCACCTGATTCTCAAAGGGAACATATTCCAAACACTATAATGAAAATAAAATGATTTTTTTCTACCTTTGTTGTCTGGTGACTGTTTTTCTGATCATGCTGGCCCAGTATCCGATTCTGCTCCTATCTGTCCTCTTAACTCCGTTTCCAGGGCTTCCTTTCCATTTATTTCTTTCTTTTCCTCCTTTCTTCTTCATTTCTGGTCCTCAGCTTCTGCCTATTTTCTTCATCCATGTGCAGTTTTTCTCCTCTCTTCCTTTTCCCTTATCTTATCTCCTTCCTCACTCTTCCTCCCCTCCATCCATGTCCAGCATTTATTCTCTCTCCCCTCCTCTCCCCCTGCCCTCCATCCACCCATGGCCAGCGACCCTTCTCTCCCCTGCCCTCCATCCACCCATGGCCAGCAGCTCCCTTCTCTCCCCTGCCATCCCCTCCCGACTTGTTCCACAAATTCTCCTGCTTCCTCCCTCCGTCCCGATCCGGTCCCTCACCGACCCTACCTTGGCCATCAAATTCTTCGGGGCAGGCAGTGTTGCCTGCCCGCTGCCATCGCTGACTTTCCTCCGCCGCCCGATCGTGCTTCAAAATGGCCGCTGAGACTTACAGAAGTCTCGCGAGGCCGCCTCTGGAAGTCTCGGCGGCCATTTTTAAAGCGCAAACAGGCGGCGGAGGAAAGTCAGCGATAGCAGCGGGCAGGCAACACTGCCTGCCCCGAAGAATTCGATAGTCAAGGTAGGATCGGTGAGGATCCGGAGGGCGGAGGGAGGGAGAGCCGGCTCGCCCTTTCCAACAACCGGCTCGCAAGTCCGGCCAAAATGTAACAACCGGATCTTGCGAGCCGGAGCGAGCCGGCTCCAGCACACCACTGGTTTAGAGATAAGTTCCTGATGAGGCTGCAGTTATCCAGAGCTGTGGAGATGACAGATAATCGAATATCTGATACCAACACACAATATGCTAAGCACACAATGTTCGATACACATTTATAATACATGCTCAGAGAAAAGTAAATGCCGAGTCTGTGTTTGTGTCTCTTTTCATCCAAACTGGGTTTGGCATGCAACAACTGTTGTTTTTGTTATTCAGTCTCTATATAACTTTTCCAGAGAATTGCTGTTTCTCCTTCAGAGAGTTACATTAAAAGGCAGCCTTTCAACAACTCAAAAACCACCGTGCTGTGATGAGTTCTACATCCCCATCAGGTGACACAGGAAGCAGAGATTAGAGAAGTGCACATCCACTCTGTCTGTACATTTTTTGAAGTCAAGTTCTTCGTTTGGGGGGCGGAGGAGGGGGAGAGTCTTTTAAATACTTTAAGCTTCAGGAATACATGTTCAAGGTATACCTGAACATGTATACCTTGGAGGAAAGGAAAAACGGGGTGACATGATACAGACGTTGAAATATTTGAAAGGTATTCATCCGCAAACAAACCTTTTCCGCAGACGGGAAGGAGGTAGAACTAGAGGACATGAATTGAGGTTGAAGGGGGGGGGGGGCCAGACTCAAGAGTAATGTCAGGAAGTATTTTTTCACAGAGAGGGTGGTGAATACACGGAATGCCCTCCCGCGGGAGGTGGTGGAGATGAAAACAGTAAAGGAATTCAAATATGCGTAGGATAAACAAAAGGAATCCTGTTTAGAAGGAATGGACCCACGGAATCGTAGCAGAGATTGGGTGGCAATGCGGGTAATTGGGAAGGAAAACCAGTGCTGGGCAGACTTCTACGGTCTACGCCCTGAGAATGGCAGGGACAAATCAAACTCGGGTATACATATAAAGTATCGCTTACCATGCAAAATGAGTTTATCTTGTTGGGCAGACTGGATGGACCATCATTTACTATGTTACTATGTTCAGCAACGTACTAGCTCGAGTATTTCAATCCGTTTTAATCCCTGCTCCTGGGCACATGCAATCATGGATAAGCTGTACACTGTGGGGCCGATGCTTAAAAGTTAACACCAGAGGTAAGGGAGTTAGTGCTGGGATTAGCACTCACAGTAATGAGTGCACAATGTTCAAATGGCTGGAGTGCGGGTGTTAATGTGCTCGCTAAACATGGCCGCAAATTGTATTTAAATGTATTCAAATGGGTGGATGTTAATGAGGTCAGTCGGTATTCCTTCCCAATGCCCAGGGACAGCACAGAGGGTTTTGAGGAGAAGATTTCTTGTGAGTTTCTCACATTAAACTGCCAGCTTTGCCTTCTTATGCAAGCAGATGGCACATAAGCACCGCCATACTGGGAGAAGACCAAGGGTCCATCAAGCCCAGCATCCTGTCTCCGACAGCGGCCAATCCAGGCTTCAAGAACACAGTAACCTCCCCCCCCCCCCCAAAAAAAAAATATATATATATATATGTATTTACTAATGTTCAATGGACTTTTTCTTCAGGAATCTGTCCAAACCCCCTTTAAATTCCGTAAGGCCAGCTGCTGTCACCACATTCTCCGGCAACGAGTTCCAGAGTCTTAACTACATGCTGAGTAAAGAAAAGCTTTCTCCTGTTTGTTTTAAATCTACCATATTCTAGCTTCATCTTGTGTCCCCTGGTTCTATTGTTGTTTGAAAGTGTAAACAAACGCTTCACATCTGTCCGCTCTACTCCGCTCATTATCTTGTAGACTTCTATCATATCACCCCTCAGCCGCCTTTTCTCCAAGCTGAAGAGCCTTAACCTCAGCCTTTCCTCATAGGGAAGTCGTTCCATCCCTTTTATCATTTTCGTCGCCCTTCTCTGCACCTTCTCCAATTCCTTTATATCTTTTTTTTAAGATAGTTGCAAACCATGCAACTTCTAAGTGCTGATAGATAAACCTTTGCAAGTCCATGTGGAACTGAAAGTGAAAGCACATGTCGGTTCCTGTTTATCTGCACTTCAATATGAGCCTTTCAAAAAAAAAAACTGAAGTGCAAATCATTTTTAAAAGGCTCATATTTATAAGCACAGAAAAACAGCGCTGATGTGTGCCTCACTTCCAGTTTCGTCTGGACATGTGCACAAGAGCCCTGCTTACTGTAAAACCCTTGTGTGCATCTGCCAGACACGTAGGGTTACCATATTTGTCCCCCAAAAAGGAGGACACATGCTTTGCCCCCACCACACACCCTGCCCCGCCCCCTTTCACACCCCACCCTGCCCCCCTGTCACATTTTCCCCTCCCCCTGTCTCACACCCTGTCACCCCCCCTTCCCTTACTGCCCTGGTGGTCTAGTGACCTCTTCGGGGCAGGAAAGAGCCCCCTCTTTCCTGCCCGGAGCGCTGCCCTGCATGCATTCTTCCTGTTGCTGATCTGGGCGCCGATTCAAAATGGCCGCCGAGAGTTGAATTAAAACAGAGCGCATGAAGGCGAGAAAGCCAATTCTATAACTGGACGCCTGCGGTCACATGCCGAAGTTCACTTCACGCTACTCTATGTAGCCACAAGGAGGCGTATACATATAAAGTAGCGCATATGAGTTTATCTTGTTGGGCACACTGGATGGAACCTACAGGTCTTTTTCTGCCATCACCTGCTATGTTACTGTGCTGCTTATTTTCCTTCTCCTAAAGCCGGCCAAATCGGTATAATCGAAAGCCGATTTTGGCTGGCTTCAACTGCTTTCCGTCGCAGGGCCGGCCAAAGTTCAAGGGGGCGTGTCGGCAGTGTACCGAAGGCGGGACGGGGCGTGGTTAAGAGATGGCCAGCCTCGGCCGATAATGGAAAAAAGAAGGCCGGCCCTGACAAGCATTTGGCCGGCTTTACTTGGTCCCTTTTTGTTCACAACCAAGCCTTGAAGAGGTGCCTGAACTGACCAGATGACCACCGGAGAGAATCGGGGATGACCTCCCCTTACTCCCCCAGTGGTCACCAACCCCCCCCCCACCCCAAAAAAAAATAAAAAACATTTTTTACCAGCCTCTATGCCAGCCTCAAATGTCATACCCAGCCCATCCCAGCACTATGCAGGTCCCTGGAGCAGTTTTTAGTGGGTACTGCAGTGCACTTCAGGCAGGCAGGACCCAGGCCCATCCCCTCCCCACCTGTTACACTTGTGGGTGGTAAATGGGAGCCCTCCAAAACTCACCTGAAACCCACTGTACCCACATGTAGGTGCCTCCCTTCATCCCTAAGGGCTATGGTAGTGGTGTACAGTTGTGGGGAGTGGGGTTGGGGGGCTCAGCACACAAGGTAAGGGAGCTATGCACTTGGGAGCAATTTATGAAGTCCACTGCAGTGCCCCCTAGGGTGCCCGGTTGGTATCCTGGCATGTGAGGGGGACCAGTGCACTACAAATGCAGGCTCCTCCCACGACCAAATTGCTTGGATTTGGCCGGTTTTGAGATGGCCGCCATTGGTTTCCATTATTGGCGAAAACCAGTGGCGGCCATTTCTAAGGCCAGTCCAAATGTTGAGATTTAGTCGGCCCCAACCGTATTATCGAAATGAAAGATGGCCGGCCATCTTGTTTCGATAATACGGTCGGGTACGCCACTTTACGGGCCGTCATTAGAGATGGCCGCCCTTATAGATGGTCGGCCCCGTTCGATTATGCCCCTCTATGTTACATGCACAGAGCGTGGGAGAGGCATGGACAACCCTCCAACTAATGCGTATAATTATAGAGTACTATATATTTCATGCATTGCATTTATGCCTGCCCCTCCCTGGGCACCAGTAAAGGAACTTGCTCAATATTGAGGGCTCTAAGGTACCTAGGGTGGGGCGGTGGGAGCGGTCCGCCCTGGCTTCCGGCAGCAAGGGTGTGCCTGACCAGTCGCACGACTGTCGGCTCTGCCTTTCCCCTGCCCCACAACAGGAAGTTGACATCAGGGGACAGGCAGAGCCAACAGCCGCGCCTCTGCTCACACACACCCTTGCTTGGAGGATGGGGTGTGCACTGCCTTGGGGTGAATGTGCACGGGGGAGGGAAGGTTGCTCCACTCCAGGTGCCACTGATTGAGGGTGTTCAGCACCTACTGCATCCACAGGGCATGAAGAGATATCACATATATCAAACACACCATATCTTCCATATCTGGTGTTACAGGGTAAGAGACCATGGTGGGGGGGAGGGGGGCAACAGACCTCAGTACAAGTTTTAGGTATAGGTCAATAGGCAGTTTATGAGTTCGATTCCCACTTCAGGCACAGGCAGCTCCTTGTGACTCTGGGCAAGTCACTTAACCCTCCATTGCCCCATGTAAGCCGCATTGAGCCTGCCATGAGTAGGAAAGTGCAGGGTACAAATGTAAGAAAAATAAAATAGATACTATTGGAGATTCTACATGGAATGTTGCTACTATTGGAGGTTCTACATGGAATGTTGCTACTATTGGAGATTCTACATGGAATGTTGCTATTCCACTAGCAACATTCCATGTAGAAGGCTGCGCAGGCTTCTGTTTCTGTGAGTCTGAAATCCTGCACGAATGTGCAGGACGTCAGACTCACAGAAGCAGAAGCCTGCGCAGCCACATTGGTGATCTGCAAGGGCCGACTTCTACATGGAATGTTGGAATCGCAACATTCCATGTAGAATCTCAAATAGTAGCAAGAGTTATAACAGTGGAGTGGAGGAGTGGCCTAGTGGTTAGGGTGGTGGACTTTGGTCCTGGGGAACTGAGGAACTGAGTTCGATTCCCACTTTAGGCACAGGCAGCTCCTTGTGACTCTGGGCAAGTCACTGAACCCTCCATTGCCCCATGTAAGCTGCATTGAGCCTGCCATGAGTGGGAAAGCGTGGGGTACAAATGTAACAAAAATAAATAAAAATAAAAAGTGAAAAGAAATCTCCAGGGAGTACAGTATGTGCATAGCCACTGAGGGGGGGGGGGGGTCAGGGGGGCCAAAATTCCCCGGGCCTCCAAGGGGGACCCGGCGCCACAGTCCCACCTGCCCTCCGTCGTCGACCGTCTGCCACCGGGCCAGGCCCCCTGCATTGAAATCACAGCGCCTCTCACGTCCTCGTGTGAAAGCGCTGCAGGCAGCAGATCGCCTCCCTTCGGGCCTCTTCCCTCCTGTGTCCCGCCCTCATCTGACATAACTTCCGCGAGGGCGGGACACAAGGAGGGAAGGAGGGCCGAAGGGAGGCGATCTGCTGCCTGCAGCGCTTTCACACGAGGACGTGAGAGGCGCTGTGATTTCAATGCAGGGGGCCCGGTGGAGGGGGGGTAGCTGCGGCGACCTCGGGGGGTGGAGGGGGGAGCGGCGGCTGGCAGCCTTGGGGGACAGCGGGGGCATGGCCCTGGGGGCGGCCTTGACCCGGGTCCGGCCCAGGTCTCTCGGCGGCCCTGATATGTGCACACGTGCCACACAAGGTCTGTCTCATTTTAGGTGAACTACCCTAACCTTTGTGAAATCCCCTTTCCATGCACTGGGATGGGCTCAGGGAGTGTTCTTTCCGGGAAGATGATCAGGAACCTTGCAGGACTACAGTCATCCCTCTCTGAATTCATGGCACTGGGCAGCGCATGTGCGGAGAAAACGTCTTGAGCTAGTGTTCGTCCAATAACCTCTGTTCAAACCAGATGTGATTTGAATAGCTGTTTCACAAACATAACTGCGAAGGGGGAGAGGACATTCCAGGAATTCTCTTCGCCTCTTCAGTGCTGCTACAGCTGAAGACAGGTCTCTTATTGATCCAAGCTTTGGTGCAGGCAGGGAAAAGATCTTGAGCTTCAGCTGTGTGTTTTAGACTGTCGCAGGCATTTCACAACGCCCTCCCCAGTCCAAATTCATACACAAGATACATAAATAGCCCAAATGAAAGGGGGTCTTTTACTGAGCCTGGCTGTCCTCTCTCCATCAGGGCCACTGAAAGGGGGGGGGCAGGGAGGGCAAAATTCTCTCTCGTCGTCCCTCTCTCTCTCTCTCTCTCTCTCTCTCTCCTGCTTCTGACGGGACCCGGGTGATTGCGTTCCAATAGGAGCAGGAGAGAGAAAAACCCAAGCACCAGACCCCTCTTGGAGGCTACAGAGGACCTGGAGGAGCAGACACAGCAGGACCTCTGGTTTGGCTGGTGGGGGTTCCCCCCCAGGCCCCGCCAGCAGAAGAGTCTCGGGATCCCCCGCCAGCCAAGATATTTGCAGTTCTGGCGGGCAGCGGCTGCAGTCCTAGGAGGGTGGCAGCGGTGAGGCGATCCTGGGGGGTTGCAGAGGAATTCTATCTATGGCGCTGAATTTTCAGTGCAGAAAAGCGTTCTAACGGATGCAAGGCCCTGAAACAGGGCAGAAACGGCAGATCTGCGTGAAAACACACTTCTGCTCCCATTTATAGAATAGTGCCTGTTTCTGCGCAGATCTGCAAAGGGGGAGTAACAACGGGAGGGACATGGGTGTTCACAGATGTTCCCGTAAGTTGCGGCCAGTGTTACAGAATAGTGTGGATCTGCGCCAAACACGTGCACCAAGTTTTACCCTGGTTTCAGTCAGTCTAAATCACCGTACCCCAAAATAAGCGTGGATCCCTGCCCGCCATGCTAGCCTATAAAGGACAGCCTTTTAGAATACTATTCAGTGCCAATTTTTTTTACGCCAGATTTTGAGCGCTATTTTCTGACTCCACCCCATAGTCAACACGGATCCGCGTCTGAGAGATTATGAGCCCCATTTCACACAGAATGTCGAGATCGGAACTGAGATGCCTGGGTCAGATTGTGCGCAGTTCGGTAGCATTTTAGAAAAGGCTCTGATGACACATAGGGCAGGAGTTCAAACTCCTCCTATTGGCTTATAAGTACATTCACTCTGCAGCTCCTCAGTACCTCTCCACTCTCATCTCTCCCTACATTCCTCCCTAGAACTCCGTTCACTTGGTAATTCTCTCTTATCTGCACCCTTCTCGTCCATCACTAACTCCAGACTCCGTTCCTTTTATCTTGCTGCACCACATGCCTGGAATAGACTTCCTGAGCCGGTAGGTCAAGCTCCATCTCTGGCCATCTTCAAATCTAAGCTAAAAGCCCACCTTTTTGACGCTGCTTTTAACTCCTAACCCTTATTCACTTGTTCAGAACCCTTTAATATTCCCTTATCTCTTGTTTGTCCTGTTTGTCTGCCCTAATTAGATTGTGAGCTCTGTCAAGCAGGGTCTGTCTCTTCATGTTCAAGTGTACAGCGCTGTGTACGTCTAGTAGTGTTATAGAAATGATAAGTTGTAGTTTTTCCACCCCCTCCCTCCCTCAGTCTCCTACCAGTTGCAGTGTTGTTCAACCCCCTCCCTCCCTCCCAGTTCTAGGGTTTTCGCACCCTTCCCTCCCTCTCTCCTTCACAGTTCTAGGGTCCTCAACCCCCTCTCCTCCCAGTTCCAGTGTTTTTCCACCCCTCCCTCCCTCCCTCCGTCTCCTACCAGTTGCAGTGTTGTTCAACGCTCTCCCTCCCAGTTCTAGGGTCCTCAACCCCCCTCCCTCCCTCCCATTTCCGCCTCCCAGTTGTACTGTTTTGCGTCCCAGTTGCAGTGTTTTCCCTCCCCCCCCTCCCTCCCTCCTAGTTACTGCCTGTTCCTGCAGCACCATCGCCAGGTGGTTGTGTGTGTGGGGGGGAACCCCTGAAGCAGCTTCAGAGAGATGTAGTAAGACCTGCCGTCAGCATGAAAAATATATTGTAATACACGTTAGATTTTCCCCATTACTAAACACAGAAAGTCAACTGATGTGGTAGCTTAGGAAAGTATGACCACCACTCGCAGTGTAGTCGCGCTCGTGTAGTGCGGGAGACGGAGTGAAAGGCAGGAAGAAGAAAAGAGCAAGAGAAAACCCCTTTCCCCACACGGCTTCCCTACCATTTAGCAAACAGTTGTTTCGCATCGTTGCTGTGCAACCCACGACACAGTTTAAGTGGTAGAACCGGGAAAGTGAAGTTCGCAGCATGCGGCCCAGATCCTTTCAGACAGTAGAACACGGTGACGTGTGGTCCGTACCTTGCGCTTTCAGTGTTTGTAGGGGGGCTTGCGGCGGCATTGCGGAGGCAACTAACTCCTTTTGTATTTTCTTTAATCATTACCCGCCCTCGACGTCATGACGTTTAGACGCGAGGGCGGGGCAGACACTCATGGGGAAAAATTCCGATCTACACCACCACGGAAGTTGCAGACTTTGCAGCTTCCGGCTTCATTAGAATGTTGGGGTTGTGAATTATGTGCGGATGGGGCGTGGCTGAGGGCGGGTCTATGAGTGACAGTGAGTGGTGCTGACAGCCTAGCCTACCAACAGTGCAGGGCTTCAGTATTTCCCTGCCACAGAGTGAGCTTCAGAACGTTGGAGGTGAGAATTATTTATATAGATACTTAATTTA